>NC_083367.1:42022651-42325681 GCF_030254825.1 Meriones unguiculatus
GTGAAACAGT
This sequence comes from Meriones unguiculatus, assembly GCF_030254825.1. Lineage (NCBI taxonomy): Eukaryota > Metazoa > Chordata > Mammalia > Rodentia > Muridae > Meriones > Meriones unguiculatus. The sequence goes on from NC_083367.1 coordinate 42,022,662, forward strand.
AACGGGCTAGTGTACTTATTTTTAATAAAATAAGTGTAGCTGATCAGTTTTGGATCCAAAACCATGATTCAGCCCCTGGCTCTATCTTGGGGGAAGCTCTCTGACAGACTATGGGGATGGTGTCTGGGGAGAACTATGCATGGATGGAGAGGGAAAGCAGTGCGGGGAGCTGTATGGAAACCCAAAGACAGATACCCTGTGTGGGGACAGGCCATTCTACTTGCAGACCCATAAATGACTTAGAAAATTATGTGTAAATGGTCTCACTTAAGTGTGTCACAGTTATCTGGAATGTCTTTATAATACCTGGGGAACGCTGTGTATCTAATTTGCTAAGGATGTTTCTATTACGAAACTGAAACTGTTCCATGCTTTACTTCCCGATACAAATATGGGTCATCTCCTTGCAGTGTTCACTGAGACATTTCTCTCTGGTGCACTGTGCCCAGAAAGCGTTGAATTAGTTCTGCTCTATCAAAACCTTACAAAATTGTCTGAGAGGCACATTGCTTCCATGCCACATTACTAAGATATTATTATTATTTTCTTCCAGGCCCACGTATACGCTTTTTTCAAAGTCAGTACAAAATGAGAGTTTACTAAAAACAAGCAACCAATTTCCCGTGTTCTCTGTAATTTGCAGTGAGGTCAATAAGCTTATTGAGTAAAACAGAAAATCAACAAAATGGTATTTTTTTTTTAAGTTCAATTAGTAAGTGAATGTAATTACTGCTCTGAAATTTTTGCAAAATAATATTGAAAGCAAGAACTTGCCATATTCCCTTTGAAAAGAGCTTACCGAAATGTTCAACAGTTTTGGTAGCTATAACTTTGTACCCACGTTGCGCACCCCTTTTAAACACCTTACCGAAAGGGCAGAAGCTGTTGTGTCTTAGAATGTATAAATTTAAGGGGCACTTTCTTAACTGTTCTGCCTTGCCCTTTTCATGTGCTTTCCGATGGTCTGCCACAGATCACCTCACACCTGTGTTCACACACTCATCTCCACCTCCCCTCAAATCCTTCTTTTCGGATTTTCAGTTTCTTGAACATCCTGGGAAGCCAGAGACCTCACAGACTGTGAGACCAACAGACCGCTTGTTTATGCTTGTGTGTTCGTCTCAAGGCTACTAGCAGTGTTCCAGAGACAGATGGTCTCTCTCCAGTGCCTTTGACATGTAACAACCCAAGGTCTTTAAGGACAAGTTGAATTTATACAAGGCTCTTCCACCCATCAACCCTTCCACCCTTCAACAGGCCTGGCCTTACTCTAAGGACAAAGTCACATTCAAAAATGTGTTTTGAGCTGGAGAGATGGATCAGTGAATAAGAGTGCTTGCTACATAAGCATGAAGACCTGAGTCCAAATCCTTAGCATCCACCTAAAAGCTAGGCATCTAACCTGCACACCTGTAACCCCAACAATGGGAGGGGGAGAGGCAGGTAGATTACCCAGGAGCTCACTAGGCAGCCATCATCATTGAAACAAAGAGCTTTAGACTCAATGAGAGATCCCGTCTCAAGGGAGTAAGGTGGAAAGCAATACAGGAAGACACCCAACACCTTCCCCTGGCCTCGACATGTGTACACATGCAAAACACACACACACACACACACACACACACACATACCACATACTGAAAACACACAGGTTTGCTTGATTAATTGATTGATTGATTGACTAATGCAACTGATGATTAATGCATACAACCCCTTCCCCACCCCTGCTCCCCAGCTATCCTTTACCACACAAGGAGCTTGACCTCTTTTGCGAGAGCAGTGGTAACCGGGATGGGGAGCTAAAACAATGTGCAGGCTCTAGGCTACAGCTGCATAGCTCACAAACAATGGCAATTACTTTTAAACCGATTAATTTAAATTAGGCCACAGGAAAAACAAACCAAATCTCCAGCAAGCAGTCATCTCTCCAGAGCTTATCTGAAGAGTTAAGTGTTCTCGTGTGAATGGTAAACACCACAGGGCATCATTTCTGAGTCCGTACCTTCTGAAGCTTAGAATGATCCTGGCTGAAGATTAACATGGGAGAGGAATCTTCACATTATGTTAAGTGATCATTATATGAGCTGTGCTAGGGATTGTGCTTGTATTTTCTTCAGCTATTTTTTTTTCTAACAAAAATATATGTACCGCAAAGACTGTTTGTGCTATTATGGAAGCCTTATTAACTAATAGAATGTCTGAATTAATAAGCACTAAGTAAATATCAAATTGATGTAAAATTACCAACATTCAGGAGACTGGAGGTGAGAGAAAGGGCTGACACTACTTTCTAGACTGAAAGGGTAACAAAGAGAGCTATAGCCCAACATGGTATCTAAATGTCCCTGTGAGCAGCAGCCTGAGCCATTTCTCCTTAGATAGCAAAGCTAGAGTCTAGGATATCCAATGAAGGCAAGAAGTAGGACATAGCTCAAGGCAGGGGAAGAGGTTGTGTGCTGGAGCCAAACAGTCTGTGAGCATCAGATCCCATGCAAAGCTCCTGAAACACTGTGTTTTAACGAGAGAAGCTTAATTCCTGCTCCACTAGACAGACAGGTAGAATTGACCTCCTCAGACTATACTCCAGAGTGATAATTAGTATAGACCAACTGCCAAGACCCCCTAGGAGCTTTCACTCTGATTAAAGTGAAAGTTTCTTAATGGTCAACAAATTCTTCACTTGATTGAAGTATATACGTTTATATACACATATGTAAACTCATCCTTAGAAGCAAGGATACAACTTTCTTCTGTTCTAAGTGCCTAAGCCATACAAGTTAATTCTATTCAAAAAGAGTAATCTTACAAATGTCTTCACAGCTTTGCTGAGCTACAACTGACATAAAAAAACTCCATATATTTCGTGTTTGCTTCGGTAAGTTTTATATACGTGTGTCTGTGGAGCCATTACCACAATCAAGACACACCTGCCACACTCTGCCACCCAGAATATCAAGTGTCCTCTTTCATCTCTGTACTATGTCCTGACTCAGTATCATCATGCTTTCTGCCTGCTCTATGAGAGTGTACCCGGCTCTCTAACACGGTTCCTCAGTAGCATACGAAGCTCTGGCAGCAGAAGGCGTGGCAGAGATATAACCGAAGCTGCAGTTTTGCTTCTGGGTTCTGCCATGAACACTAGACAGTCACTTTGAGTAATGATGCTCCTCCGGCGCCGGGCTCCAGAAGGGCCAGCGTCTACAGGGGCAGGCCGTTCTTGCAACATCCTCTGATGGCTGACATAGGACCACTGTGATTGACTCTCCTAACATCCTGGAGAGTGAATTGCAGAGCCTGCATTTGCGTCCCATGGAAAAGCCAGGTGCAGCAGTGTGCACTGTAACCTAGGTGTGCTAGTAGTTCGAAGTCAGAGACAGGAGGGTCCCTGGGGCTTGCTGGCTGGCTAGACTAGCAGACTCCATGAGCTCTTGGCTCAGTAAGGATCTTGTCTCAAAAACTAGGGTGGAGAAAAATTAAGAATGACTCCAGTCATGGACCTCTGGCCTCTATGAACATTGTATGGATGTGCACACACACAAACATACACCAAAAATAAAGCCAAGACTTGATGGCTCATGAGTGGGATACCATCCCTAGGGGAACGGAGGCAGATAGGTCCCTGGAACTTGCTAACCAATGAACCTACCCCCGTTAGTGAGCCATCGGCCACTGAGAGACCCTGTCTCGAAAGAGAGCTACAGCATGCAAGCCTAAAGGAATAACACAAGTTAGGTCTCTGACCCCCACACATATGCACACGTGTGTGCACAAGCACATACACACACATACACACGCACACACACAAAGAAGTTGCTATAGCTACAAGTGGAAATGCAGAATATGCTCGTTATATGACATTTTGAAGTGTACTGCTGGTTATGGAAAAGTACAGATGACATATCGTGAGTGGAGAAAGGAGAGTCTATTTTACACAGGCCTCATTTGAATCAAGGAACGTTTGTGGAAATCTGACTCTAAGCCAGGCTCTTTGCCTAGCAGCGTTTCTGAGGTCCTTTCCTCTCTACTATCAGGTGGGATGGTTTTTTGTCTCATGCCTAGCTTCTTCAGAGAGATGGCAGCTCTTTGATTAGCCTCCTTGTAATGACAATGTAACTGATTTCATCCAAGTAAGAATAGTCCTTGCATTTCAGAGAATCCCATTACCTGGAAAACTTTACTCAATTCCTCTTCTTTTGGTGAAATTACCTCCTTTGCTTAATTACAAATGCAGTGTTTTCCCACCAGCAATATAATACCTACTTACCCTAAATGTCTCAAAGTAAAAAAAAAAAAAAAAAAAAAAAAAACTTAAAGCGTTAAGTAAAATTGATTTCTTCTGACCAGATCGAAAACAACATTACAGCTTACTGGTTAATCGATGCAAATTTTGCTAATGCCATAGGTAATCAAAGCCACTTGTAAAAGAAGCACCTATTTCATGAGCAACCTATTTCACGAATCTGAATCGTCTGTTTACTGAGAGTTTGCTTTCACTAAGGCAGTTTCGGGATAAGAAAAGAATATTTTCCCAGGGCAATCACATTGTGTAGGATGTGTTATGTTCCAGGTATGGTTGCAGATGTGAGCAAAATAATCCAGAAATATTTTTAGTGCAAAAGACTCCTAGGGCCATTTATAAATTGAAAACAAGCCAGATATAATGCCAACTAGGTGTAATTCCAGCACTCAGAAGATGGAGACAGACAGGTCTCTGTAAAATTGAAGCCCAGCCTGGTCTACATAAGTTCAAGGCCAGCCAGGGCTATACGTGACAGGAGAGATGGCTCAGTTGTTAAGAGCACTCGCTGTTCTTTTAGGGAACCTGCATTTGGTTTCCATCAGCTACAGCTCATAAACATTTCTATCTTCGGTTCCAGGGAATCCAATGGCCACTTGGAGCCCTCTCGGTCACCAAACACAAATGCGGCACACATATATACATTCAGGGGAAAACACTCACATATAAAACTCTGTAACTTTAAAAACCAACTCAGCTGCTGGTTATGTCAACTTTACACACAGTCATCCCAAAGGAGGTCTAGTCGGTGGTGACCAGGAGGGTAAGTTCCCACAGTTCACTGAATCTTAATTTTGACATTTTTCTTATAGTGATGAGTGGTAGTTTCACACGAGGAAAATGTTAATTATGACTACAGGTTTTTTTATAAGTATGCAGTATCAAATACACAAAATACGACCAGTACTATATTGTAATATCAAAGATTCAACAAATATCAAAATTTTAAATTTTGAAAGACATTTTTTAACTAATTTTCTTGTGAGTTTTTTACATCATGCACCCCAGTCCCACTCATTTCCCTGTCCTTTCATATCCACCCTTCACGGTTGCAACCTACCCCCAAAATAAAAACATAGAAACAAACAAGCTAACCACAGCATAGAAAACATCTTATCACAGAATCTATACTATATCACAGTATGTCCACACATCTTCACCTGAGAATGTTCATTTCAATGGCCTGGTTTGAGATCTCTGGCTTCTGTGACACCATCAAAACTGTATCTTCACTGGGGCTCCTCCAGGTCATCCTGTTACTTGCCTGTGACACAGAGATCCCAAGCTTTGGATCAGCAGGACTGACCCACCCCTTCCCAACCATTCACAGATGGAATTGATTTGGGGGTGGACCAACTCAGACCCTTGTACCAGGACCTGGGTGGCAGCCGAGTTGGTCAGTGCTCAGCTCTCCCCTATCTACACTACCCGGGCAAGCTCTCCAGCACTGCCGTAGCTAGGGCACTCAATGCCATCATTAGCAGGAAATAGGGTCGGCTCTCCTGCTCTCATGCCCTTGTGCCAGCTCACCTGAAGCCACACCTCCAGAGCCAGAGCCAGTACCACTATGCTGCCCAGTCAAGATGAGGCAACTACCGCACACTGAGAGGGGCTGAGCCAGGTCTCCTGCTCTCACACCCTCGGAACTGGCTCTCCAGGCCTTCCCTATCAGTGACAGCTCCACTGTGCTGCCCAGGTGACAACTTTCCTGTTGTCATCTGTGCTAGAGGCACCTTTCCTGAGGGCTTCAGATGGTGAGGACCAGGGCCAGCTCACCTGTTCTCACGACCCTGGGGCCAGCTCACCCAGCTGCCACAGATGGTGAGGGACAAAGGGAGGGGGGCTCATTCCCCTCTCTCCCATGCCACTTCATCACAGATGAGTAGCGGTCCCAGCTCTCAGTGCTCTCCTACTTGGGCCTGCTCACCTGTGCCTCCACCGTCAGGGTCAGCTCTGCTGTGCTATGCTGTCCAAGCATAGGTCCAGGCAAGGTTAAGGGCCTATTTCCGAAGTGTTGCAGCTGGTGAGAGGCAGAGCTTCATTGTGTGCTGGCCAATTGCTTGTCTTTAGTATGGCCTTGGCCCACCTGTACCGGGGGCCAGAGGGCAGGTCTGTAGGTGGCATAGTGATCTGCAGGTCTCTGTCTTCCTCCTCCAGATCTGCACTGACTAGACTTGATTTGATTTTTACGTGGTGTAGGCATGGAACAACTTGGGCCACCAAGCCAGGCACCAAGTCAGGATGAACAAAGAACTACCATCTGTTCTGCCCCTGACTGATATATGAACGCCACCAACAAGGTATCTCTGTCCATTCCAGGGGGTCAAATACCAATTTTTAATGAATTAACATCATAGAATTACGTTAGAATCATACCAAATAGGACAATTGGACTGTTATTCATGCATACACTTCCTAAAGGTACCGAACACCTCGTGGTAACTTGCATGTTTTAATGAAACTCTCAGTTGAATTCTTTTATTTATTTTTCAATTTTTATTACAATTTATCCACTTTGTATCCCAGCTGTAACCCCATTCCTCATCCCCTTCCAAGCCCTCCTTTCCTCCCTCTTCCCCTCCCATGCCCCTCCCTCAGTCTGCTGATAGGGGAGGTCCTCCTCTCCTTTCATCTGACCCTAGTCTATCAGATCTCATCAGGACTGTCTGCATTGTCTTCCTCTGTGGCTTCGTAAGGCCACACCCCCTCAAGGGGGGGGGTGATCAAGGAACCAGCCACTGAGTTCATGTCAGATACAGTCTCTGTTCCCCTTACTAGGAAACCCACTTGGAGTCTGAGCTGCCATGAGCTACATCTGTGCAGGGGTTCTAGATTATCTTCATACATGGTCCTTGGTTGGACAAGGAGAGCAACAGAACCAAAAAATCTGGGCTCAGTCACATTCTTTGGCTTGCATTGTTAGGAGGCCTTTGGAGGGAGGATGCTACATTTCAGCTCTCCTGAGCTGTCATCAGCATTCAAGCCCTTGTCTTTTTTTTCCTAATATGTATGTCCATCTTGCAAACCAAACTTTTCACTCACAATTATTCTGTTGCCCTTGGATCCCCGCAAAATAAAGTAGCCACTTGGTTTTGGTGATAATCAAGAGAGATCACTCTTCTCTAAAGCAGAAAACTCGATGGATTGTTTATACAGACTCTTGCTGTCTCTGCCATGGATCTTCTGGATCTTCATGGTCTTGGGGGTTGTGGAGATGAGGAGGAGCCCAGAGTATGTGCTCCAAGACCTGCCACGATTTCAAAGGGGATGGATTAAAAGGTGAAAATAAGGTTTGGGTGTAAATTAAGCCTGACCCAGGGAAGATAATCTTCAAAGCCACAAAAAATGGTCTGGTGACCTGAACTTTAGGCTGTGAGTGATAATCTCAGTGGAAAAGTAAGCTCAATTTTCTTTGCATAGGCATTCATCAGAAGGTCAGTAGCTGTCAGGGAAGCAGCATTGACTTTTTGAGGTGAGCACCTGCAGATGAGCTCTATGACCTCCATAGAGCCAAACAAAATTCAGCAGAGTAGTAAAATAAAATCAGCCCTGTCTGTGAGTGCTGATGATATCTGTTGAGATGAGACCAAGAGAATGGTAGGAACTGAGAGAAATGCTGGGAAATCTTAGAGCCGGGCCACCTTGAAGAAAATACCCATGGTATGTGTACTAGCTGTGGGGCTGGAGTTAAGACAAGAAAGGTGTTAATTTAACCCTTGCTGTGTTTAGAAAGGAGCCCAGTCAATTCTCATAACACAAAGCCTAACTCCAAAGTATAGATTTTCACTAGAGGGAAAGGAAAAAGTGTCTGCTCACTGCATATCTGAATGAAAATATCACTCTAGCTCTTAGTAGGGGTTAGAGGAATGGAGTATAGTTTCACACCCTGTCACTTCCTTGTTGTGTGATTTGAATAACATAAAGAAATCTCTCCAGTTCAAATATTTTTAAAGTAAAAGTCAAAACTCCACCCTATTTTGTACAGCAGGATTTTTCAATATTAAAAAAAGATAAAATACGTAGAGATCTTTTGGAAATTATAGCACCAGACAAGGTACTGAAAACACATTCCAGGTGTGGTGATTGATATATGCCTTTAATCCCAACACTGGAAAGATAGAGGCAGGTGTATCTCTGTGAGTTCTAGGCCAGCTTGCTCTACATAGTATATTCAACAGTCAAGATTGTTCAGGCATTTTCTTGCCCTTTATACACTATTTAGATAATAATTTCTCTTTGGGGCTGGAGAGAGGATCTGCAGTTAAGAGTACTTGCTGCCTTCCAGAGGACAAGGAATTCAAATCTCAGTAGATAAATGGTGTCTCATAACCACCTGAACATCCAATTCCTGGAGTTCTAAGGCCTTTTTCCTCCTTCTTCAGCCATTTCAAGCATGAGAAGCACATGTATACATACAGTCAGAACACTCACACATAGAAAATATATCTTTACAAAAAATTCTTTCACTTTAAACCAGCACAATTACTTTTCCCTTTTTACTTATTTTATTCTCATGCAAAAGCAATATTGATAAAATCATAGCTTTGTATGTTTAATATAAAATTTCAAAGAGTATTAAAATTAATATGTATTTATTAAATGTCTAAAAATTCTTTATATCCTGCCTCATAAATATGGCTCAATAAGAGGTCCTTAAAAGAGAAACAAGAAATAAGACTCTGGGATAAGGATGGAGAGGATGTGGAGAAAGGGGAAACCTTCTCCATTGCTGGTGGGAATGTAAACTTGTACAAGCACTTGGGAAATCAGTCTGGTGCTTTCTCAGACAATTAGGAATAGTGCTTCCTCAAGATCCAGTTAGACCACTTCCAGGCATATAGCCAAAATATGCTCAACTATACAACAAGGACATTTGCTCAACTATGCTCATAGCAGATTTATTCGTAATAGCTAGAATTTGGAAACAACCTAGATGTCCCTCAATGAAGAAATGGATACAGAAATTGTGGTACATTTACACAATGTAATAATACTCAACAACTAAAAACAGGGAAATCATGGAATTTGCAGGCAAATGGTGGGAACTAGAAAAGATCATCTTGAGTGAGGTAACCCAAAAACAGAAAGACACACATGGTATATATTCACTTATAAGTGGATATTAGACATATAAGATAAACATACTAAAATCTATACTCCTAAAGAAATTAAACAACAAGGAAGACCCTAGGGAAGATGCTCAATCTTCATTCAAAAGGGCAAACATGATAGACATTGGAAGCAGGAGAAGACAGGGAACAGGACAGGAGCCTACCAGAGATGGTCTCTGAAAGACTCTACTGATTGAGGTATCAATCAGCAGAGGCTGAGACTCAAACTTTGGGCAGAATGCATGGAATTTTATCTAAGAAGGACAGATAGAAAGACCTGGATGGGACATGAGCTCTAAAAGGAGACCAACAGCCAAAAAAAGAAAAAAAAGGAAGAGAAAAGAAAAAAAACCCTGAGCCCTGGGGGGCCCTGAAGAGAATGATACTCCAACCGAGGACCATGCATAGAGAGGATATAAAAAGCCTGTTCAGGTGTAGCCCATAGACTCAGCCTCCTAGTGGGTTACCTAGTAAGGGCAACAAGGACTGTCTCTGACATGAACTAAGTGGCAGGCTCTCTGATCACCTCCCCCTGGAGGGGAGGCAGACTTACCAGGTCACAGAGGAAGACATTGCAACCAGTCCTAATGAGAACTGATAGGCTAGAGTCAGACAGAAGGGGAGGAGGACCTCCCCTATCAGTGGACTAGGAGAGGGACATAAGTGGAGAAGAGGGAGAGAGGGTGGGATTGGGAGAAGATGAGAGAGGAGGCTACAGCCTCTGATAAAGTCATCAGAGGCTAAGGTCTTAGTGAATGCTAATTGTTTCTCTTTCAAACATACTCACTCAGCCTACAAGGGCAGCACTGGTTGTTAAGGTGAGCTGAAAGACTGTTTTGAAAACTCTTCAAAATAGCTGAAGGCACCTGGAAGAGTGCAATTCCAGGAAAAACTTGATTTGGGATTTTTAAAAAAATATCGATTTGGGGCTGACTACTCATTGTTCCCAGAGGTAGAGAAACCTCGCACATTCTGCAGTTCAGAAATTTTTCAAAACGCCTATTTCAGAGGACAGACTTTAAACTTCTTCCGTATATCCCCAGCTGTGATGAAACATGTTGGCATGGTGACACAACTTTGATGATTGAGTTGAAGTAAGGGTCTATTGTGTTACTTTTAAACACAACGCATTCAGTACCACACACTGAGCCTTCCAAACGGGGAAATAAATACCACATAAATCCAGAGGTGCGTGTCTGGTGCTTGCTTCCTGGGGAGCAGTTTGTATAGTTAAGGTTTATCACCTTAAGTTACCTCTTCCGTCATCTTCCTTCACGGAAGCAAGATTCTTCCCAGGTATAGGAAGCCTGTCGTGGTGATGTCCAAAACACCTGGAGCATCTGTCCTCATGCTCTGAAGTAGGAAGACAGGAAGACAGACAAGGAGCAGCAGTGGATGCCCCCATCTTAACAGATCCACCCCACTTCAACGCCATGTGTCAGAGACTCCACACAGCTTTTGTCCCGGGAATGTGACAAACCCGGTGCGGGATGGGCTAAGTACAGCGATATACAAACCTAGAAGTTCATACACACACCAGAACATGAAGGCAGTAGAGGAAACACCTACAGATTTCCCTCCTAAAGATAGTTTTATTCCTTTGACATGCCTGTAAATCATCAGAAGGGGCGTTTCACACTCAGCACTCATCGGCAGAGTGCTCTGACGGGGGGGAGGGGAGCGTCAGAATGGGACCGGCATCTCACTGAGCAGCACTCTTAAAAGACACCAGTGCAATCTGGAGACACTACAAATAGAATGTGAGGTAATGCAGGGGTTTGCCTTTTCATATATATTTTTAAAGCATGTTACTTTGGTGCTATGGAACTGCCCTAGATAAATGTACTGTAAACCCCTGCAAGGCCCTGCTTATTCAGCTTAATAACCTCGTTGTGCTTTCTAAATAATGTACGGATTTGATTCATTATTTAGAAATCTGAGTTACCACAGTAATGAACTGCATGTTACAGTTCCATGAGACTTCCAGTACTGCAGAGGTTTCCAGACTCGTGTGGCAACAGACCTAACTGAATTTCCAAGTTGGCTTGAAAACCAAAAGAAAAAAGAATCCACTTTCAAATGTCAGAGATAACACATTGCCAATCATCAGGGACCCTCCCCAACTTAAAGAAAGGGACAGGTTAACTGTCCTCAGACCAAATGCCAGGGTCCTCAGCAACACTTTTCATTTCACTCGTCTCTGTCTCTACCCTGTCTGTAGATAGTTCCCACAAAGTCTGAGGCTTGTAATAGCTGTCCAGCCTACTGATACTAAGAAGCCGTATACAATATATATTTTGGAACCAAATATTTCTTTTCCCCATTGACCCTTGAATCCTTGAGAATAACTGTCACCTTCTGCAAATGGTTTCACTAAGTAAAATGTCAATTGGCTGTAAGTAGTGATGAAGAAATGGTCATGTGATTAATGTGGCAGTTTAGGTTGTTGTGATTAGTCACAGAAAAAAAAAAAAAACAGTTAAACTTCCTCCTGAAGAAACATGCTATGTTAAGGCAAATGGCCTGCCTGCAGACCTATAGAAAGAAAGAGTCAGGCAGTGTTAAAAGCTGCCTATTGATTCAGACCACGACTGAAAGTCATGGGCTGATGTAAATGAAAATGTGTCAAGAGTTGATATCGATTTTTTTCTTAAATCAGGCCATCTCTGGGGAAATACTGCTAGCCATTCTGCTGCTCTTTCCTATGAAGGAAATAGGTTCTTTTCCACAAGACTACACATGTCCAGACATCAAAAATGTTCTCTTTAGCAGAGGTGTGGTAGAATGTCAGTCCATCGTCTGTAGCCTCTGCTTGAAGAAAATGGCCCAGGGAACCCATGTTCAGAAGAAACACAAAAGACAGTGAAAAGTTTGTATGCAGGAGGGAGGACTAGGTGTGAGGATAGGTGCACACTACATTCTTGGATATTAGCATGTTGTACCTGGCTTATCATACATGTTTTCCTTAATATAGGAACTTTCATTTAATGTCTCAAAATAAGAGGCATAACAGAAGAGTAAGTTTACACTTAGAGGGTGCTGTTTACAGACAAATACAATACAAAGGAGACATAGCTTAGGGATCATTTAAGTGCTCTTTCTTTTCCTATAGTCTTCAGGAAGACCTGCCACATTCTCTCTTCTCTTACAGAACTATTCCAAGCTGGGCATCATCCATAGATTACTGCGCTTGTAAATATTGGCTAATGATATAAGAAAAGGACAGGAGCTGTAATAATCACGGAGCTTCGGGTCAGATCTGTAGGGATTTCCACTGTGTAGGCAAGGCTGGGCAAGACGTGCTTTCCAATATTAGGCAATTAGAATAGGAAATTAGTGTGGAAGAGGAGAGAGGTCATCACCTGCCAATATGTGTGGATTATTTGTAATAACTACTGGGATTAGAGAAAACCCTAATAAACTGAAAAGGGACCCAGCCATCCCCTTCATGGTGTCTTGGACACCTAAATCCATTTAGTTTGATTCAGTGGTCTTAGGCACATACTCACAAAGAAAAATAGGTTATTTTTGTGTTGTTGTTCTTGATTAGCCAAGGATCTTGGCAATAGTCTCAGTTTTATGATCTGAAAACTTTGTTTATAGGTTTAAGGATGGAACAGTGATCTGAAATGAAACTTATGGGTGTGAGGCTGCCAAGCTGTGGCAGTTCTACACCAAATGTCCTGAATGTGTAGGAGAAACTTTCAGAAGAAGGTTCATCTCTAGAACAAATGACATAACACATGACCTAAGTGGATGGAACTTTTAAACTAGGCCCCCTCTCTTAAAGTATCTGCAATTAGCATATAGCTTTTCAGACAAGAAGTGCATGCTGGCTCTGTAGTTAACTAACATGCCTAGACTTATAGGGAGTTGTAAAGGGTGTCCCCTGGGGCTTTCTGGGAAGGAGAGTCTTTCTGGAACAAACAAGACCGGCCAGAGCCAGGCACTTTCATCTGTAGTGAATTCTAGACCAGCCCTTGGCATCTTTGCCTTCTGTCATTCACTGCACTGCTGTCTTTGTTGTCATGTAATTTCGGATACATAGCTGTGAACTCTCCTGGAGCATGGCCAACTCGATTAAGATAGAGACTGTGCTTCTATGGGCTACATCAGTGCAGGGGTTCTAGGTGATCTCCATGAATGGTCCTTGTTTGGAGTATAAGTCTCAGAAAACACCTCTGTGTCCAGATTTTTTGGTTCTGTTGCTCTCTTTGTGGAACTCATGTCCTCTCCAGGTATTTCTATCTCCCCCTCTTTCATAAGATTCCCTGCATCCTGCCCAAAGTTTGGTTATAAGTCTCAGCATCTGCTTTGATACATTGCTGGGTAGAGTCTTTTACAGGCCCTCTGTGGTAGGCTACTGTCCTGTTTCCTGTTTTATCCTTCTTCCAATGTCCATCCTGTTTGTCTTTCTTTCTGGGTGAGGATTAATCGTGTTACCCAGGGTCCTCCTTCTTGCTTAGCTTCTTAAAGTGTACAGATTTTAGTATGTTTATCCTATATTATATGTCTAATATTCACTTTTAAGTGGGTATATACCATGTGTGTCTTTCTGCTTCTGGGATACCTCACTCAGAATGAATCCCTGCACAGTTGTAGCACATGGTAGATCAGTGTCCAAGTGGATTCCTTAGTAAGGGGTACAGGGACTGTCTCTGACATGAACTCAGTGGCCTGCTCTTTGATCACCTCCTCCTGAGGGGGGACCAGCCTTACCGGGCCACAGAGGAAGACAATGCAGCCAGTCCTGATGAGAGCTGATAGACTAAGGTCAGATGGAAAGGGAGGAGGACCTCCTCTATCACTGGACGGGAGAAGGACCTGGGTGGAGAAGAGGGAGAAAGGGTGGGATTAGGAGGGGAAGAGGCAGGAAGCAACACATAAGATAAAAAGTGAATAAACAGTAATTAATAAAAATAAAATTTTAAAAATGTTTTTGACATGAAAAAACAGAAACTGTGGATTGCAGTTCATTTCATTACTAGAAGTACATAACTTCATAACTTCACAAGGAGAAATGTACTTATAGAGATACATACACCTATGTGTGTGAGTATACACTTACAGGTATGTGTATATGTAGGTATACACATAAGTACAAGAGGAATTAGCCTTCTCAGAACATTAAATCATGTGACCCTTCATTCTGAAACCACCAAAATAAGTGTCAATGGCATTACATAATTATTTATTTCAGAATGAACTCTCAAATTAGCTCAGAAAAATTCTGTTCAGGATAGAAATAAATACTTTTCCTTATGTGTTATGATTGGCACAGCCCATTCAGCAAGTAGTTCCTAGTTGTCTTTCTCTCATGCTTAGTATAGAAATATCATTTGGAAATATGTTCATATGTGTCTGAGGCAATGAATGGAAAGTATTTAATGATGTACATGAAGTCTTCAAGGGCATATAATATCATACAGTGGTGCAGTATCAATCATCACTTTCACATTTGTTTCTTTATCCAGATGTGATGGCCACCTTGGGTTTTCCTTCTAGAGTGCGCGTTCATGTTTTAAAGTACTAGAGAGGGTGGCACACAAGTAACTCATACACTTGTCTTTGTAAAAACTAAAACAAAATGCTTGAATATTAACCAGAAAAAAAAGAGTACATATCTCCAACGCCTACACAAATGCTGGAAGATCCTGTAGTCCTGTTACTCAAAGCCAGAGATGGGATTCCTATGAGAAGCCATGGAAAATCTGTAGAAACAAAAATAAATCACAACATATAAAGGAAAATAAATAACCAATAGTTCACTCCTTAGTAATAAATAATGTCATAAATATGGTTAAATGTTGTAAGGGGAAGATTTTTCAAATACAGTTTTTATTTTAGTTGCTTAAGAACAACAAATGATAAATATTCCAATAGCAAGTGACCCTTTTCACAAATATTTCTACGCAGGATCAAGTTTTCCATGGACTTCTTGAACTGTATCAATCTTAAAAACCCGTTCCACATGTTTATTAACTAACCTAAGCTCCAATTTCATTTGTATCTATGTGTCTCAATGTACAGATGCATAAATATTTCATATCAGTAAATTGTTCCAAATAACAACTCATTGATATGACAGAATTATCCTAGTGGGTGAATTTTTAATTGTCTGATTTTGTGTTCTTTGGGAAGAAAAGCAATCAGAAACTTGATGAAGCTCTTTTTGCTTTTTTTCTTTTTTATTGTGCCGAAGAGACCGGGTGCGACAAGGCACAGCATGCCGTTCTCTGTCAGGGGCGTATTTACATTCATTGCTAAATGATTCAGCATAAATGTGTTTTTAACTCTAGCAAACCTTAAAATAATAAAGCCTCACATTCAGGCTTTATGCGAACATGCAAATGCTGATGTGAATAAGGCATACACTTTCAGTGACAGAGCGGTTTAGTGATAATTTTGTTGCCCTGCTCTATCGATCAGGCCTTGTGGTATATGAGGGAGCCCCCTAGTGGCACCTACTTACCAAGTAAATTTCCAAACTTGGTTGATTCTTCTCCTTACTAATCAGTTAGACCGGTTTTGATAAGTGTATGTACTCCGACGACTTTTTCTCTAGTTACCCAGCCCAAGCAGACCTCCTTCACCTCTCACAGACATTGACAAGATTGTGGCAGCAAAAATGTCGCCGTAATATCCACAGCTGTGCAAATGCTCAGATGCTAAAAGCCTTTTTCATCTTGCAGTGTTCCTGGTCATCTCAGAAGTCATGTGGGGATTTGATACTTTAAAAAAAAAAAGCACAGTAATTAGAAGTTCACGGAGTTTAAAAAAAATGCAAAATCTTCACAGTGTTACCACTGAGGTAGCCAGGCGACATGCTTAAAACTTGTTCTCATTAGATATCATGACTTGAAAAGTTGCAAACTTCTGCCCGCTTGGAGAAAGTGAGCTGCGCTGTACAGTTCTGATGCCCATCCATCTGGGTCCCACCCACGCCTCTGCATTCACCTTCTAGAATCATCCTCTAAAGGTGTGTGATGGCTGCCTAAGGCTTCCTGCATGCCCATAAAGGGTGAGACGAACCAAGCCCGAGACAGGGTGAGTGAGGGCATGCATCACGGAGAGAACAACCTTATAAAGAGTAGAAATCTGGAAACAGCTTGACTTTGCATTGGGCCTTACTGAAACATAGAATGAGAGGTGGCTGTCTAGCTCAGGAAATCTATCGAGAGATGTAACCAGGGCCGGCCAGGCTAAGGATGACCTCTGAGAAACCTGGGATGGATTCATTTATTTTGGATGCCAGTAGGAAAATATTGTTAGATCAGTCAGATCTGTGTGTTCAAGAATCAGCCTAGGTCATGGGAGGACAAGTGAGATGAAATAACATCTCAGTCAGGTTGATATTTAGTTCAGGCAGGAAGTGGTAATAGTTTTACCTGCAGTAAAGCGAAGTGATTTCTGGACCACTGACGTGCTGAGCAACAGAATTCACCGGGACTGGTCAAAGTCCCACACACTGCCCTACCTCAGCTCAGCAAACCACCCATCTTGCGTTCTTCAGTTTTCTGCCCCTATCTTTGACAAAACTACGGCTTCTGTCCATCTCCCCAACTGGGTTCACGTGAGCCTCTCATAGTCTTCAGCCTTGAAGAAAGGCATGAGTTGGGAGGCCAGCATTTTACTTCGTTGGAAGGTAGGAAGCACAGAAAAGGAGAAATGAGTAAGAGGTCAGGTCCAGGAGTGGGTAGAGGACTTAGATGCTGTGTGTTTTTTTCTGAGACAGACAAAAGTCCTGAATGACTTATAGATCTGAACCTAACAGCTGAGAGGATGCAGATTCTTCTTACTCCTTACACAGTGAACAAAACTGAACCAAACTAAACTGTACTGATTTCCTATTCTGCTTAAGAAATCTCCACACGTTACAGCTAAAGAGCATGCACAGCTGGGCATGGTCTCACACACCTATCACCAGCACTTAGGAGACAGAGAGACAAGGTCTTGAGTTTGAGGCAATCTTAGACATGGTCTAGTTGGGTTTCCTGCTTCAAGATCTCACAAGACTGCCAGTCAGGCATTGGCCAGAGCTTGGTTCTCATTTAAACTATCTCGTTTAGGACCTCCATCTGTGCTTACATGGTTGTTAACAGAATTTAGTTCCCAGTAGTTAAAGGTACATTTGAACCTTCTTCTGCAAAGCCACGAACAAAGATGCCTACTAGAGAGACAATTGTACACAATATCACTAAATGCCTAGTGATACTCTATCACTTTTTCCATTCTATTGGCCAGTCATAGGTCACAGCCATACTCAAGAAATGAAGGTTTCACAAAAAAAAAAAAAAAAAAGAGCTTCATCTGAATTATCCATGGTTCTGCTCATGTTTACAGAATGTAATGTTTCTGAGGGAAGGAACCTCCAGCCTCTAAGAAAATTCCATTACGCTTTAATATAGACCATCATCAAACATGTTTAAGATTATTACAATAAAAATATGTATCCTGAATATAGCTACCATTTGGGAAAGGGATAAAAATAACTCCATTCCTTTTTATAGTTAAAACCCATTCAGAAAGGGTTCTATTGTATGTTTTCAATAAAAGTTTGTTCTCCAGCAATTCATATACCTCTGAGAAATCTCAGGTCATGATTTTCAAACTAAAAAGAAGAAAATCCGAGAATAGTTAGCCCCAAATAACACTGTCACCACGCGTGCTGATCCTGGTTGCTCCCTGCCACTGAGTCAAGTGTCACTCGCTGGGGACACTCAGTGGCATGCTGGAACTCTGGAGGAAACTGGGGGAGAAAAAAATGAGCAAGGATATTTTGACATCCAGAAGTCAGAATCAACACTAGCCAGGAAGGTTACCTCAAAGGTTACCTCAGACAAATAGAAGGAGACCATACAAACAAAGAGAGAAAACAAAGTGTCCTGAAAACAAAATCCCAAAAGGAAAAAGAAGCCGGAGATTCCACATGAGGATGTTCTCAGGCTCTGTGGGAGGAGTCAGGTTGGCAGATAGACGTGTGCCAAGTGCACGGATCATCTGCCTGAGACCCACGCTCTTTAGTCATGCAGCATATTTTTAAGGCAGCACAGGGTATATGGAGAGTCACAGCACTTGATGTCAGATTCGAGTCCATCCTACCTTTACTGTGTAACCTTAGACTCACTGATAAGCTTAGCCTTAGCCTAGGCTGTCACCAATCTCAGGAGTTTATAAAAACAAAATGTGATTATGTATATACAAAATGCCAGGCAGCTGGTAAGAATACAACATATATATATATATTGATTTTTTAATTTCACTTATGTTTTTATTTTTCCCGCTGTTAAAACCAAAATGGCTACCAAATTACGACTTGTATTAGTTCCGTCACATACTTCTCTGATCAAGTACCTGAAGCTATGTAAGAAAGGAAAGGTTGGCTTTGATGGCTTGCAGTTTGATGGTATCATCCTTCTTGACCAGAAGTCAGGTGGCAGCTTGAGGAACCTGGTCGCATTGCATCCTCAGTTAGGAAGCAGGAAAATGAGTATTTAGCTTACTTTGTCTTTTTTCTTCAGTCTCCAGCCCGAGACCATGAACTGGTACCACCTGCATTTCTTGGTGGATCTCTGGTCTCAGTGAATCTACTCTAGATAATCATTCATGAATATGCCCAGAAATTTGTGTGCAGGGTGATTTAAAATCCTATCAGGCTGGCAATCGAGGATAACCATCACCTGCTTATGGCACAACCTTTTATGAGGTCTGCATGACCTCCTCCGACCTCTTAGGATCACCCAAACCTGCTTCATTCATCACCCAGTTAACACAGAAGGAGCAGGCAAGCTACATTTCAGGTTATTTGTCTTAATTTCCCAAAGGATGGTGTGAACTCCTTCATGAGGGGTTTCCCAGGGTCGAGCTCATTGTAAACACTCAGCTGCTACTGGCAATTACAAGGCACTTATCGCTCTGCTCAGTTGTTCAACAGATATGTATGAAGACCTACCATAGGCACTGGGGATGTAACAGCAAAGAAAAGAAGCTCGGCTTCCTGGAGCTAGGCACAAATCAGTTCACTGAAGTAAGAATATTCTAAGAGAATGCCCTTAGGAGGCCATCTAGCCCTGCTCTTCAATTTTGTGAAGGTGTGATTAGAATCAAAGAAATCAAAAGCTGTCTTTTGCATTCCTCTCCACTGGCCAATTTCTGGCCTATTGAATCAGTGCCTTCTTGAAACAAAAACAATAGGAGAAGAGTCTAGGATATTTTCAGCTAAATAGAACTTTGAAATGTATTGTCTTTACCTTCGACTGTGTCACTAAAACCAAGCCCACTCCTCTAAGAGATGTTAGGAGCGAGTGTGGATGGCATAGCTCCCTGCCGGTCCCCATCAGAAAACTAATACGGTTCTTTCACGGCTGCCACGCTCTGGCCACTTTCTGAGTTCTCCCATGTGAGAGGGGGGAAAACGTCATCAGAGAGAAATGCAAGTCATGGAGGAAGAATTCGGAGATGCTTTGCTGGAAAGGGACAGGGTGCTGGCTTCCTCTGATGTCATTGAGCTTGGTACCCTTGGAAGGACACACAGAGGCATTTGTGGTAGAGATTCGCTTGAATCGATAATGTGAGAGTGGCACCTGAAGACTGAGCGGCTCAAGTCCGACTGGCTGCGCCACATCCTTCAATACTGATCCGCAAACTCGTTTCTGGATTAACATGGCAAGGTGAAGATGAACACTTCCAGTTCAGTGGGCTAATGAGACATGAATTATTAATCCTACAAGAAAATCTTAATTGGACATGGGAACGCTGCTTGTTCTATTGTTAAGAAGCGCCTCGTCCCTGAAGAATTGGAAAATAAATAGGGACTAAAATAGAAACGGGTATTCTCATTAGCCCCCACCCCCCGAAACGAAAGCATTATTCTTCTTCTACAAGGAAAGTATCCATCACCTTATTTTTTTCTGAAGAACCTACTATTAGCATTTGTAATACAAGTTTGGTATAAACATTCCTGAAGTGTCTCGTGGCTGTTGGAGGACACTGTTGAGATGGCAATTGTGTTCCGAAGTTAATTAGCAGGGTGGCTTCCTTATTATTCACTTGTTGTTCATTTAATAAACCCTTATGAAGAAATACTCACTTTTAACAAGAAGGATCAATGTCCGATTATCATGGAATTTCCTCCTTTTGTTTCATTTGTATTTATTTTCAATCTGTTCACCACATAGAGAAGGGAGGATTGAAACAACACAATAGGAGATGGAAAACACTTACTAAAGCTTCTTAAAACTGAAAGGTAAAATTCAGCATTCCCACAGTTAACATGTCCATCCACGAATATTCTCACGATGTCTCATGTTCTAAGTTTCATTTTCATCAGTGAATTAAAGGCAAATGTAGAAAAAAAGGGAAGAGGGAGGTAACTTTTATCCGTAAGTTTCTGACTTCATGTCCCCTTGCTAAGCTCCAGCTGGGGAAATATTGCTGTGATTTTTACATACAATTGGTTACAAAGTATATTAATAACCCAGGTTGTCATATCATCTCAATTACATCAAAATATCAACAAGCAAAGGGTCTCATCCAGATGGAAAATGTGGGAGATGAGCTCATTCCTGTGTCAGCAACCTCCACTGAAATTATTGATCAATTGGTGCTACATATTTGTTCTGTTTAAAAAAAAATCACAGGCTGCATTCTTCTCACCTTTCATTTGAAAGAGAAAGATCTTTGAAATCCAAGTAAGCCTCATGTTTCAAGACCATCAAGTATCCGAATCTTTGGCAGAGAGTGAATTCTACATGCACTGGGTTTTCAAACAAATGCCATCCATCCTGCCAGCACAGGGTTCTCTCTCTCTCTCTCTCTCTCCAAGTACTTTTCTTTCCAAAGTACTTCAAAGTACCGAAGGTTATTAAGTAAAAGATAGTGTGTTAGTGTGTTACTGGAGAGCTGGCATCAACTGTAGGTGTTAAGAGAGACACACTTGAGTACCTCAGCAGTATGTGGGACCCAGTAAATGCATGGGGAGTATTCCACTATGCATAATAATTTAGCAATTATACTGGTTATTGTTATTTCTAATGGAATCAGTAAAAGTTATTTTCTTTCTGTGTACACTAAACCTTAAAAGTAGTGTTCCAAAAGAATATCCAGAAGGATAAGGAATTAGACGGCTAACTAAGATCATGTCATTAACCCATGATTTCCCTCTGTGCGGGAGCCAAATGTCATTTCCACTCTCTCTGCTATGATGAATGTGAGTGTGTGTTCTTACTCAAAAAAAAAAAAAAAAAAAAAAAATAGGGGCTGATGGGTTGCGATGGCTAGTGTTTTGTCTACTTGACAGAGGCTAGGGTCATCTGAGGAGAGGGAAATTCATTTGAGAAAAAGCCCCTATAAAATCTGCACAAGGGGCATTTTCTTGATGGATTATCAATGTGGGAGGGCACTGTCCATTGTGTGTGGCACTAGCCCATAGCAGGTGGTCCTCTGGTTATAAAGGAACTTGAGCCAGGAGGAGCAAGCCAGTCAGCAGCATTCCTCCACTGTCTCTGCATCAGTTCTGACCTCCAGATTCCTGCCATGTTTGAGTATCCTGCCCCTGGCCACCACCCCCATTGCTCTGACGTCCCTCAGTGATGAACAGTGATGTGGAACTCTAAGCCAAGATAAATCTTGTACTGCCTGAGTTGATTTTGGTCATGTTTTACCAGAGCAGTAGAAATCCTAAGACTTCTTTAAGCTTATCACAATACTTGGGAATAATAAAGAAGAATGCACAACTCCTGCACTTTTCAGAACTTTTTCCCTCTGCATTTCATGTCTTATCAGTGCAAGTTAACTTCTCTGAGCTCTTGTTTCCATATTTCAAAGTGGGGTGCGAATTAAAACTAAGTTTCCTTTGAGAAGTTGATGACTATGTGTGTGCAGAGTGCTCTCTGAAATACCAAGCAATAAATAAACGCATGAAAGGGTCTAGGACATGAAAGAAAGGGAAATCAATAACAAAAATCACTGCTATTAGGAAGATTACTGAATGTATGTTTGTGCTTTGTTCAGCACAGATAAGAGCAGTGAAAGAAGCAGTGACCAGTTGGAGAGGCTACTGGGCACGAAGAAAAAGCACATGGGCTTCAATACCAATGCAAAACAAACAAACAAACAAACAAAATACCTCTCTTCAGTGCTAGCTAGTATTTAATTGACATACTGTTTTAAGTATTATTACCAACTGTTCTCCAGCCTTCCTTCCCTCCGAGCATGCTAGAATGAAAATGTTGCTACGTGGTGAATCGAAATGTAGTCTAGTTTGAGTTCACTAAGCCACGAGTGTTGTTCACTTATTCACTCCTTCATTCAGCTGATAGTCATTGACCTCTGTGCACCAGTTCACACTGAGCATACAACGCAGAGTGGAGATGCGCACCTCTCAAGCGTGTGAGCATCTAATATCTGTGGTCAAAAGCTGGAGGCAAGAGCATCAGAAGTCAAGGGATGGAGGCAAGAGCATCATCAGTTCAATATCATCCTCAGCTACATAGTGAGTTCAAGGCCAGCTTGGACTACTGGAGACCTTGTCTCAAGATAAAAGCGTTCAAGATTATGAAAACAAAGATGAAGCTGGAAAGAAAATTAAGAAGAAATAAAAGTGCAAGAACATCAACAGTTAGCTACATGCTCAGGCTTTCCACTTTGGTCCAGAGGCATGGAGCATCATGGGGACAGAATGGTCCTTTCTAGGCCCATAGGTTCAGCACTGAGAGACATGGGTTTGACTTGAGAAAAGACACGAAGGAGTTAATTGTTGAGAGAGGAACAATGAAGACAGTGACTTGCAGATCATAACTGGCAGTGCTGACTTGTCAGATATAATGATCTGCCCATTCACTGAAAAGTATTTGACATTTCAGTGAATTGACCTTTACCTGCCAATAGCTCCCTCAATTGCATTATCGTCTCTGTTCAAAGTTTAAGCATAAGAGCTGGTGGTGTTATGGGTATAATGTATCTCTTGAAGATGAGCTTTTTCTTTCTTTTCCACACTTCGTATTCTGTAAAAGAAGCTTCAAGGGGAAAAAAAACCACCACTTTTATTTTCTCTTTAAAGCTACAGATGACTAACAAATTAGTCTGTATTCATTATCTATTGATAAAAAAAACAACAACAATGTGCACAGCCATATCAATTTAATATAACCTTCATCCTGTAGCTTATTATCATTCTGTGGGTGGGGAGGTCTGGCAGCCTCAGGTGGACGCTGTGCTGGGAGCCTCACCAGGCTGGAGTCAGGTTTCGGGTTCGCTGGAGACACCGGGGCAGAATATGCTTCTAGGCTCTTATCCTAATGAATGCAATCCAGTTCTTCCTGGCTAAAGAATGAGATCCTGGTTCTCCTGCTGGCAGCTGGCCAGGCAGAGGTCACTCTCAGCTCCTTGAGGCTGCTCTCCACATCCTTGCCTCATTAGGCTGGCAGCAGTATGTCTAGCCTTAGCTTACTGCTACAGGCTAGAGAAAGTACCCTGCTATTAAAGGCCTCCTCTAATTTATTCTAGTCGCACCTGGATGATCTCCCTGTCTTGAGGTCAACTGATCAGTAACCTCAGTTGCAGTATTCAAAATCTTTTCCCAGTTTGGTGGCAAGAAACTTTAATCTCAGCACTCAGGAGGCAGAGGTAGGTAGATCTCTGTGAGTTCCAGGCCAGCTACATAGTGAAAACCTATCTCAAAACAACATACACACACACACACACACACACACACACACACACACACCCATACACACACACAGTGAGAGAGAGATTTTGTTTTATAATGTATCAGGTTGACATAGTAACACCAAGGGCAAAGGTTGCAAAAGACATACACATTTCTGCACTCCCTCTGGAGCCCTTTACTATCATGCCAGAGTAGGTTTCGAATGGACAGAGCCATTATATTCTTTGTAAATTAAAAGAAACAGTTGCCACTCTATAAAAGGAAGCAAAGGGGCCGGTGAGCTACCTAAAGTTACAGGTCCTTGGCAGCAAGCCTGACCACCTGAGTTCAGTCCCTGTACACATGATGTGGCTGAAGAGAACAGACGCCTGCAAGTAGTCATTTGACATCTGCATCAGCAACCACCCCCCAACACACACACACACACATAAATAAGAAAATGTAATAAAAAGATTAAAATGAATCAAAGAGGTCTGGAGATACGGCTCAGCAGTTAAGATTGAGGACCCGAGTTCAGTTTCTTTCACATCACACTGGGTGGCTCACAACTATCAGTAACTGACCTCCAGGGGGATTCAAAGCCTCAGGCCTCCCCGGAAATTGGCACTTGTGTACATGCCCATACAGAAACACACATGCACAGACACATAACTTAAAAATGATAAAAATAAATCTTTTAAAAGGTTGTGGGATCTGGAGAGATAGCCCAGTAACTAAGAGTGAATACTGAGTGATGCAAGTTTGCTTCCCAGAACCTCCTTCAGTCACCTTACAACTGCTTGTGACTCTAGCTGCTGGGGCTTCAGTGCCCTTATCTGACATAATCCTGAATGATCATGGTCTAAGGCAACTGACAGAAGAAAACTGGCTTAAGAGAGGCATGCAGAAATGGCCAAACTAGACAACTCTGGGGGTAGAAAGACAGTTTATTATAGGGGATAAACTGTCGGGCTATCTCAAAGAGTAGAGAATGTCACCCAACAGGAAAAGCACTTCTTTTTTTTATTTCTTTATTAAATATACTTTATTCACTTTGTTTCCCCCCTGTGGTTCTCTCCCTCTTCCCATTCCAATCCCTCCCTTCCTCCACCTTCTGCATGCATGCCCCTCCCCAAGTCCACTGATAGGGAGGACTTCTTTTCCTTCCTTCTGATCCTAGTCAATTAGGTCTCATCAGGAGTGGCTGCAGTGTCTTCTTGGATTCACAATAGAAAAACCAGTTCAACCACTTTGAGCCAAATTTGAAACAAGTTTTAATTCAATACTGACACCAGGATGAACTCGGGTCAGGTCTACAATCTGGAATCCCAGTAAATAGCAATGAGTCACGCTTTATAGAGGCTCTTTAAGGACAAGAATTATATGGCCACTGTATTTCCCATGTGGCTTTCCAAGAACTACAACTCCCAGCATTCCAGGGAGTTACCGGTGGTCCTTGGGCAAGTGGGGCTTATAGGTTGACTATGGCTCTCACATCTTGTCAGTTTTATTGGGGAGATTGGGGCCAGAAATGGATGGGGACTTTGAACTGCTTGCTGTAGGCTGTTCTGGTTAACCGGGAACTAGATGCCCTTTACCAGGGGTATTTTACTGATAGGGCCAAGTAAGGGAAATAGTGGCTTTCCCCACAAACAGAAACTGCTTCAGAAGATGCCTGAAGAAAGTAGAGTTTAGGTTTCTGTTTATCCAATAATAATCCTTCTGTTTACCTTACAAGAATCCAGCCTGGTTTGGGCCTCTGGCTTCATGTTAGAACATAGTATGTTGCACTGCAATTAGGGGTGGGGATGGCGGTGGCACTTTGTGGCCTAGCAATTTGTATGAACATTAGAACTAAAGTTGAATACTGGGTTCAAAGAATGCCAGCAATACAGTTCCTTACAAAATAAGAATCCACACGAATCACAAGCAGACAAGACATTCACTGTGAGTAAAGTAACAGACTACAAAACATGCAACAAAAGTCCAGACCCCAGAGTTTTCAAATATAGGATTGGGGCACAGGACACTGAGTAGCTATGACTTAAATCTGGCATGCTTCCACTAGCTGCAGCCTGTGTCTCTGAGATGACACAAGCCTCCTTTAAAACACCTTCCTAAGACAGCTGCATGCCTCCAAACGAGTTTCTGACTGACAATAGGCCCCTGAGCCCTGACTTGGAGAGGTTATTTCAGGAAATTTGCAATGCTAGATTGTCTCTCTGCCTCTGATTTTTAAGACACAGATCTTCTACCACTCACAAGTGTGCCCTCAAGTACCTGGAGCTGTCTCTCTCAAATGTGAACCTCAGGGAGCCATCTCCAGCAAATTTCTCTTTCTCTTCCTCCCTCCCTTTCTCCCGTTACTCATTTTCATGCCTTCTCAGTCCCTGTGAAAAGGCAAGGCAGGGGTCTAACTTCCATGGATTTCTTCTCCAATTTGCAAATCTATTTTCTGTCATGAATATATGAGAATCTTGTTTATCTTTAGGATAAATGACAGCTAATAAAGCCAGACAGGTAAATAATGCTGAACATCCCCTTCTCACTCTCTGTAGTTTTTCCACTCCCTGGCTGCCGGAATACCGCCTTGGTTGTTCTCATATTTCCCTAGTTTTCTCTTTGAGACACCTACTCACTTCTGCACAATTGGAGTACTGAAGTACTTAATGACATAGTAAAAAAAAAAAAAAAAAAAAATCCTTACTGCCTTTGGCTGTAACTCAGCTCTGTGTTTGACACTCAGTAAGTGAGAGCTTGCCTCCTGGGCACTGTCTCTGCCAACTTCTCTTTCCTTTAAATGCCAGGTTCCTTACTAGTTTAACACATTTTCACTGAGTAGTAACCATCCTAACATCCAGTCTGTGCTGAGGTCACACAGAAAAACTAATGTTCTGAGGAGGAAAAGGCAGTCAGTTCTTTCTTCTTTTATACTCCTGTTTTCATCTTCCTGCTACTCTCAACAGTTAACAAATCCTTCAGAAGTTAGATCATCTCTTGAAATGACGATCTAAAATTCTATGGGTTTAGAGGGAAGGAAAAGAAATTTAGAGATGTAATTCTGCATTTTGTTTCAAATGGCAATGCTTTCGTCTGTTAGACAAGAAATGGAAGGTCTGAGGTGGAAACCTCTAGCAGAAGGAAAATGGAGAGAAGGGCCGCAGAGCAAGGAAGGATAGTGATGCCAAGAGCTGCTCGTGATTGCCTCGGCTGAGAAGGGAGAGACATGGACGGCTGGACAGCCAAGGGATGGCAAGGTCTCTCCTGAAGAGATGGAAGTGTCCAGACAGACTGTCGACAGGACCGCACAGCTCCACCTCCATGAATATATTAAAACCTAACCAACCACACCTTCAGATGGTACATTTTTTATGGACCGTATCCCAGTGAACCTGATAACAGTAGAAGGAAAGCATCCCAGTGCAGGGCAATACCAGGAAATGATTATTGGGTAAAATGATAATGTCTAATTCAGGGAGACGTACAAAGTTAGTCCAAAATAAAAATCCTGGCAAAGTTGTATTAATTGGGAAGGGAAATTGGAGTTAGTGATCTCACAGTCTTATAGTTATTCTAGGAAATTATTCAATTAAGTGGCTAATTTGTTTTGCTACTCTCAGTGAGTGTATAATCCTTTTCAGTCTATGAGGATATTTTTTTTTCTGAGAGAAACTGCTGAAACAGAGAGAGAAAATAAAACAACGTTTGATAATTCAAAACTAATATACACATCTTTCATCTTTTTTCTAAACCCCAGATTTTAATAAAATTTATTTCAGTGCTCTTGCAAAATTTATACTATCCCAGGATTAAATTTGAACTAATAGGCATCTGAGTCCTAAAACTAAAGATTAAGGCTAAATCATCATAGAAAGAAATGATTTATTTTTTCCAGGATAGAAACCAGGGATAAAAAGAGCCAGATTCACTTCTGAGTCCTGCCAGTTTTTGGCTATGTAGACATGAATGCTCCACTCAAGCAGCCTGGGTTGCTCCATTGCGAGGATGAAAGACACTTGGCCTTGTGTTCTTCATATCTTTGTTGTGAAAGTCCAGTAAAATTCTTAAACTGGAGTTTTAAAAGTGACACAAACATCCGTTGCTTACGCCAGTGAGCCACTGATAGTGAGGCCAAGATGAAGTTCAGCTTCCCTCCCTTTCTACCAAACGATGCTCCCACAGAAATAACTAACCCCTTTTAAGCTTGGTCATTACAAATGCAACCTGAGTGCCCTGCTGCAGACAGCGCCCCCAGACGACCCACCTGATAACCCCATGATTGGAGATGAAATAATGGATGTGCGGCGTCTGATGCTGAGTGGAATGGAGAACCATCTGATCTATCAGAATAGGCTCAGAGCTCTTGCACACAGCACTAACTCGCATTTCTGTGTTACGGTGGAAGTCTTTTTTCCCTTCATTTCTAACTTTGGCCCCTTTGTGGTTTAGCTCAAGAAAGAGCTAATCCTTGGCCATTTAACAGAGCAACTATGAGCATCCCCACTGAGATATTTTCTGCTTCAGCTGTTAACCAATGCCACCCACGTGGACCTGCACATGGCCTTGGAGCCGAGCATAGCCTGGCAGGACTGCTCTGGTGCTCCTGAACACACACG
Source organism: Meriones unguiculatus (assembly GCF_030254825.1). Lineage (NCBI taxonomy): Eukaryota > Metazoa > Chordata > Mammalia > Rodentia > Muridae > Meriones > Meriones unguiculatus. Next base: position 42,051,333 of record NC_083367.1, read on the forward strand.
CACTTCTCATTGCCGCACTCTTATTTGATTACCACGAGAGACTGAAAGCAAATTCTTTATGACAGCCTTTCCTAACTGCCCTCAGTTAGTTTCCTCAGAATGTGCTTCCAGTGGGCTCCTGACAGCAGGGCAAATTGAAAGCTCATCAACAGAATCTTTCTCAAGTGTCGGGATCTTTTCAGAGAGAGTCGGTGTCTGAGGAAAAGATGATTATTTTCCACAATAATAGGCAGTGTGATGTGGCGGAGCTGTCTTTAATGAGGCTACTTCTGTTTAAAACTGAGGGGTAATACCATATCAAAAATTGAAAATGACCTCAGGCATGACTTCCACCCCTTGCCCTGCATTTGTGGCTTTCTGGTGTCTCCTTATCTCATTTTGGAAGCAGGCGGTACAAACGAAGCTGATAAAATCTCTTGAAATAAAAGAATTTTAGGCCAAGAAAGGATTGCTGAACACAGTCCTCTTTTTCCAACTCCCGTGTTTCTTGAGTGAAAAATCGGGAAGGTACGCAAATAATTAATAAAAATATTATGTTAAGAAAAAAATTAAACATGAAATGAAAATAAAAATCAGGACAGTTAGATTTGTTCAAAATCACACAGAAAGTAGATGATGCAATTTGAGCTTCCTGATTGATTTTTCTCTTGAAGGAAACCAGAAATCCAGAGATATGTGTTACTTATATAATAAGTACTTCCTTTTTCTCTCATAGTAATTCCCTGGCAAATCTGTGACAATGAAAATTCTTTTACACAAGTGCACGCTGGTGTGTGTGTGTGTGTGTGTGTGTGTGTGTGTGTGTGTACACTAACCTCATTGGCACATACCCTACTATAAGCGTGCATATAGAAAACTTAACTACTTCTGACCCTGTGGTCAGATTCCAACACCATTCCCACTTTTGGCCACCCAGGGTAGCAATGAGCCACAGCCATGGGGAAAATCACAGAACTAAGATGGAGGAATGCTGGATTGGGATTTTAGCTCTGTAAGAGGCACTGGAAAGTTTGTGTAACTGTGTGATATAATCATGACAGCACATGTCCTTTGAGGTCACACAGGAGGGGCCTGTCCTCCAAACACTGGGGGCTGCATCAGGGTATACTAACCAACCTTAGGACTTGAGAACACTGAGGTCTTTGTTCCAGAAAAGATTAGTAACTTCAAGCCAGTGCCCACAAAGCATGAAGGGAAGGGTGCCACCCTTGGCAGCTGAGAATCCCCTGTGCATGCCCAGGTGACAGCCCATGTCTGCCAGCTGTCATAACCTTGTCTAAATGTATCCAACATAATCTTCACTCCACGAATGGCTTTGAAAAATGATCAGTAGTTGGGGAAAGTACTTTAATGGCTGCTTCGGTAAAAAGACAATGGCTCTCCAAAGAGGAGGTACAGCTGAGGGCCAGAGGGCAACAGGCAGATCCAGCAAACTCTGACCTATGAGATCCTTCCTTCACGGGAAGGGTCAGGTCTGCCTGCAGCAGAAGATGCGGTTTCTTCACACTTCCTTCAAGAGTTGACTTTGGAGAGTGAAACAGTATCTGTGTCTCTTGTTCTCCATACCACTTATGGGATGGAAGTGTCGGTATACACTTGAGTGCTGGGACAAATGCAGAGGACAAAGATTGGCTTCTGACGCCTCGCCTGCCATTCCCTACCTTATTTTCTTTTAAGCACAGTCTCTCACTGAACCTGGTGCTCACTGGTTAGGAAGGCCAGAGGGGGCAGCAGATTCTCTGGAACTAGAGTCAGAGATGGGTTTTGGAAACCAAATCTAGGTTCTCTAAAACAGCAGTAAGCCCTTTTATACGCTGAGCCATCTCCTTAGTTTTGAAGCACATTAATAATATAAAACTGAATATTTCATTTCTAAGAAATATTAGCTTGCTATATTATAAATAGGAGATTAAGTATCATTTTGCATGCAAAGTAACTGTAGATTATATAATAGGTTTATTAAATATGGGTTTTATAATGTATTTAGGGATACTTCATTTTGCTATAAATGTTATTTAAAATAATTTTTCTTCCTTATTTGCTTTTTAAGTTCTTTTATTTAAAAAACGTATTCGGTGGCAGGATAGGGGAAAATGGAAGGAGGCATAGGAAGAGAGGGACCAAGGATCACAAGAGACAGAATGAAAGACTCATAGGAGCCTTAGAAATGTCAGGAGAATGGGGACATGGGTAAAGAGACAAGGAAGGGGAAGACAGCCTAGCCTCATTTTTACATAAACAGGACCACCCTACATGTTTCTAAATTAGCTCTTCAGAAAGACCTTAGTAGTGAAAGTCAGAAGTAATCTTGATGCAGTGTGCCATGCCAGTAAATCCTCAAGCCCAACTCAGTGAGGGTAGGCGGCTTGGGTGTTCATCAGTCTCTGCTGCAAGAATCATCCCTTCATTGCTGTTGCTTTTTAAATTTTTATTTATTCATTTTACAGGGTCTTGGCCACCTTCCTCCTCTCCTGATGCTACCCTCCCTCCCTATTTCCCCTATCCCTCCTCCCCCACTCCTCAGAGAAGGGGAGCCCCCCCTCCCTACCCACTCCATCATATCAAGTTGCATGAGGATTGAGCACATCCTTTTCCCCTGTGGCCTGGCAAGGTAGCCCTACCAAGGGAAGTGATCAAAAAGCAGTAAACAGAGTCCATGTTAGAATCTATATGAGGACTGGGCTGCCCGTTGGCTACATCTGTGTAGGGAGGCCTAGGTCTAGTCTATGCATGGTCCTTGAGTGTGCCTCAATCACCACAGGCCTCCCTGGGCCCTGGTGAGTTGGCTCTGTTGGTCTTCTTGTGGATATCCTGTCCCCTCTGGGTCCTTCTACCCTCCCCCAACTCTTCCACAAGGCTCCCTGTGTTCCACTCAATGTTTGATTGTAGGTCTCAGCATCTGTTTCCATCAGCTACTGGAGTGGAGCAACTGAGGGGACAGCTATGTTAGCCTCTCATCTGTAAGCATAACAGAGTATCAGTTGTGCCTGGGGTTGGCTGACTCCCATGGGGTGAGTCTCAGGTTGGGCCAGACATTGGTTGGGCATTCCCTCAATCTCTGCTCTACTTTTAAGCTACCTGCATTAGTGGACTAATATGGAATTTTGGGTTGTGAAGATGAATTTACTGGATGTGGAACTGGAAAGAGCTGTGTGGTATTCCCACCATATAGGCCCAATTGGCTTAACCTCAAAAGTACCAATAGTCGTGAGATACACCAAGATAATTAACAATGAGCTTTTAGTACTTACCGCCTTTTACAATTTATTTAATTTTAAATATATAGAGCTTAGGCTGGAATTTCTACCAATCCTCCTGCCTCCACCTCCTGAGAGCTGGGATCAAAGGTTTCCTAGTTTGGGTTTTATTGCTATGAAGAGACACCATGAGCAGGGCAACTCTGCTAAAGGAAGATATTTAATTGGTGCTGGCTTACAGTTTCTGAAGGTTAGTCCATTATCATCCTTGTGGGAGGCAGGGCAGCATGGAAGCGGACATGGTGTTGAAGAAGGAGATGAGAGTTCTACATCTTGATCCTCAGGCAGCAGAAGGAGACTGCGTGCCACATTGGGCATAGCTTGAGAATAAGGAGGCACCAAAGTCCACCCCCACAGTGACACACTTCTCCCAACAAGGCCGCACCTCCTAATAGTGCCATTCCCTGTGAGCTAAGCATTCAAACACGTGAGTCAACAGGGGCCATTCCTATTCAAACCAACACAACAGGTGTGTGCCACCTCACCAGGCTATAATCTAATATTTTAATAATAACTTTAAGGGGTTAAAACTAGGGCTACATTGTCAAAATGCTTACAACACAAGCATGAGGACCTGAGTTTGATATCCAGCATCAAGTAAAAAACTGATGTGGCATGAAAACACACCTATAATCTCAACACTGAGGAGGTGGAGGCAGGAGGATCCCTAGGGCTTTCTGGCCTGCTACTCTACTGAATCAGTGAGCTCTGGGTTCAGTGAGAGATCCTGTGTAAGAAAAATAACAAGTAAAACAGCTGAGAAACCCAGTGTCTATATCTGACCTGCACATACGTTGACATGCACACAGACACACACACAGCAAGAGAGAAATGACAGAGAGAGAGATGCGCATGCATACGCTCTCACAACCACCCCCCGACATGCATGTACACACAAACACACACACAGCAACTGGCTTGCACAAGGAGCCAGCTGTTGCATGCCAATACGTAGGCAGCAGCCTGCCTCCACCACTCATGTTAGAATGATGAGTCGCTTTTTCAGATTTCTTTCTTTAAAGGAATTAAAGGGGGGAGTAAAATACATATGACAAGAACTCTCCTGGGAATGTTATTTTTTTTTTCTCTACTGCCTCCCCTTCTGTCAACCTGGTTTTCCTTTTTGTTTTGTTTTGTTTTGTTTATTTCTGTTAGCTCATCGGACTTCACAAGTTGAGTTTACAGAAAGATGTGACTACGTTAATTTCTACGAGTGGAATCTGTTAAAGTCTTCCTGAAAGGCAGAGTGGTGCTGGAGGAAGCTTAAGGCTGTAGGGAGCTTACACTTGCACACACAGCACACAGACCATGTAGTTTGAAACTCCGACCAGGCCACGTCACCTCCCCAAGCCTCAGAGACACAAATGCCACTGCCCTCCCTCTATCCCAAGTCTGCTGGTCCTCATACGGGGCCTTCTAAGGCTGCAAGGCTGATATCTGTCACTTATTTTCAAATGTCTCAGTTAAATTAGTATGTGTTTACATGGCAGTAAGTGGGACATGAGGCAAATACATAGCAATACGTTAACAATTGCTGAATCTAGACAAAGCACATATAAGCAAGTACCCAGGTTGTTTCTTTTCCAAAAGGCAGGAAAATGAGATCATTTTCAGACACACAGCACTTGATGAGCCTGCAAGCTAAAGCGTTTCTATTCGGTTAAAGAGAGGCAGTGGCCAGGTGTCACAGCTTTCAGGATATTAAAGTCCTTCCCATCCAGCTGATTTGATTATTCAGCAATTGTTTGCTCGGCATCTGCCACCCTGAGTGCTGGTGATAATTCAATCATGAGAAGGCACGCTCTTCATCCGGGAAACTGACATGATAGGACGCATAGCAAGCCATTTGGGGGTTAAGTAGAATTCTTTGGTGGGTGCTGTGGTAGCATAGGGAAGGAACATGTCAGCCAGCTCTGCATAACCAGAAAGATTCCTGAGGAACTAATATGAGAACATAAGGCTAGGGGAGATGGAGGGAGCATTAGCCTGGCAGTGAAGACTCGTGTGCTCCTCACAGAGCACTGAGTTACTGTTTAGATGCCGTAAGAGCCTCAGAAGAAAGTCATGCAGCGACCATGCCCAATTCAAAAGAATGGCCAGCTGTTCTTTGAGCTGAAGTTACTAACTGTAGATTTGGGGGTGGGGTGCCATGGAAAGGGGTAAAGGACCATTTAAAACCACCTCACCGATAGGAACCCATTAAAGAGTGTTAAGCCTGGAGGCAACTAGATCAGATATCCATTTGCAAGGATCCATCTGGCATCGGAGTGGAGAGTAAATTGAGGCAGAAGCAAAACTAATAGCACAAGGGCACTTAGGAGACCATAATGGCTAGTTTAAGAGAGACAGTGATCTGAGCCATAGCAGTGACAAATGACGGTGCAGAAAGGCAGGTGGGTGCTGGCAGCGCACTAGAGATGGAACCAAGCACAGTAAGCTAAAAACCAAAGCCAATGAACTTCAGGGCTCCTTCTGGGACACACTGGTGGGCAGATGGAGAGCCATGGACTGCACTACTCAGGGGAAGAGCTAGAGCGAGAGGGGGAGGAGAGGTCATGGGAGGCAGCAATGACGAAAAGGTATTAAGAGATATTGCCAGCGTCTTCTAGAGGTCAGCACGTGATAAGCCAAGTCAGTGACAGATGGCAGTCAAAGCCAATATTGCCCATCATCAACTATAAAATCTTTCACAGGAACAAGGCAGAGGGCAAGTGAGAGTCTCATGGTTCTGGTGAGTCTGAAGTCTGAGCATGGTGAAAGAGAAGATGCCTAATGGCTATGAAGTAGAGCCTTCCACTGCTTTGACTTTACCAACATGGGGTTGAAAACCCACAATTGTTTTCCTTTCCAGTTCCCTCCTCTATAGAAATATTTTCTTCTTTGTTTTTTTCCACTTTTTCATCCTCTACCTCAAGTTTCAAGGGTGTGTTATATTATTTGGGGTAGTTCTTCTTTGTCTGCACTGGTCTATCAGTAAGTTCTCATCGACAGTCTCAAGGGTGAGCATTCGAGGATTTAGGTGGAGCTGCAGTCAAGGAGCCTCGTCTGATGTGACCACGTAACTCTGAATTTAAATCCCCCATATGCATGTGCTAGCCAAGTGCCCCTGGGTGAGTAATCTGCCCATATCTATGGTGCTCATTATCCATCCAAAAAAAATAAAGTAAAACAGCATGTACTTTACAAGTGTGTTGCATTATGACAGAAAATAAATGTGAACAGAATACCGCCTGCTGCCCTAAAGACACACATCTCATCTGCCTCTGAAGGCTGTTTCCTGGGATGACTAAGCTAGTACTCAAAAGAGGGCTGTGACTTTCCCAGGAATAATTGTGCCATGGAAGTTTAGCTGTTTTAATGAACTCTGTTGCCATCATTTCCATTATTGTTGTTACTGCTACCAGGGGCCCGTGGGAATCGTCTCTACAAGCCTTTGAGCAATGCTTGAACATATCTGTATCATTATTATTTCTGAATCCCCTCATTTCTTTGTTGTAGCTTGGGAATTGTTTCTTTCTTTGCCTGAGTGCTGTTTAACAGAAATAGCCAGATGTCTCCGCAGCTTGTCGTTTCTGGCCACGTACTCTCTTGTAGATACTCAGCTGTGTTCAGCTAGTACACCATGTCTGTGGAAGCTTTGCTGCTCTGGAGCAACTGTAGCTATGCCGTTCTTGAAACACAAAATGAGATGCTGAGAGAGATTAAAATCTAGAGACAAGTGAGAGCCTAAATATCACTGCAGGACTTTATCCCCTTCTGTGCATAAAAAAAATTTATTTTACAAACATTTTTAAACTTTATAAATTGCCTGTTAACAATATAACAGAGTTGTAGCCAGAGTTCTGTAGAGGAATGGGACAGATAAAATGAATTTAGATTATAAAACAGACATATTAGATTGGCTTGCACAATACAAACTGGGTATTCCAACAATGGCTGTCTGGACATGAGAGAGGCTTGGAACCTCATAGCCCTAAGGCAAGGAAGATCTGTAGGGTCCTGGGAGCTCCTCAGGTCATGAGGCTGGATGCCTCAGATTCCTAATCTGGTGCTGAAGGCCTAGAGGATTTCTGCAGAGTCACTCGTTCTCAGTCAAATTGTACGGCTTCTAATTTTTGAGACTCTTGAGCACTTCTTGATACTATTGGAAAACAAAAAGGTATCCTGACCGTAAGCCAGGATATTTTATTTTTCTTGAACATTTTATTCTGGGACTGCTCTCATATAGTCCCTGTCACCTACGACTGGTTATAATACAAAAGGAAATGTCATTCCAGATGTCCCCTAAAAAGCCTCATTGGGACACACTGGTGAGACCTCTTCCTCCCTCAAAAGTTGAAAGAGGGATCAGCTCCTGAAGGCAAGCATTGACTGTGTCGTATGTGTGCATGAGCGTATTTTCATGTGCACATCTTGCTTAAATAGAAGCTTAGTGTTAGTATCTGAATTGTTCTATGGGAGATTCTATTAAAAGCTTTTTATGCTTAAAAAGAACCTATATTTTTCACAGTCCACTTATACTATTCACGAAAAGTACATTTATTCTATTTTTCCTCTTTAATATGCATTGCGAGAACTAATTTATTTGCCTCCTCAAGATATTAACTATGCTTCATGACTGTAAAGTGATAAGATGCTCACAAACTTCTGTGCTTGGGTCCATCTCCTGGTAACCCCGTGAAACAGACACTGCTGTTTTCACTGCACAGGTGACGAACATGAAATTCCAAAGGTTCCCATGACGAAAGTAAACCACAACGCTCACAAGTGCTCTTGGCACCAAGACTGTGACATCTATACTGAGTCACTGGCGGCTCCCGTAGCAGCTGCTGAGATCTCACATTCAGACCTCCTCACTATCACAGTGAACATGGATAGTGTGATGGCACAGATATAGCATAAGAGGAGTCAGTATAAAATTAGGCCCGATATTCAAAGAAAAGACTAGAGAAAATGCAAGTAGATATGCTTAAAGCATCTTGTACACAGGGAGGCTGAACTGATGCATATATCACCAGTATCAGCATGTCCCATAGTGCAAAACCTACATGAAAATACATGGCCATGTCCAGAGGACAGAATATCCTTGAGGTGCTTGGAACATGAATGAGATTGAAAGAGCCTTAGGGGGTCATAAAAAAATAGCCTCAGGGCCAGTCAGGCTTAACAGCCTAATGAATAAAGTTTGCATAAGCATTTCTACAGAAAAATAGTAAACATAACATGTTAAAGTCCCCAAGCCCTGGACCATCTCCACATTGAGTATCACATTCTCTCTTACTTTTCTTCTTTTTCTTCCTTGCTATTCTCAAGCAGGGTTTATCATGAGGTCATCTCAGAACTTTACTTACATACAGGAGCAAATACTTTCCAAGCTCTATTCCCAGGCACAGACACCCCACACACAAACCTTTGCCCTCTAATTGGTCAGCACAAAAGACCAGATCAATTCCTACCAACTGATGGGAATTGTGTTGGGATATTTCCTCCATGATCATCCCTCCTAAAAAGACTCTGTAAGGGAATGCCAAAAGGAGAAACATAGGAAATATATTCCATGCCAGTGAGGAGGCTAACTGGACCATCAAGCCAAAAGGTATGAAGACCAGTAAGGAAGTGGCCAAGTGGGCACAGAGGTGGTCAACTCATGAAAGGGAAAGAATCTGGCCATCACACTGAGCCCTTGGAAAGAAAGGCCTGGACTACGATGCTGGGTCCAGTTAACAACCCCCAGACAGGTCAGGGATGAAACAACTTAGGTTATGAAGATGAACTGGGCTCTGAATTTCCATAGGAAGAGTGCAAAGAACATTAAAAAAAAAACGGCTAAGGTGGGCACGTGGGGCACGATGGAGTGCCTGGAGAGCACAAAGCTTGAAGAAACTCACTGACAAAAATGGCCAGCCCTGGTATAGAAAGCAGTACCAAATGAGGTGGTTTTCCTATTTGAAATTGCAAATACAAGCTTAATTCAGAACTGTTGGCCTGGGGACTCTGAGGATAGGGGCAGGTATGTTTCTTAGGGATCTCTTTCAGGCGCCCAGAGAGGTACTCTGGCCCCAGACAGCAAAGCAGACTCAGTCAGGCTCAATTCCTTCAGTTAACATTCCAATACTTGTAAATTCCATCAATTGACTTAGCCCATTGCGGGGACGTGGTGGTAATCCATAGAGATGGTGATGCTTAACATCAGTCAAAATACTCAAGAACAGCAAATGTCTGTGTGGTTGAGTGCAGGAAGGAGAGATCAGTGCCACTCAAGGAGGACCATGGACAGCAGCCTCCACCGCTTGATGAAGGAGCCAGGTTAGGTGGAGGGCAGATAAAGACAGACAGGTGGGCTGTGTGGTACCACACAAAGCATCGTGCCATACCCTTCTGAGCAGGATGATAGAGACACCGCATGGAAATACTGAAAAAAGCCAAACTGCTTCCTCAGCCTGCACTCTTGATCTTCTGTGGAAGACTGGTGACTCCCACTGAGGCCATGGGACTCTTCCCATCCTTCTTATTTACTGCTGCCCTCCTTAGCTCACAGTGCTCTTCTGTGAATGCACATTTATTCATTCACACTAAAGCACAGGGACACGCAATCCTTTAGTCAGGAAAGCTAATAAGCCTTTGAGGAGTGCCGTTACCTACAGAACTGTCACTTCCTTCTTGCTATAGCGCCATGACATGGTGCATTCTTGACTTTTCTGTTCTGTTCTCTTTCCAGTGATAAGAGTCAGTTGCCCAAAAGCAACTTAGAGAAGAAAAGGATTTATTTTGAGTTATGGTTTCACGGGGATAGAGTCTATCAAGGTGGGAAAGCATGGCAACACAGGAAGAAGGGCCAGGCTATGAAACCTCAAAGCCGAAGTGACATATTTCCTCTATCAAGGCTCTATCACCTAAATGTTCTGTAACCTTCCCTAACAGTCCCACCAGCTGGGTACCAAGCATTCAGATGCTTGTGCCTCTGAGGGACATTTCTCTTTCCACCCACCACATATGGGGAGGTAACAAGCTGTCCCACCTTGTAGCCAAGGAAAGAACAGTTATATGAATCTAACTGCAGGATCTCATTGCTCTCCATCCCTGTTGTGCACTTCACACCACTGTTCACATTTGAGCATAGGTCAAAGCCCTGTGCTTTAGGCTGTGGCTCTAAGACCCTTGGAATCAGCCCAGAGGATGGCTGGTGGTTCTTTCAGAAATACTTTTGAATCACATGCCATGTTACTGCCTTTGCCTTCTCAATGCCTGACAATTCTGCAGCCAGAGGAAGTGAGACAAAACTGTGAACGTCCATCTACCACACAGGACATTTTTATTCTTTGGGATTTTCTGAAATAGCACTTTGACAATGTGCTTACCACAGAGAAGGCCTCAATAAACTTCTCTGTATCACCTTTCTCTATGCCGTTGCCTACAAGCCAAGCCCTGATAAGCCAGAACCACAGGTATACTGATCCATCTCCCCACCAAGCGCAGATACACTCCCTCCCTCTTAATCCCTCTGTCTGGCCACACCTACCTTCCCTTATCAAGCTAGCCGAGAATTCCATACCCCAGCTTCCATGCCTGCCTCTACCCAACCTTGCCTCCTACCTCCTTGCTATCCTCCACAATGCCACTCAACTCTCTCTCCTCCATGAATAACAGAAACTCCCTGTTAACTTTTTCTCCTATATTTTCATTGTGGTATTTAATGCAATTTGCAAGTATTTTCTCAATCCTCTATAGGTTTGCGGATTACCATCTGTCTTCTTCTCTAGAGTGTACATCCCCAGTGTGCAAGAACTGTATCTGTTTAGTTGATTATGATTCTCTGTAGCACCCAACACAGAACTTGGCACATGGACATATTCTTTTCTCTGCTCTAATCTTCTCTCTTAGGATAACCTCCTATAGTCTCCTTGGTAAATAAAAACTGGATTGTTATAGGGTGCATATTCTCGGGTGCTTTCCTTAAATTTCCTTTACCAACATTTATTCGCACATTACTGAGATGTGGGATTTTTGTTCTCTGGTTGTTCCATGATTCTCTAATCTTAAACTTGTTCAGAACACTTCTGAAATCTCCCATGTACCTACTCTAATAGTAGGAAATGCTGTTGGTGCTCAGCAGTTTCTTGATAAATAAAAGTGTAGATCAGCCTGACCATCGCAGCCACATCCCTTTTGCATGCTTGAAATCTTCACATAACAAATATGGAGATACCTTTGAGGCAAGATCATTTCCAGCCAGGGCTCAGCTTCTGTGTTCTCAGGTTGCTATTTTCAGTTTCAATAAGAAGCAAACAATCTTATCTTGAAAGGGGATTGGATTTATTTTTAATAAGAAGTCTGAATTGGAGCTTATTTTTTTCCCTCCAGAATGTAATAACAGTACAAGTAAATCCTTACACTATACTCTTCATGTATAAGAGAATAAAGCTTCCAGGGAAACTTCCTTGGTGGGGTAAAAGCAAGCCTGATTCCACCCAACCTGTTCAACTTCCCTGGGAGCCTGAAGAGTACCACAGGGCAAGGCCACCTAGTCAAAGTGTGTTTCCAATGTCCTGGACTGGGAGAAGAAATGAAAGCAAACAGCAAGCTCCTTGGAGCCAGTGTCTTCAAACACAATCAGGCAGGATACTTACCACCCATAATCTCGGGAAATAGTAATTTTAGATCCTGCCCTCTTTCTTCATTCTCAACCAAAGCAAAGCAAAAACGTATAAACTAAAGATGTCACTGTTATGGTCAAAATAATCATTGACTAAACCAGAATTTCATCACCCACTCTATTATTCTAACTTCAGTTTACCTTTTAGTTGGCTTAGTGGTAAAACACTCTACCTGTCTGTACATCTATCTATCTATCTCTCTATCTATCTATCTATCTATCTATCCATCTATCTATCTATCTTCTATGAGTTTTTATGTACTTCAGAAACTTTTGAAGACAGAGCAAATTCTGTATAAATCTCCCATGAAACTAATAGTTGATCTTATAACATAGACCAGGTTTTTGTTTTGTTTAGTTTTGTTTTGTTTGTTTGACTGTCTTTTTAAGGAAAGGTAAGTTTTGCTAAGATCAAGAATACCATGAAAACTGCCAAAGTTGGTATGTGCTCTCTTTTTTGCTTAATGGTCTGAGTCCACCTCTGGTTGGCTTTTTGACAAGTGCTGACAGGCACCTTTTCTCTGCTCTCAGGCTGCGGCAGTCCTGAAGGTTGATGGAGGGCCATGCTATTCAAACAGCAGGTGTGGCTGAGACAGAAGCTGCTGGTGCTTGGAAGCCTTGCCATTGGGAGCCTCCTGTATCTCGTTGCCAGAGTTGGGAGTTTGGATAGGTAGGTGGTTAAAAATACACTCTGCCCACGTAGCTTTATGTATCTCTTGATGTGAGCTTCCTTGGGCTAGAACTTGAGGTGATCCATTTGCCTTTGTCCCTCAAAATTCTCAAAAAACCACACTTTTCTGTTTTGTTCCTTTTAATTCATTAAGAACCTCATTCAGTGAGGAACAAGTTCCACACTGCTCAGACCAGGATACTTCTTCCAGATCCACCGGGATTCTGTGAACACTGACACTTGTTCTCAGAGAAGGCATAAAGCTGTGTACAATAAATAATAATAAGTAAATAATACTGTTGCTGACCAGGACACAGTATAGCCTGTGTGCATCTGGTGCTGACCTTCAGCCATTACAGCATGGTAGCTCCAGTACCACATCTCTTTGTTTTGAAATTTATGAGCGGACAATTATGTATGCACCAGTAAAGAAGCTCATCAAGTCTGCATTCCTCTGCCCTGGAAAGATGGCTACAGGCATGGATTTTTAACTATATTAATTAGCTCTGGCTTTTGGGAGCTGAGCACACCCGACAAGGATGCTGTCACACAGAATGATTGCCCAGGAGGCACTGGAAAAATCCATGAAGAGGAAATTACAGGGTAGGGGGTGGACTTTTAACAGACAAACAGTTGAAAGGTGCTGGGCCTGCAGGAGTCCCCATTATGACTGTTGGGTGTCCCTAAGTTGTTCCTCAATGGTTCTACAGTCAGGATGAGTAGTAAATATTGAGGACCTTATTTGTGGGATAGGAAGCTGCTTCCCATTCCCCCTTTAAATTAACTTTTATTCTGAGAGACTGGATTCATTGTCAGGTCAACTCCCAGAGTCAATGAAAACCTGTTCACAATTTTAAATAAAAATAGCTTCAGTTTTCTCCTTAGTAACCTGTACCTCAGATGTTTTTAAACAATACAGCAATAGCCCTTGCTTTCCTTCAGCCAGTGTCCGTCTTAACTGATATACCTTAACCTCCTATTGATTTTTGCAGTTCAAAATTTCTCCCACTTTGTAACTATGACCTATGTAGTTAAGAGCTTATTACTCAATGTTGGCACTTAGTGCTTATTCTTGACATCTCATTTGATAATGAAAAGCCTTGAGGTGACAACGTTTGTCCTATGTCCATAACAGAACTTTAGTGTGAGGTCTTCACAACACCTTAAATACCCTTCCAATCATTGAGGTTTTGTTGAGTAATTGAACTTATAGTTATGAACATATTTATCGTTTCAACTGGTAACAGTTCTTATCTGTAGCTTTCCCAGCTCTTTCGTGGGATGGCTTCTGTAAGAAGATCTACCATTTGAAGGGCTTTTTTGCAATCCCTTGTTTAAGATTCTGAACAACTGTGTCTGAAATGATGTGTGCTTCTTTCGGCTTACGCTTAGTAACTTAAGACTGCTCTCGAGGAAGGACACTGAGGTTACTTCACTTGTCTCTTATGATGTTAAAATTCTGCTTTGGGTCTGGCAGCTGTGATTAGAACCATTCTTCAGGGAGCAAAGGAATGAGATATTTTCTCCTACTTTTACAAGTTCACTTGAGTGCAGAAGTCTAGAAAGCAATTGGCCAACAGAGTTTGATAGTGCAGAATAGGAAGTAGAAAAAAACAGGGAAGTTCAGAAGGAAAACAGCCCTTTCTAGACAGAGGGAGTTCAATTCCCAGAGATGCCCATGTCATCACTTTTACAGGATTTTACAGGATTGGGCAAAATAACCAAAACTTTCAGAAAAGGATTTGAAAGACTATTGCAACAGTGCTCAAAGAAACATTACCAGCGGGGTGGGGGGGGAGGTAATGCTATGGTAATCAGTACGTTGTACTAGTTTACCATCAAAAAAAGTCATCCCCATCTGAAGCCCTCCGGCCTGACTGACAGTGTCTAGCCAAATGTTAACAAACGTCAATATTTAAACAAATCAATTTTTTAATTCAAGTGCCCTGACGTCGTGATAAAGCACCCTGGCTGGCATTCTAGAGGGCATTCCAAGAGTTCCAAGAGTCTTTGTAAGGTGTTCTAAAATAAATAAACATGTACTATCAGTTCAAAAAAAAAAAAAAAGAAACATTACCAGCGTCATCTATATGTCTAGGAGAAAAGCAAACGACACCTCGATGAGTTAGACCTAGCTTCATAGACAGAACCCAGGAAGAGCAGAAAGGCTAATTTATAATATCCACATGGTTGTCTCAACCAAGAACACTCTAAACTATGTATCTGTTGACAACGTTGTAAGACCAAGTTAGAACCCTAGCATAACAATTCCAAAAAAAAAAAAAAAAACCTTAAAAGTTCACATTTTCATAAAATATTAACTCTAGTTGACCTGGTTAGTTTGCTCTGTTTTGTTTTGTCAACTTGACACAAGAGAGAGTCAGTTAGGATGAGGGAGTCTCCTTTGAGAAAATGCCTCCATAATACTGGCCTGTTGTGTATTTCCTTGATTAATGATTAATGCAGAGGACCCAATCCACCATGGACACTGCCATCCGGCTGGGCAAGCCATGAGGAATAAGCCAGTAAGTTGCTTTCCTCCGTGGCTTTAGTTACTGCCACCAGGTTCCTGCCCTGTGTTGCTACCCAGACTTTTGTCCATGACGGACTATGATGTGAAACTGTAAGCTGAAATAAACCCTTTTCTCCCCAAGTTTCCCTTTGGCCATAGGTGTTTTATCACAGAAAAGGGAACAATAATCAAGAGAGTGCTAAGCCTATTTTTACTCATTATTTTCAAAGTTTCTGAACTAAGTGTGAGTTAGTCTATAAATAATAGAATAAATCCTACCAAAATTAATACATGTTCATATTTTCCTTAAAGATTATTATATAAACCTAGGTAAACAGAGCAAATCCAAAGCCATTCATTCCCCTAAAGTCTATACTATAGATTGAACATTGCTTGAAGTGGGGTCTCCCGGGGAATGAAGAGACTGCCTTATTACCACAGAGAAGCAGAGAGAGTCTGAATTACTCCGTCACTAGAAAATTTCAACTGGAAGGAACAATCCAATAGTCTATTTGACTAGTATTATCCCCTTTCACCAAGAAACCTGAAATGACTTCTTAAATCAGCCTAGTTGACTCACTAATTATAGTAATTTTTTAGTTTACCTCAGACTATGCATAAATATAAACACTATTTTCTAACCATATATAGAGGCCATGTTAAAGTAGTGATTTCATCATGATACCATTGTGGCTGTTCCCACATCTTTCTCTCTCAGAAAAACATGAATAACTGTTCATCCTTCCTGGCTTTGTCCATTGCATTCTTCACTAGTGCCTGACTTAAACTGGATAGTAATGAAGATCTGGAATTTCTGGCCCCATCAAAGTCTTTCTTCCAGATTTCTGGTCTTAGGAGTGGTAGGTCATACACAGAACAATGGTGCTTGGGACTGCTCCTATAATCAGCAAGATGAAAGTGCAATCTTGATCCTTTTAGATAGAAATGGAAAGAGAGTCAGAAATACAGCACTCTTCTCCCAAGGCCAAGGGGCAGAAATTCTCACCGAACAAAAAAAGTTCAGCAAGGACAGAGATTGGAGTTCTGTGCAATAGCGATGCAAAAAGCCAAGGGCAGGGACTGAGAGCCTCTTCTCAGATTATATCTCAAGGATGTTAAAGTACCATGTGAATCCTGCTAGGCTGCCAAAGGAGATGGAAAAAAAGAAAAAGAAAAGAAACAATACCGCACAATGCCTGAAATAAATGGCCTCTTCTTTGCCCTTCAGCGCCCTAACTGAAGATTATAATCTCCCGCCTTCCCGATTTTCTAAATGATTTTAACTAGTGAGCTGTTTCAAAAGCTATTAGTATGGCTGGAGTCACTTGTCTGTCCTGTACTGCGAGCATAAGTACACGCCATAGTCAATTAAGCGCTTGGTGAATAAAAATTTTAAGGAGCGCTAATAAAAAAAAAAATCCCATCAATTATGTGTGCTCCACTGAATACAGGGTTGCTTAATATAAAATTTCCCAAACATATGTTCATTATGGATTACAGCAGCCTGGGACCCAGTGGCTTTACTTATGCATGTTCAATTTGAGAGTGAGCACAGATGCAGAACAATGAGAAGTTCGTCGTGATGAGTTTCTAACAGTGCCTCTCTTTGCTTGCAGGCTCCAGCCCCTTTGCCCTGTTGAAAGCCGATTTGGTGGTGCCCACAATCAGGCTGAGTTCCCACTCCGAGCCCTGCAGTTTAAGAGAGGCTTGCTGCATGAGTTCCGGAAAGGCAACTCTTCCAAGGAGCAGGTTCGCCTCCATGACCTGGTCCAGCAGCTTCCAAAAGCCATTATTATCGGGGTGAGGAAAGGGGGCACCAGGGCCCTGCTAGAGATGCTGAACCTCCATCCTGCAGTGGTCAAAGCTTCCCAAGAGATCCACTTCTTTGACAATGATGAGAATTATGCCAAGGGCATTGACTGGTACAGGAAAAAGATGCCTTTTTCCTACCCTCAGCAAATCACAATTGAAAAGAGCCCGGCATATTTTATCACAGAAGAGGTTCCGAAAAGGATTTACAAAATGAACTCATCCATCAAGCTGTTGATCATTGTCAGGGAGCCAACCACAAGAGCGATTTCTGATTACACTCAGGTGCTAGAGGGGAAGGAGAGGAAGAACAAAACCTATTATAAGTTTGAAAAGCTGGCCATAGACCCTAATACCTGCGAGGTGAACACAAAATACAAGGCGGTTAGGACCAGCATATACACAAAACATCTGGAGCGCTGGCTGAAGTACTTTCCGATTGAACAGTTCCACGTCGTGGACGGAGACCGTCTCATCACCGAGCCTCTGCCGGAACTACAGCTCGTGGAGAAGTTCTTAAACCTTCCTCCAAGGATAAGTCAGTACAATTTATATTTTAATGCTACAAGAGGGTTTTACTGTTTGCGATTTAACATTATCTTTAATAAGTGCCTGGCGGGAAGCAAGGGGCGCATCCATCCTGAGGTAGACCCCTCCGTCGTTACCAAATTGCGTAAATTCTTTCATCCCTTTAATCAAAAATTTTACCAGATCACTGGTCGGACATTGAACTGGCCCTAAAATAATACAACCCTGTACAACACCATGTGTTGTATCTGGAGCCACGTGGTTTCTCCTCTAGATTAAAATATGCACTTTCCCAGACACAGCTACCCAAGTCATTTTTCCATGAATAACTTGTAAATACGCAGTGTGTGACCAAATATAAGATCAATTCTTTTTCTACTGAAAATTTACAAAACAAAATAAATATTAAACTGCTGTCTGCCTAGTTGCATCTTTTAAGCTATTTACAGAAAAAGAGAAAAGAAAAAGAAAGACAAAAAAGCAAAAAGAAGAGGTGGTGGGACTGGGGGAAAGTGACTTTAGAAATTCCCAAGAGTTAGTCTTCCTTTGATTCAGAACTTGTCACCCGCCATTTTCATAGATTTAAGCCAAAAGATGAATGTGTGAAAATGTACCAATGGCTATGAAGCTTCAGGAAGTAGAGGATTCAGTTTTATGGTGTTTCTTTTTGTTTTGTTTTGTTTTTGTCCTAAGGTTCTTTAATTCAGACGCTAGGTTGGTGCCATGAAAACAGAATATGCTATTTTCTTATCATTTAAAAGAATGTCTTATCTCATCAAATTGACCTTGTTCCAAAGTTCCTGTGGTAATTTTGCACTATTGTTTCCATGGTGTCTTTTGTAGCATGTCTATCACGTGCCGGAGAATCAAGTCCTTTTACTTCCATGTTGTATGTCAACAAAGAGAAATGCCCTGTACATTTTGTAAATGATGTAAATACCAGTTTCACACTAAGTAATTCTATTTTGTAAACTGAATATGGCTATTTAATTTATTGTGAAAATTAAATTTATTGTGGTATTTAAAATGGAATGGATTAAAATTACACTATGTGCAACTTTTCTTAACAAACGCCTTTTGCTTTGTGCGCCCCCTGCTGGCCTCCAGCATGGAAGCTGTGTGGTTTTGAGGGTCTTTGGAGTGATTGACTTAGTCCCTGGATTTCCAAACTCTTGTGAGGTGTACTTAAAAAGAGAGGTTGAGAACCCTTTACAAACATCTCAACCCTCTCAAAATCATGAGAACCTCTCAGAGAACCCCGGTGTGGCTATGCTTCTAAGTGTGTCCACAGAATTTACATGCTGCTGTGCCAGAGAGACGAGAACCAGCACAGAAGAATCATGGTTGTCTTTGAACCTCTAATCACAGTCCAAAAAAATAAAATCAAACAAGATTAGAGCACATGCATGGTCTCTGTACCAAGAACGGTTGGCACTGTACAGAGACCAGCAAGGATGCAGAGCTCTCAAAAAAGGAAATTTCTTAAGCTGCTCAGATGTGATCAAATCACACAGCATTGCCACAAACAAAACAGCTGGCCCACATTCCTACTCAGAGAAAGTACTAAATTAGGTGACTTTGTAACATCAGAAACTCTTTGACCTAAGCACCATTCCGAAAGGGGCAGAAAGAGTTATAACAACATCAGCAAATGTTTTCTCTGCATTCGTAGTTGCTTAGCAGGGAGGGAGTGCTCTGCTCAACACTACGGTGCCTAGAGAATCAGCCGATCACAATGATTTCCCCTTGTGGAGATAAAGGTGAATTTTCTCAGGTCTTTCCCCTGCCCAGTGATTTGATGGTGATCTTTACTAAATAAATAGCCTTTTCTACTCCAATATCACTATGGATGATCTCTCCATCCACAGTTTTGGCCATCATCTCTTCTGTCTGAGTTAGCAGGACTCTTGTCCCCGAGAATGACACAAGCAGGACAGAAACATAGGTGCTCACTGTGCAATGACTCTAGAGAGTGAGTCAGAGGTTTAAGTGTCAATCACATCTCTGCTATGCAGGGAGGAGGCCAATACAGAGAGTCTGCTATCTCCTTCCCTGTGTCTCAACTCTCAGCCAACCATCTCTCTGAACCTTACGTTCCAGGACGTAATCACCAGGTTAGCATTAATCTCACTCAAGTACTTCAAGAGCACCATACAGCTAATATGAACCTGTACCAGACTACTGAAATACGCCCCATGGGAATACTGACATTTCTAAGATTCAGCCTCAGCTAATGAACTGAAATGTCTCTATACTAATGTGTTACGTTATGCATTTTAAAAATTTACTTCTCATGATACATTGGCAAATTTTGTTTGTTCATACTTAGGACATACAAAACGATGATATGGTTTTGCAGTAAAAAATTGAAAATAAGCTAATTAACGTGTTCATCACCTCAAATTATTACAGTTTGTATGATGAGACTATTAGAAATTCACTCTTAGTGCTAGTGTGACATTCAGTATTCAATTATCAGTTGAATTTGGCATGCGGTGCTTGATCCTCAAACAAAACAAAGAAACACAAACAGTATTCCTCCTAAGGGAAGTTTAAAATGCTACGTGTGGAATAATCAGACTTTATTCTAAGATTCCATTTTGATTTAAGCCAAACTTTATACTTTTAGTGTTAGCTCAACAAGTTCAAAAAAACCAAAGGCACTGTGAATTTTCAGTTGATTTACTTTCTAAGTGAGCTGACTCAAAGCTTTCAAAGCTGGGCCTCAGATGGCAGAACTTGCGGGTAGCATGCCTCATTTCACTGAAAAAGCAATCACAGCAGTCCTGATTAAGACAGGTAGAGGAGTAAAGAAGACGCAACTTAATAGCATACTTCCACTGCAGACTGGAAGGCTCCCTGTTACGAAAAAACCGTGTCCTGCTGTTGTCAGACAGGCAGCAGTCCTCCAGAGAAATCCACAGCTCATTACAGTCACTCCACTAGGGCTCTCTTTAATGAGTTACTGCTTACTCCTTTTCCATCATGAACAATTCACATTCCTTCAGGAGGCTTGGCAATACTGTACAGCTTTATCGAACAGTTTCAACCGGAAATAGAGTGGGTGTTTATGCAATGGTGACACTTTCATAAACTTGATCATAAACTTGAAGCACCAGTTTGGAACCCAAGGAATTTCCATTATAATCAGACAAAGAACTCAAGATAAAGAGGGAGAGTAGGAGGCTCCCAAACCTGAAGATGAATATCTTTAGATCCCAAGTCTACCTCCCCCTGAAGCCACCACATATAAACCCACACCTGATTCAGACACTAACAGTTCCCACTGACGGCAGTGCAATGCAGCAAGAGATGCCTAAGATATTTTGATCCACGATTAGTGCTGCTGACTCCAAGGGCTATAGATGCCTCATAATCACGTTTGACCCTAGATTTAATGGGTGTACGTTGATGGACTACTAAGATAGTGTTTTGCCAGTCAGTGGGTTACTCACAGGGCCAAAGGAATCTTCTGGGCACATGGTCCAGGGTGTTGCATGTGATACAAGGATTATCCTGGGGGAGAAGTACGGGACTAAGGGAATCTGTGGACACTGCAGACTCCTCAATCAGGGACAGTGACCAAGTGCAGTGTAAATTCCAGTCCTGCTGACAAGCTTTGCTTTGTCCCATTAGCTATTTCCTAAATCAGGTTGCCTTCATAGCCAAAAGCCAGGAATTTGATCACAGTGTCTTGCTACTGGAATCTTTTGTACTCTTCTTTTTTTCACACACTCAGCGGCTGTCTCTCACTTTGGAGAAGAGTCTACAGCCTAAGCAACACAGAAAACTGCAGCCACGTCCCGCCTAAGAAATGACAAAATACAGCAAAATCTTAGTAACAAGCTCTAGCAAGGTAGAAATACAGAATATTTAAAAATAAATTTAGAGGAAATATTGCTAAAAAAGACTCAAGATAGAGAGCACTGTGCTGAAAAACAAATACCCAAATTGATATTATTCACGTATTCCTAACCACTCTGTCTTAAGAAAATACTCGGATCTCCTCACATCTGTTGATGCATTTCAGTAGTCAGCCACTCTTTGATAGCTAGTGCAAAAGCAAAGTGTAGCCAAAATAGGATCATCTGATGAAGTTCTAATGATTGATGTGTAGTACCCATTTTACAATTCCTTTATATTGTCAAGTGTTAGTGGTTGTTTTTTAATTTTTTATTTTGTGTATATGAGTATTTTGCCTTCATAAATGTTTGTGCCATGGTGTGCATGCCTGGCTTCCTCAAAAGCAGCAGAAGATATCGGATCCCCGGAAACTAGTTACAGGTGTGAGACACTGCCTGGGTATTGGGATCAAAACCTGGGTCCTCTGGAAATGTAACAAGTGCTCTTAATCACTGAGTCATCTCTCCAGCCACTATCTTCAGTCTTTCAAGACTGCATACAACTAAATTGTGTTGTCCCTTCCATGAATCCAAGCACTATTACATAATAATTAGAAATGAATTGCAGAGTTGAAAAGGTGGACAGCAATCTGTATATCCCATAAAAAGTATCAGATTCTTGTTCCCATTCTGTCTCTTTTAAAGAAGCTTGGTTGAAAAGAAAAATACTTTAAGTCTCACAAAGTAACCATGTTTGGCCTTTGCAAACTAGTCCTATCACAAGTTTGTGAACCATGTCAGCCTGCTTGATTTCCAGAGCTGTGGGGGAAGGATTTAGTCTTCTAAAGCAGCCTCTTAAAAGGTGACTCAAATTGACAGGTAGTGCCATTCTGAAGAGCAATTGAGCATTTACAAATGAACATGCCTCAGCTTCGTACATCTTTCCCATTCAGGACACCAGAGAAATATCTGGACAGACAAAACTACCTGTTTCTTTGGTAAATGAGCCCTAAGGCCCATGTAAACGTTTAAACATAGAGCAGAAACAAACAATAAACAACTTTGGAATGGCTACATGACAAACAAAAGACCCTTAATCCTGACCATTGTTTTAATGTTTTAACAGTTACACTTAGCCAGATTCAGTGGTATACACCTTTAATGCTAGCACTTGGGAGGCAGAGGCAGGTAGATCTCTAAGCTCAAGGCCAGCATGGCCTACAAAGCATGTCCAGGACAGCCAAGACTACAGAAAAAAGAAAAAAAAAATACCTGTCTTGAAAAACAGAAAACAAACAAAAAAACTAATTATTTTGGACACATCTGGTAACAGTGTGTCTACACCAAGACACACCGTCTTGTGTTAATAATTATTAATATTAAAAGGTGAGTCAAAATTGAGAGGCTATAGAACAAATAGCTTGGAGAAGTAGAGAAAAGCATGAATGAGCCTACATGGAAGATTGTATTCTCTCTAGGAAGCAGGAACAGCAGGATGAAGAAAGCAGCTTCACAAAAGCTACAGCATGACAAAGGCCAGCAAGGCCAGGAAAGCTGGGAAAGGGCCACACACAAGATAAGGTTGAAGATGCACAAATGGACCTACTTAGAGCGCTCTGGGACGTGAGTGAGTCTGACTGCCATACCTCTGAGGGAATTCTTCCAGAAACCCAGGCCAGGCCTGTCTTCTTGGATATACACCCAAGGGAGACTAAGGTTTTACAACAGAAAATAAATGCTAAAATAAGTGTCCCCAAAGTTTTCCTTCAAGGAAAAGATTATCAAATAATTGGTGCTGCAGAAAAACATTGTTTTCCTTCCATTAATTCTGTCCTCTACCCTCACTCTTGTTTCTTCATCTGGTGTGTCACTATAAGTGATAGGGTCTTGGGTTATTGACTCATCTCCTCTCCCAGGGTGGAGGTAAACATGTCTTATTAAAAACAACTCTGTGAGCATACTGAAGGGTCATACACAGAAAGGTCATACCATGTCCTTGCTACTGGGGTTCATAGCATAACTTTACCCACCTTAATCTCAGAAACATGACTACAGTCCCTTACATGGTGTGTGGTTTGAATAGGAATGGCCTCCACAGACTCATATATTTGAATGCATGGCCCATAGGGTGTGGCACTATAGGAGGTATGGCGTTGTTGGAGGAAATGTGTCACTGTAGAGGTGGGCTTTGAGGTCTCATATATGATCCAAGCTACACCCAGTGTGGCACACAGTCTGTTTATGCTGCCTTCAGATCCAGAGGTAGAACTCTCGACTCCTTTTCCAGCACCATGTCTTCCTACATGCTGCCATGTTTTCCACCATGATGATAATGGGCTGATCCTCTAAAACTGTTAGCCAGCCCCAATTAAATGCTTCTTCTTCATAAGAGTTGCCATCTCTTCCCAGCAATAAAGCCCAAAGTAAGACACACTGCAAGGGACTCTAAAGATGTGACAGAGCTGAAGATCTCAACAAGTAGAGGGTATCCTGGAGGACCCTGGCCATCAACACAGAAAAGGGTGCTTGAGAGTCAAGGATCAAGGCAGAGGAGGACAGTAGGAGAGATAGGGATGATGAAGGAGAGATGAATGATAGGTTTGAAATTAGGGGAGACAGCCAGGAGTCAAGGAGTATGTTCAGCAACTAAAAGCTGATAAAAAGCAAGGAGATTAAATTTCTTTGGAGCCTCCACATGGAAGCTCAGCCCAGACAAAAAATCTGATTTCAGCGAAATCTGCGTTGGAATTGCAAACCTACAGAAATGTAAGATAGTAAGTCTGTGTCATTCTTGTGTGCTAACTGTGGCAGAAAATTATAGCAGCCTTATGAAACTAACCCAGAACATGACCGGAAATGAAGTGCTCACAAAAACATGGTCATGTTCAATGGGTCGTAAACAAGTGATGAGGCCACAGGCCAGGATCACAGAGGCATTTGCACACATGGCAGTCGGCAGCTCTGAAAACTGAGAGGAACCCTGCACGCTTCCTGGGTTGACCAGGCCTGTTAATGCACAAGGTGACACGCACACACCCTCCCTGGAGACCATGCCCTGTGCTCCAAACAAAAAGAAAGATTTTGTTTCCTCCGGACCTCTCCATTCAGCCTCAAAGCTTATAAACACAGTTATAAGGGGAACTCTCACAGAATTTTGTGGCAAAGAACAGTTTATATAACTGTGTGCGTGTGTGTGTGTGTGTGTGTGTGTGTGTGTGTGTGTGTGTGTACATGTGTGCATGTTCGTGTTCCCACGTGTGTGGGACCACATGTATGTGCATACATTTGGAGGCCAGAAATTGGTCTCAGATCTATTCCATGCTCACTTTCCACTTTACACAGTGAGACAGGCGATCACCCTTGAACCCAGATCCCACCAATTCGGACAGGCAGGTCAGCTATCTTACTCCCAGGATTCCCCCTCTCTCTCAAACCGAGCATAGAGGTTACAGGTGGACTCAACCATTCTGTGAGTTCTGGGGATCTGAACCCAGGACCTCACACTTGTGGAGCAAATGCGCTACCCAATGAGCTTTCTCCCTAACCCAATATCTTTAAGAACATTTAAAATTATCGTTCTCAATGCTGAGGAGACATTTTTTTAAATTTATTCCTTTTTTTAAAGTCTGTGGAATCCAGACTCAATTCAGAAAATCAGATGCTCCCCAAAGACCAGGAACCTCAGCTTTGTTCCATCTGCCCCAGGTTCTACCCTATAGGCCTCAGAAAAACCTGTCCTGTAGGAAAACATAGTACTTCCCTCTTTTCCCTGAGGCTAATGGAATTCCAGACAACTTGCTGATCATCTGGTATGTTCCTAGTTTCTAAAGGACCTCTCAGTTACTAAGAAATGAACCCAAGAAATCTAAGAGGATGTAAACAGAAAACATGCTTCCAGAGCTCCTGCCCAAAGCCATTTGTCAAGAAAAGCTTTATAATTGCTTCTTTTATTGTAAATATCCACCTAATTCTTAACCAGATTTCAAGTAGAAATTTTGTTGTTGAAATTAATTTTTAGTCTTGCTCTTTTGGGTACATTTCAGATTCCTGTACTTAATAAACCTTGAATACTAAGATTAGTTGCATGTACTCAAGAGATATGAATTACCATTAAAGTTAGAATATGCACAGATTTAATCCACAGTAATAGCTACTGACATACGTATTTGTATTTGAAAGCCTGTTGAAAGAACAGTTCATTATGGAGCTAATCCAAGAGTTTCTTCTCTAATGATAACTGGTCAAATTTGCAGAGCTGCCTTTTAAATGCTAATTCCAAAGCTGTTGTACAGCCAATTGATGAGCATATGCAAAAAATAAAAATAAAAGCAAACCCATTCCATTAATGTTTGAAAACCATATTAACCAACCTGGCAACAGTGTGATAACAGAACATAGCCTGCAAGCCAGGACTAGTGGTGTGTGCCTGTAATGCCAGCACTGTGAAGGCTTAAATTCGATTCTCGAGTTCAAGGCCAGCATGGGCTATGCATCTCAAAACAAAAAACAAACAAACAAACAAAGGAAAAGAGTATAGCTAGCCTAAAACCGTATAAAACCGAAAATTTCACTAGGGAAAACACATGCGCCCTGCAATCCATGGATGCTGACATACTTGCAAAGGAACACACAACCTTTGTGTGGTTGTGCATATGGACTTACGATCTTGAGTGAATGTGATTCTCAGTAATTCCCTGACAGCAATTCGTTCCTTGGCGATGGGTACATTTGTCTTGACCCAAACAAGTCATTCATTTCGGAATTCTGTCAGGTTTCTCTGAAAGTGCAATGATATTTAAAAATAAACTGGGTGATTCACTGTGATTATCTTTCATGATCGGGCCTCCCTCATTAATGTCAAAATGGGATTAAACTGGTAAGGACACAAACTTAAAATTTAAAATTCCGAGAGTGTGAAATTGATAGCTCCCTGTGGGATCTGGGAATGGCGTTGGGAATTCTAACTGAACATCTAAACAGGACCAGTAACAAAAATACTTGAAGTGGGGACTCACAGTTACAGTGGGAGAATGGTACAAACACCCAATGACATTACCTGTGTCTAAACCTGCAACCTAGCAAGTTGATTCAAGCACACAGCCATTTTGGGGGGTTGGAGTTTATTGCAGTCCAGATTATTGTTTGTTTTGTGACTGTACTCAAAAAGTTACTTTAGTCTTCCAAATTTGTCCTTCAAACACTTTTAAAATAGTAAAATACACAGTAAAAAATATCTATTTAAAATAATTATTTTTTTTTTACTCTTTGTCTCATTCATAACTACTTGGGCCCAGCCCATGCAATGTGCTCCCAAAGCATTCCCAGGAGCCCACGGAAGCTGTTAGCTCTGTTGACATACTAGCTTTCAAGTGTCCAAAGAGATATTGTAGTAGGAGGTGTGTACAGACACACACACACACACACACACACACACAGGCACACACATAGGAGAAAGAGAAAACTCGGAAACCCATCTTTCTTTGCCTTATAGTCCTTTCTAGTAGCATAATATCCAAAGAAGACTCAACAAAGCAGCTCATACTATGTCAGAAGTCAGAATTTTCTCATGATAAGACCAGGCTATAGAGGAAGATGAATCAGGGAATTGATAACATGCTGCATTCAGAAGCTGATAGATGTCCAATAAGCAATACTCAATTGATTGAACAAATCGCTATTTCATTAAGATAAGAGGGTTTTACAGATGTATCAAACTTATTTTTCTATTCCTTTCTTCTCCTATAATGGTTTTCAGCGCAAAGATTTTAAGATCCTTTATGTAACTTGGCCTTTGGTGGCCAACTCAACAGACAAACATGGTCCCCAGCATCAGATGCAGTACAGGATTTTGCTGGGCTCCTAAATACCCACTGTACTTTAATGCAGACTCTAAGCACTGAGGGTTAAATTCAAAGTCAACTCTTCAAGACTGTCTTGTGTCAGCTACCAAGATACAATAGTAATAGTGTATATTACTTTGTAATATATGATAGTAAGTCAGCAAGCGTCAACACCTACCTACTTATGTTAAAGCTCTTGGCCCTCAGTAACATGGGTCCTTAAATTCTCTCTATTAAGCTACTAAGCTTTACACTTAATTAAGCATGAGTTGAAATTATAAGTTTCAAAAACAATGACCAAAACAATAAAGTAATTGCCATTATCATCACATTAAATCAAGGCTTTGAATATTCATTGTTTTATAATTTTACAAGTAAACCTCTTAGTTCACTAATGGCATAGAAATTGGAGCCCATTTTTGTTGTTAATTATACTTGAATTCTACCGCTTTGGCATGTTAATGCCTCTTATCTTGGGAAAGTGCCAGACACAATATGGTGGATGTAAAGTGGGCAGTTCCTAAGACACAGTGGCTCCAAAGAATGACAGGGGTCTACAGATCCACAGCACCCCGGTACTGAGTAGGAAAAACCTTCATTTGTATTCAATTTGACACATTTAGGAAATTATTGCTATTAAGTACTAATTAAAGAATGAATGAAGCTAATTGTGTGAATAAAGTTCTGAGTATGCAAATAAAGTAAACAGACCAAGGATGACCCATTCCCTCTTGTTTGTTAATGGCAGGGCTAGCCGCAACTTAAAAGTATTATTTCATGATTCAATCTAGTTGATCACTGCCTCTCAGGTGGCTGATTGGACAATACAGAAACAGGCACATCTTTTAGGAATACATTTTGATGCATGAAAGATTTTGAACATTCACCAAATAAAAAAATCAACAACTATAAACACATGAAAAGCTCTTGACTTCTAGGCACACAGGCCATTAGAGCTATATCTATCCATCAAGGCAGACTGGCAGGCAAGACTGGTATCTATTCAGTGAACTATTTCAGTATATCATAGATAATTCTCTCAGAGAAGCAAGGGGTATTTAAGTCTCTATTTCTCGTGGGATAGAGGTGACAACCAAGAGCCTGGTGACATGCAGTGGGCAATGACAAGGCTGGGGCTTGATCTCAGAATGTGAAGCCTCACTCTCCTTGGAACACAGCTCTTTTTGTGTTTATCTCATGGTTTGCACTCAGAAAAAACTGTTTTTGTGGAAATTCTTGGTAAAGAAAGGTCGTTCATGACTTGAAAGTGTTGGTCAGGAGCACTCAGAACCTGGCTCTGTAGTGTCACAATATGTATGCAACATGGTAGTGTTTCTTTAGAAACCTAGAGGCGATGTCAAAGATGTCACCATAAGCCCTGGATCCTCCTTGGTGGTTTAACTCTGCCCAACTCCTCCACAGGCAGCAATTTCTTTTCTAAGGGGAATAAGTTATCTTGACTCCTTGGTCCATAGATAGGAAACTAGCATATTGTAAATATTCTTTTATTTATTTAAATTCAATGAGTGAAAAATAAAAGTGTTGGAGCTCCTTGTCTCCCTCTGTTCTTCACTAAAAAGGGTGACGAGTAAAGAAAATATACTTAAAGGTGAGAAGATATAAAAGGGCTCTTGGTTTACAAAAAAAATCATAAGTAAGAGCTTTGAGTTGCTCAGTCAGGGGGGATTCTTTTCTTTTTTTTTTTTTCTGACTCCTTGATGGTCAAAAGAGGGCTTCTTGACGCTAGCTGTGTTGGAAAAATGATATCTCAACTACATTTTCAGAGACCCCAATATACTTAATTGGGATGAAGCCTAGGCATTCTGATGTTTCCTTTTAAATCTCCTAAGGTGATTCTGACATATATATACAGATGAAAGCTAGGTCCTAAAATGTTGATATTGACATTACTACTTTGGCAATTTTACCATAATTGATGAAATGATATCTTCGTTATTCTTTTTTCTGTATTAAAGCAAATATGTTCCCTTATCATCTATAGCTCTTGTATTTGGTTGATGCATAATTTAGATCCCAGTAGATGATAAAATTTCAAATAAAAATGTCTCCTACTTTTTAAATGTATCAAGGAATCTCTAAAACTCATTACTTGCTGAAAAACAGCACCCGATATACAATATATTCAGAGACCACCAGCTATGGATGGTATTAAATATACCCATGTGGTATGGATTCCGTTGTGGGGATGGTAAGATGGTAAGAGCCATTTCTTTAAAACCTCACATTAACAAAGAGGCTAAACTTTGACTATTGACTTTGTCTGCAAGTCAGGCTCAATTGCTATCCCTGCAAATTCTGGCACATGTCACATATCTTGACACATTCACTCTTTGATTGAACAAATTTGGCACTTCAAAAACTGGCTGCAGATGCTCCAGAGATGTAGCTCAGGAGTACGGTGCTTGGCTTCCACAGGTAGGACCTGGGATCAAACCTCAGTACTGAAAACAAATTTAACCAGGCGTGCTGGAACAGGTCTGTAACCACAGGAAGCCGAAAGACTGGAGGACCGGAAGTTCAAGGCCTTCCCAGGATACAAGGTGTTGACGATGTAGTGTCACGGGCCCTTTGACCTCTGAAAAATCCATAATCCCACCCCTACATAAATTCTTTCACAACAGAATTTTAAGGGAGGGAGAGGTATGCTTTCAATGCGTTCACCTTGCTCATCCTCATCAATTCATTTAAGAAACAAATGGGTGGAAAGCACAGGCCAACAAGCTACTTTTGTACAGAGCAAACAAGAGGAAAAGTAGAGGGTTGCTAATCCATATTCCCATGGAATGCTTTGGCTTCAATATTCCTTTTGAAAAACGTAGCTTCTCTAGTAAGTTGGTCACACTCCAAGAGGAATTAAGCTTGAAAGATAACAGAACTTCAAAAGCCAAATTGAAAAGACCGGACCTGAGGCTGTGAAGGGTGCTCAGAAGAGAAGGGTTTTAACTCAGCTTTCAAAGCATGTTCTCCTTCCTCTTTGAAAGTTTCCGACACTTTCAGGGTTGCTGAAGATTTTCCCACCCGTGACATCTTTCATCAGAAAACCATGAAATAACAAAAATCTCTCTCCAGTTAGAACAGAGAGAAAAAACGTGAAAGTGAGTTAAAGTAAGTTGCTTCTTTTTTGGGTTAACAAGGCACCTCCAAGAAGGTTGCTTGAGTTGTGCCCCAAGGAAAATTAACAAGATATGCATCCTAATGCACATGGAATGAGACCCTGTTGTGCTTGGATATGGTTCATCTCCCAAGGGCAAGTAGGCTGGGAGCTTACACATGATTGCCAATGGCAGTGACCTTTACAGTGGTGGAAGGAATGACCTTAGACCGACAGAGGTGCCACCCTCAGAACTTATTAAGGAGGTACTCATGGGATTTAGAGATTGCAAAAGCAAGTTGTTATAAGTGGAGCCATTCTTTCAGTTCCCCTGTCAACTTGATCTCTTTCTCCTGCCTGCACTGTCGCCATTGTGAGTCGCCACTTGGCTTGATCACTTCAATAGAGTAAAACTAATGCCAGTGTCATGCCCTTGACCTTCCATAACTGAGAATTGAATAAACTTTTTTTCTTCAGGAAGTGCCCCTTGGATATTTCAATATACCAACAGAAAACCCATGACAATGGGCCCCATGCATGTGGCCTTCAAAGAGATATGGAATCTGTACTGTCAGCAACACATTTCCATAACTTATTTCTCAAGGACAGTAATTAATAATTAATAATAATAATAAATAGTAATAATAATAATAACAGAAAACTGGAAGGTATGAATACAAGGTGTGAATGTAAGTTTCAACAATTATATCCACACTTTTGCAGGCTACTCCCTTAACCCGCAATCCCTTGTGTTCTGCATTTTCCTGAGTAAACTTTGCTAACTGTTCAATGCTCCTCATTCCATTTACTGTTCTAAATAGGCCTAATTCTGAGCACAAGGATCAGAAAATTCAAGGTGCACATTTCTTATCATCAAAAGCAGTCTTTGTTAGACTCACTGCTGGGCACAAGAAAGATGGCAGTCAACAAAATACCAGCCCCCAAAAAGGCTTTTGTGTGGTGCTTTGCCCCCCATAGGCTCATGGTTGGCCCATAAGGACTGGCACTATTAGGAGGTATGGCCCTCCTAATAAGTGTGGCCTTATTAGAGGAAGTATGACACTGTTGAGGCAAGCTTTGAGGTCTCATATGCTCAAGCTACGCCCAGTGTAACACAAAGTATCCTTCTTCGTTCAGATCCAAATGTAGAACTGTCAGCTCCTTCTCCAACACCATGTCTGCCTGGACACTACCGTGCTCCCCACCATGATGATAATGGACTAAACCTCTGTAACTGTAAGCCAGCCCCAATTAAATGTTTTCCTTTATAAGGGTTGCCTTGGTCATGGTGTCTCTTCACAACAATAAAACCCTAACTAAAACAGCAGGCTATCTACTAGCCACAAGAAATGTGACAGTACATGAAAAAAATTCCTCATCATTATACCTGTATGCCAGACTCAATATGGGCCAAATGTTGATGTCCAAGGAAGGGACCTCGTCCTCAAGAAGCTAACTTCCTGAGTCACACAATCACTCCCAGAACCCCACTGATACCCTAATAAGCACCACTACCCAGGGGCTGAGCTTTTTCAAGGTCTATCTTTACCACTGACTATGAGCATGTTGAGAGCATCAGTTATACCTTCTATTTGCATCTTGTACACTAAACACAGTGACCTCAAAACAACAAAATCCACAGTCATTCATGACAACAAAGAAGGATGTGGCACTGAACCAATGACTAAAGATCTGTCCAAAAACTGTGAATGGGGGGGTTTGGGAAGTATTTGTTTGCTAATCTTCTGCTTAAATGTCTGCATCAGTGTTAAAGGGTGATATTGGTCTGTAGCTTTCTGCTGTCTTTGTACAGTTTCTCTGTCAAGTCTCTGCTTGCCTGAAGGGAGGTAGCAGGAGGCTTTTCTTTCCCTTAAGTGTCTAGAACAGGTGCCATCACATTCTATTCTGTAATGGGCAGAGAGCGAAAACTGTGGGCTCTATGGTCCGTGTTGCATTTGTGAGAATCACTCAGTGTTGTCTGAAAGCACTCAGTCAATGGAGACACAAACGGGTGGGCTTGGCTATGTTGCCCTTGAAGTTTAATAAAAGAAAAGCAGGTAGTTGAAGCAGAACTTCATCTGTGCTTTCAGTCTGTAACCATCTGCTCTTGAATAATCCATGAAGCATCTGGACCAAGAAGACTTGGTAGATGTTAGTTGGCAAATGGATAGGATCACCTAAAATCCATCTGTTGAAACCCACCAGTAGTGTGATATGTTAGAACATGGACTTCCAAAGGAGATTAGGAACCAGTCCCCTATAAAATAGCCTAGAGCCCCCTTTGGGAGTGTGTCATACGGAGGACTGATTAAGATGGCACTGTATGTGATTGAGGAAGAGAAAGGTCATCAGAGACCTAAAGTGCTGCCACCTTCACTTTGGAATGTGACAAGCATATTTCTGTTAAGGTGTTATCACAGAAGCCTAAGCAAAGAGTAGTAGAAGAACATCCCTGTGCAGGATAGAAAAATCTCTGATGTTTCTCCATAAACATTCATTAAGCATGTGGTACATGCTTGTAATCCCAGCATTTGGAAGGCGGGGGGGAGATGAATCTTGAGCTTGAGATCTTGAGGTAAGACAAAGACACACCGAGACACTGTCTCAAAATAAATTTTTCACTAAACAAAGAACAGGAAATCCAGATTTCTTCCTATTCCATTGAATCTGGAAAGAGAGCTGAACACAAAGTTGGGCTAATCCCCTCACAGTGGGTCACTTCCTCCAGCTAGGCCCTACCTTCTAAGATCCCACAAGCACCCGAACAGTGCCATCAGCTGGGGGCCATGCTTTACAACGTATAAACCTGTGGGACTTGTATCCCATTCAACCAGAGCAAGGACTATCCCCAGTAAGCAGAACCATCTCAAGTAAGCTAGTACCTTCCTGGGGCACCCACAGGAATTATATCTAAGGCTCCTTCTCCTTTTATAGGAGTCAAATTTACCCACTAAAGATCAAAATGGACTTGTATTTCTCCAGAAATATTCGGTGCATCTTTTTACCCAATACTTTACATATGTCAAGAGGAAGGAAATGTATTGGTTTGTGGTTTTGTTTGTTTGATTGTTTGTTGAGTGGCATCGTGACAAGTGAATAACACCATTTGTCTTGGAGGTAAATTAATCAGATTTGCAGCATTTGCTTATATGCGTGGTATAATGCTCCCACCGTGGTTTCAAGCTACCATCCTGAAACTGAAGCTACCATCATGGACTCATGCCTGAAGAGCCGCAGGCAAACGTGTAACAGGGAACAACAACACAGTAGTTCTATCACATTACACAGCAGTTGTGAGTAGCCTTGAAGTATAAATAACAGTAACGAGATAAAATTATTACTGGTTGTGTTTAATATAATATTAACTGATTATTTAATTATGAGTATGTTAATAATTTATGTGTTTAACAACTGGCTCTTAAAATTTCTATTTATCCCCCAATTATAGGCCATGACTGATTGCCACCTATTGTCTTCCTGCTGTTATGATCAGCATTTTAAAATATTATTTTGTCATTATTAAACAATTGTAGCATCAACCACTCCCATTGCTGCATTGTTTTAAATTAAATTTAGGATCACAATGACATAGTTTAATAATAGTTTGCACTCTAACTCTATCCTTCTGAGACTTACTATTTTACAGGTGAATAAAAAAAATCCCAAAAAGACTAATTAACTTGGTTGGAATCACACAGTTAAATTATTATATTTTATTATACCACACTGGCACACACTTAGCAGAAATTTTACTGTAAACCGTGTTATTCTTTTTATCAGAGCTAATGAACTATGTGTCCAATAAGCTAGAGTTCGCTGAAGTCAGAGAGTGTGTAAAAGTCAGTGCATGCTTGGGTTTACTAGAATGGAAATGGTTTGCTTATGGAAGCTAATATTTAGCCAGATAAGATGTGTCAATAAGCAAGACATAGCTGTGTGATCTTTGAAAGGATTGTAAAGTGCTGGTCACCCACAATGAGCTTTCTGCTGGAAACACTAGAGGCCATGCCACACATTTCTTTTACATACATTCCTGCCTTTCTTTAAATTCCATCAAAAAAAGAAAGAGATGGAGAGAAACCTTAATGTCTTTGTAAGCGAGTAAGATTTTTAAACAATAAGCCAAAGGAATTTATCATATAACATTTCAACTACTGTCTTTAACCAATTCATAATATTCATATTTTCTATTGTGTTTTGGTGAGTCAGAGTTATTGTTTCTTCTTATTTAAAAAAAAAATGGTACTTTCTTTCTGAATGCTAACCACTAGACCACCAGGGAGCATTGGCACTTTCTTTCTAATACAACTTTTTACAAAGTTTTAAGAGAGAACATTCACTGCAATAACAAAATGTGTATGCTCCTGTGTGTGTGTGTTTGTGTGTGTGTGTGTGTGTGTGTGTGTGTGTGTGTACGCCCCCAGATGCATTCACACATGCATGTGGAAGCCATAGGCCGTATCCACCTATTTTGGGGGGAAGGGGTGAATTGTTGTCTTCTTCCTGGAAATACCACTGTGCTGGCTGGTTTTGTGTCAGCTTGATACAAGTTAGAGTCATCAGAGAGAAAGGAGCCTCAGGTGAGGAAATATCTCTATGAGATCCAGCTGTAAGGCATTTTTCTCATTTTCCTCATTTAGTGATCAATGAGAAAGGGCCCAGCCCATGGTAGGTGGTAACGTCCCTGGGCTGGTGGTCATGGGTTCTATAAGAAAGCAGGTTGAGCAAGCCTTGTAAGAAATCTAGTAAGCAGCACACCTCCATGGCCTCTGTATCAGTTCCTGCCTTCAGGTTCCTGCTGTTTGAGTTCCTGTCCTGACTTCTTTCAATAATGAACAGCAATATGGAAGCATAAGCCAAATAAACCCTTTTCACTCCACTCTTTGGTAATGTTATTTTGTTGTAGCCATAGAAACCCTAACCCAAAACACCATACCACTTTTTTTTTTTTTAAGCAAAGTTTTTCTCTGGGACTTGGAGCTTAGCAATTGGGCTAGACTGGCTGGAAAA
Organism: Meriones unguiculatus; assembly: GCF_030254825.1. NCBI lineage: Eukaryota > Metazoa > Chordata > Mammalia > Rodentia > Muridae > Meriones > Meriones unguiculatus. The sequence goes on from NC_083367.1 coordinate 42,086,566, forward strand.
TGAATCCCAGTAATCTAACTGCCTCCATCTTCCCATGTCTGGGGTTACATGTCCCCACCACCACACCGAACTATTCCATACTAAACTGTTTATGTGGGTAATAGAGATTAAACTCCGGTCTCATGCTTATGCACAATCACATTATTGACTGAGCCATTTCCCAGCCCCATTTTTAAATTAATAATACATTTCTCAAAAGCATAGAGAGCACATGAATAACTACACTTTATAATTCAACTATTGTGATTCTTACTAGATTTATTTAAGCCTTTACACAATCTTCCCAGAGACTTAATGACCGTTGTCTGCACTCCTGATGGAAAGATATGGAGGGGACAGAAGCTCCACAAGGAAAACAGAGCCAAAATACCTGGGCCCAGGATATTTTGCAGAGACTGATACTCCAACTAAGGACCATGCATGAAGAGGACCTAGACCCCCTGTTCATAGGAAGCCTGCTCAGTTTCCAAGTTGGTTCCCTACTAAGGAGTACAGGGGCTGTCTCTAACATGAACTCAGTGGCCAGCTCTTTGATCACCTCCTCTTAGGGGATGCAGCCTTGATAGAAGGGGAGAAGGCCCTCCCCTATCAGGGGACTAGGGATCGGGCATAGGGAGAGAAAAGGGATTGTGGGTGGGACTGGGAGCAGACAAGGGAGGGGGCTGCAGCAGGGATACAAGATGAATAAATTGTAATCAATAAATATATCAATAAAAGTAAATAAAATTTTTTAAAAAGATGCTAAAACTGACATCTGTCATCTACTTTGAACAACAGTGGGGTTTCATTTGTTTGTTTTTGTTTGTTTATTCTTAAGAGTATTGACACTGCTATAGGTTGTGTGACTTTTCTCTGGAGCGATATTCAAAAGTCTAATTCACCACAGATAAGGCACCGTAAGAAATGGTTCTACTCAAGATTAGCTTGGAAAGCCAGTGAGTTTACTGGGCTCACTTGGCAGGGGTATGAGTGACTCAAGGCAGGTGCTTCCCTGAAAAGCCCATCCAGCATGGACAATGATTCACAAAAGGTACATCCATGAATCTCCCTGAGCATATGCAGGCTCTGCTGAAGACAGCCCCCTGCCCCCTAACACCATTCACTGCATTCAAGCCTTAGAGAGAGACCTCCTGTCTTGTGTAACCTTCTCAGCATCCTGAGTCTTGTAAGCTAGTAGTCTCCTTCCTCCCTTCAGGAAAGAACATTCCAATTCAGAAGAGATAGCTACATGAAACGATGATAATTCATTTCCTTTATCACTGGTTGGTAAAATTATTCTCATATGCCTTTTCATGAAGTAATTTGTGGTATGGGAAGGAATGAAATCTATTGCTTTTAATTACAACATCAATTCAGGGTGTTATGCTTGTATCTGGGTTTGCTTTCGGGACTGTCCAGGAAGGTATAAAGAACAATGGGCCCCTCATCTAGAAACCTGAACTGGTGTTGAATGTGCCTCCTCTCATCCTCACAGTTCTGCTTCTGCAACCCCGACCATCAGTTATTCTCTTTGTTATCTTGTGGAGTCTCTCGTTCCCTCTCTTTTTCTTCTGCCCCGCCCCCCGTAAGGGAGTTGAGTGGAGACTGGAAAGGAACTTGACCAGGTGTCTTTAATCACCTTACCCAACACATCATAGCTTCTGAGAGTATAAGTATTGACTGAAGATGGAGAAAAGGCACAAGGGGCAAGAGCCAGAGATCTGTTATTCTGCATTAATTTACCTGGCAGATGGAAAGGAGTGTCTGCTCCATGTGTGTGGCTTATATGAACATGTGCGAGTGCCTGCATGGGCAGAAACCAGAAGAAAAAGCAGACTCTCCTAATCTACTACTCTTTGCCTCATTTTCTTGAGATAGGTTCTCTCACTGGGCCTGGAGCTAGGCTAGTAGATGACAAGCCTAAAAGGTCCTCCTGTCTCTGCCCTCCACATCATCAGAGTTACAGGCACACCCCAGGCCACAGCTGGTTTTTTTACATGGGTGCTAAGTGTTTGAACTCAGGTAGTCATGCTTTCACAGCAGGCTCTCTTGCACACTGAGCTATCACTCCAGCCCTATTCTGTACCTGTATTTTGCACCACACACTATAAAATAGAAGGATTTGGATGTGGTTTCTGGTTTGGTTCATTTTGATTTTTGCATTGAAACAGAGGCAGGCTGAAGTAAGGAAAAACATACAGTGACAAAGCAAGTTTGAGTCAATACTATCTAGATACATTGTTTACCACCCTTTTGTTCACCCTAAAACCAGAGGCTTAAATCGTTTCATTTAAGCCAGGTGTGGTGGAAGATTGAGAGGGTATAGAGCCTGGGAAGGTGGGAATCAGAAGAGCTGGGAGGAGCGGAAGGAGAATAAATGGTGGTTAGGATGTATTGTGTGAAAGAAGAATCTATGTTCAATGTAAACACAGATAGAGATAAGTAGATGATAGAAAGATAGATAGATAGATAGATAGATAGATAGATAGATAGATAGACAGACAGACAGACAGACAGACAGACAGACAGAGATAAAAGGCTCATAGAGATATATTTGGTAATTTAAAGGTAAGCTTAGAAATGTCACTCAAGGAACCTTCCCCATCTTTCTGAGGGGACAGGAATGGCTGCCATCAGCATCTTTGTAATTTTCTTACCTACTTATTAATGAGTCCAGTAATAATCATTTAGGACAACATTCATCTTGCTAATGTTAACTAAGTATTCGTGTCACTAATGTTGCTCCAAAGCATTCAACTATTACTTACAATAAGCCTATGCAATAGGAATTTCTGTTTCTAACCTTATAGTAAAATGAAGTACAAAGAGAATACTAGCATGCCCAATAGTTCCAGGCTAGTTTGAGGATAATTCCAGATTCCTTAGTCCAGTGGTTTTGCCTAAAAACAGAAGTTTTAAAACTGAAGTCCTATTTCTAGTGACAGCAGTACTGCTAGGACCCAATGAGTCTTCTGCCTTCTCAGCAGCAGGCTGCAATCTCACCAGTATTCCTACCCGTCAGGCCTTCTCTCCTGTTCTTTGTTATCTTGTCAGTACATCATCCCCATCATTCAGTATTGCCATGTGTCTGCTCTTTCATAGAGATTTGATCATTTCAGGGAGCTCTGATCATTCCCACCCACTTAACTCTTGCTAATAATCGTTTGTTTGTTTGTTTGTTTGTTTGTTTGTTTGTTTGTTTGAAAAAGGGTCTCTCTATGTAGCCTTGGCTGTCCTGGAACTCACTTATCAACCAGGTTGGCCTGGAATTCACAGAAATCCTCCTGTCTCTGCCTCTGGAGTGCTGGGATTAAAGGTGTGTGCCATCACTGCCCTGCTTTGCTAATCAATTCTATGATTAACTTAGAATTAAACTAAATAACTAATTAACTAACTAAATAACTAATTAACTTCTTTTTTTTTCCCCAGAGCTGAGGACCGAACCCAGGGCCTTGCACTTGCTAGGCAAGAGCTCTACCACTGAGCTAAATCTCCAACCCCACTAATTAACTTCTATCCACTCGTATTTGTCTGTAAGTCATTTAAACATCCATATTAAATTCCTTCTCCTCCAACTAGAATGCAGGCTTGGTATAAACCTTGTCTCTATTATACATGCACAGTGCCTGGCAGTTTGGAGTACACAATTAACCTCAAGGCTTTTTTGCATTAATGTTTTCTATGACTTATGCAAAGATTGTTCACATCATGATCATGTGCGATCTTTTCTTTAGGGACAGGTTGTACATAACTTCACCTGCAGAACAGTCATAAAGCTGAAGGTTTTACTCATTCTGGCAGAAATAATTGATGAGACACATCTATTACTCAGAATATTTCAGTTCCAAGCTCATGCGTCTACTGTATCTTTGTATTTTTTTTTATTATGTGTATCTCTTTATTTTGTTTGTGTGGACATGAGCATTCATGTATCGTGATGCACTTGTGAAAGCCAGAGAACAGTGGACAAAAAGCTGGCTCTCCCTCCACCACGTGAGTTCAGGGAATGATACTCAAGTCATCAGGTTTGTTGGCAAACGCCTTTCTTTATCTGCTGAGCCACCTCGCTCACCAGTATTTTCACATTTTAAAAAAAAGCACAGAGCCAGCCACTGAGCTCATGTCAGAAACAGTTCCTGTTCCCCTTACTACAGAACCCACTTGGATACTGAGATGCCATGGGCTACATCTAAGCAGAGGTTCTAGGTTATCTCTATGCATGGTCCTTGGTTGGAGTATCAGTCTCAGAAAAGACCCCTGTGCCCAGATATTCTGGGGGAGCAGCCTTGCCAGACCACAGCAATGCAGCCAGTTCAGATGAGACCTGATAAGCTAGGACCTCCGTGGACTTAAAGAGGGATATAGGAGGAGATAAGAGAGGGAAGATGGGATGGAAGGGGAGGAGGGGGGCTACAGCTGGGATACAAAGTAAATAAACTGTAATTAATATAAAAAATAAATTTTTTTAAAAAGCACGGAATATTAAAAAATTTTCTCAAAAGAAGAAAACTCATGGTTAAGGAAAGAAATAGGATATTTAAATAATTCGTCTTTTAATAATAGAGTGGCAGACTCTCCTCAATGACTTCAAAGGTTTTTAAAGACAAAAAGCTACAGACCTTTAAACAAACAAACAAAAAAATCTACAACTGGCAGGGGAACTTAGAAGTTTGGAAAGTTTCAGACTAGCCATTCACGACTTTTTGGATGTGTTTAAATAAGGTCAAGATTGAAAAAAACTGAATTGTTATGGAAAAATTTTTTCCAAAAGCACACAGGGAGAACAGATGGTGGGTAAAAGTAGAGGCATCTTATGCTGCTTAATGCCAGTGTGTGGATGGACCATTAGGCTAAAGACAGGAGAAGAAAAGAAACCATTTAATACAGAATGAAACTAATAAACAACCCAGATGCTTTCCATTCATTCTGTCTGGTATTACTTCAAACTGTTCTCTTAGGGCCAGGTGTACATTGGTGTGAAGGAAAGCAGAGCCTCCTCACAGGGCTGGGTCCTCACAAGAAAAGAGAAAGAGGAAGGCTGCCCGTGTCATCATCCCTTGACCTTGCTATCGCAGTGGTGGTGTGTTGTTTTTAAAAGTCCCTATCAGACAAATTCTTGGCAGAACACTTTATACACCCTAAGTGACTTAATTGGGTTAACCAAGCAAGAAATGAGAAGAAATTCTTAAGAAAATGAAATGAGGACCAATTGAAGAAGCACGGATGTTCTGGATTCAAAAATTGTAGACTGGTTTAAATTCTGTCCTGAAGAAAGTGTTAGGCTTTATTTTTGGAACTCATCCAGAAATACTAATAGGCAATGCTTCCCCTCATTACAGAGAGCTGGCCTGACTGCAAAAAAAGAACCACGGCTGTTCTCACTCACAGAGGTAATAAGCAATGTCATTTGAAGTTATTAGAACTGGGGCCCAGAAAAAGTCAACATCATAATTAGATTTCCACAAAGAGCAGGAGAGTATCTCACACTCAGCGGATAGGAATAAAGGGCAGAGTCTGGGAAATGCTGGTCGTGACACCCCATGCACTCCATGTTAGCACTTACATACCAGAGAGGAAGAGGTTGTCACAGTGGAATCCGAGAAGGCTCAGGTGACGATGCCCTTTGTGAAGCTATTACATACTGAGCAGCAGTTCTTATCAAATATAAATAATTGATTGCACGAGTAGCCTCTAAAATGTTCCAATATGACAGGCAATATGGCATTAAGAACTATAATGAGTAAGGAAATACAAGCCAACCTACAACTTGGTAAATCGAAACTATTTCTCAACTGTGGTGTTTTTCTGAAGATATAAGCAGACAAAAGAGCTTTTCTAGGCGCTTACACACACACGCACACACACACACACACACACACACACACAAATAATATCTGGTATTTCCTGTCAGGGACTCACCCTGAAAATACAATTTTAGTATGGAGCACTACTTCCAGCTGATTCAGCCCACAGCTTCATCAGTCCTAGGAAGGTGCCCAGACAACTGGCTTACCAAACTTTTTGATGTATTGACTTTTCATTGTAGTGTCATGGGATTATTCAAGGGCATAAATGATTTCCTAAGCAGTATATCCTTTTGATGGGCATGCTCTTTTATTTTCTAGACTCTGAAGCAGTATACGACACTAAATATTTCACCGCCTCCAAACATTTACTGAGAAAAAACTGGCACACATAAAGAATATGTAATAAAACAACAAAGCAGTCTGAAGCACCTACAAAGAGAATGCTAAGGAGACAATGCCTAGCATAGAGAGAGGTAGCATTAGTCTGAAGAAATCCAGGAAAAAATTATGAAGGATGAGGACATGAAGTGAACTGGTAAATGTCGAAGACCTAGATAATTGAGGCACCTAGGGTAAGGGCAGAATATGGAAAATGGTTTAGAGGTCTCCGTTCCCTGTTTTTTCTCACTTGATAATTCCTGTAATTTCTATAGCAGATGTGACAGAAAACAAAGGAAGAGAGGGAGTTAATGAAAGATGCGATTTTTTTTGAATGTCAGGTTTTAATCTGTACTTTACTGTGAAGGTAAACAGACTTAGGAAACCAAGACTGTAATGCCAAATACTTAGGAAGCTGAGGCAAGAGGATTACCAGCAGAAGGCCAGCATGCACTAGAGAGTGAGTTCAAGGCCAGCCTGAACAACCTAATGATCAACTCTGCCCCAAAATAAAACCGAGGCCTGGGGAGGAAGTGCTTGCTGTGCAAGCATGAAGGTCAGAGTTCAGATCCCCAGAGCCCTTGTAAAATGCTGAGCATAACAGTATCTGTTTATAACCCCAGTTCTTCAATAGACGGGAGCAGAGTCAGGCAAATTTTCAGAGCTTGTTGTCTAGTCTAGCCGAGTAAATGAGCTCTGGATTCAGTGAGAGATGCTGTCTCAAGAAATAAAGTTGAAAAAGTTGGGCATAATGGTGCACCCCTATAATCCCAGCACTTGGGAGGCAGAGGCAGGTAGATCTCTGATAATGAGGCCAGCCTTGTCTACAGAGCAAGTTGCAGGATAGAAAGGGCTACAGAGAGAAACCCTGTCTCCAAAACCCAAATGATGATGATGATGATGATGATGACGACAACGACGACAACTGTGGAATGCACTCAACATTGAATGCCCTCTGCACATATGCACATGTGCACACAGTCACATGAACACAGATATGCATGCACACAAGTAAAAACTAAAAACAGAAGACCAGGAGATGGCTCTATAGCTAGTGTTTGCTGCCAAGTTTGACAAACTAAATTTGATCACCAGAACTTATGTGGTAAAAGAAAAAAAATGACTCCTATAAATTTTTCTCTAACTTCTACCCAAATGCTGTGGTTTATATATATGTACCCAGACATACATATACATACACACACACACAAACACACATGTGCACAATAAATACATAAGTAAACAGACAAACAAATAAGCAATTTTTTAAAGTAAAATGTGGCTTTGAACATAAGTTCAATTACAAGCATCATTTTTGAAAATTATTTTGTAAAGCTAGTGTTTATGAAAGATTAAGCAGATTGTCACAAACAAGCTGAGTCCTAAGAATGAAGGTGGAGAAACCACTAAGCAAGCCATTCAGTAAACCAAAATTATCAAATTACATTCATCTACTAGTGGCCAAAGGACCCCAGTCTGTCCCTAAACAAATTTTATTTAACCCACATATGTCTTGAAAATTTCAATTAAACTGCAGACGTTTAAAATTGTAATGTTTGGGGTAGTGATTGCATCTCATTGAAGTGTTTGCTTAGCATCCAGGCATGGAGTTATAACCTGTAATCCTAGAACTCAGGAAATGAAGGTGGGAAATCAAATGTTCAAGTTCAAAGCTTCTGAAATGGCTCAGTGGGTAAAAGTGCTTGCCAAACATCATGACAACTTGAATACCATGTCCAGAAGTCACATAAAAAGCCAGATATGGTGGTGTACATCTGCAATCCTAGCATTCCTGTAGCAAAACAAGAGACAGAGACAGGCAAATCATGTACAAGCTCATGAGCCAGCTAGTCTGGAATACACAGAGAGAGAGAACCTGCCTCAGCAAGGCAGAACTCAAGAACCGAAGGTTGTTCTCTGACCTTCACATACACAGGATGGCCTGCACAGGACCATATATACTCACACAATCTTAATAATAAGTACATTTTTAAATTCAAGGTCATCTTCAACTATATATGGAGTCTAAGGTCAATTCCCCGTCTCTAAAAACAAGGAAAGGGGTGCACATTTTCATGCTGTAACCTGAATTTAGACTTCTCTAACAAGTTTGTCTTAAATTTTCCAGGCCCTGGATCCCAGATGGTCAGTATAACATCTCCATCCATTTTCTAGAAGACATTGCAGTGTAAACCCAAAACTCACATTATTTTTTTAGGGAAGTATTCTTAAGTGTGGAGTCCACATACCCAGCCAGTGGTACCAATGAGAAGTATTGGGTCATGAGAGTGATAGTCTTGCCAGTAGATTAATCTATTCAATTAATCTATTAATTGATGGGGCCTAGCTGGTGAAGGTAGGCCACCAGGTACATCCCTTTGATGTGATTCTCATCTGCAGTCTCTGTCTGTCTTTGCCTTTCTCTCTTCTGGCCACCAGGAAGTGAACATCTTTGCTCCATCATGCATTTCCAGCTTTGTAATTCAGCTTTCCCTCAGCCCATAACGTCAGAGACAGATGGTCATGGACCAAAAGTTTTGAAATCATGAAACAAAATAAACTTCCTGTTTCAACTCTATTTCCCTCAAACATTTTGTCACAGCAATAAAATAAAAATTGACTAATACCACATCAAATACTTTTATCAAGAGTATTGAGGAGTTGATGATTCTCAAGCAGGGAACCTCTTTGATGGCATTTTCTCCCATCAAATAAATTTGTATTTTTACGAGATAGATATTTGAAAGAGTAGGGTTTTTCCCTCAGGACCTTTTCTATTATACAACATGAGGTTACGTTTTTACTGGTTGTGCTGGCTAGTTCTTTGTTAACTTGAAAGAATCTAGATATGAGAAGAACAAGCCTCTACTGAGAAAATTCTTTCATAAGATCAGGCTGTAGGCAGGCCTGTATTTTCTTAGTGACTGTGGGGAAGGCCTAATTCATTTCGAGTATGGCCACACATGGGCTGGAGGTTCTACACTCTATAAGAAAACGGGCTGAAAAAGCCATGGAGAACAAGCTAGTACACAATACTCCTCCATGACCTCTGCATCAGCTCCTACCTTCATGTTCCTACCTTGTTTGAGTTCTTGCCCTGACTTTCTTTAATGATAAACTATGATGTGGAAGTATAAAAAAAATAAACTCTCCATTTTCCAAGTTGCTTTAGTCCTGGTGTTTCATCATAGCAATAATAACACTAACTAGGAAAGGATTTTGTACCAGGAGTGGGGTATTTCTATAAAATACCTAATTATTTTGTTTGGGGAAGAATTATGGATCCAAAATGATTTTGGATCTGTGGGATGGAAAAAAAAAATCATTGCGTGTTCAAACCTTGGGGGCTGTTCTGTGAGAGTTTGAAACAAAAAATGTTGAGAGCAATTCAGCTAGATGCTGGAGGCCTAACTTGTAAAATTTCAGAGGGACATTTGAGGTTCTTCAATGACTCTATCAAGTCCGTTTTCTATTGGGGGTTAAAAGTCTGTGGTTCTGGTTAGCTGGAAATGAAGAATCAGCTGTGATAAACAAGATGTCAGAACCAGTAAAACCTTTGGTTTGCTGGGACAATGGATGCTGGTCAGCTGGAGCTAAAGAATCCACTGTTACTAAGAGCCCAGCATCATTGAAGTGGAGTCTTCTGAGAAGTGTTTCCTCAGGGTCAGCACACAAAAGCTGTGTTCTAGAGGGGGGCCAAGGTTGTACCTTGTAATAGCAGCTGAATTTGGTTCTGTAAGAATAGCCCAGGCGGTCCTGCTTTTGAAGGCATGAAAGGGCCATGAAGAGCAGCTGAGGCTTGGCATTATGTGGCAGAGTTAGAGTCCCTTAAGAGAGCCCAGGAGACTGCGTTGGTGAATATGCAGCCCCATTTCAGCAAGAGGCCCCAGCATTTCGAAGATTCAAGTGTCCTGAATGACCACTGAGAACAGCCACAGTGGTAGAGTGGAGCCAGGCAGAAGCTAGGAGCAAAGCTACGTGTGCTGCCAGAAAAGCAGAGAAGTAACTCCAGGCCTTCAGAGGAACCCAGAAGGTCATGAGTGAATCCCAGACTCTCAATACTGAATTATTTACAGTTAAAGTTTTATTTTTGCTTTGTTTTGATTGTGATAAGTTAAATAAGAAAGTATTTAACTTACTTTTTGTATTTTATAAAGGCCCACAGTTGAGAGACATTTGATTTTAAGAGACTTTGGATTATAAGAGACTAACTACCTTAAAGAGACTGAATTTTTTAAGTGTTTGAATTTTCCAAGACTATGGGACTTTAAAAATGTGGAATGTTTATAATGCAATGTTGATATCAACATGTGATCTTGGGGATGAACAAGAAAGGAAATGCTATCGTTTAACACTGACATGTTTGTGTGTTGAGTTGACAAGGGGTCGATTGTGTGGCCGGGTTTTATGCCAATTTAGCATAGGCTAGAGGCATTTGAGAGGTGGGAACCTCAAGTGAGAAAATGCTTATAGCGCATTTTCTTAATTAGGGATTTATATGGGAGGGATCACATATGGGGGGGTTCTGGGTTCTATAAGAATACAAGTTGAGCAACGCATGGGAAGCTAGTCAATACTAAGCACTCCCCCATATCCTCTGCCTCCATGTTCCTGCCCTCTTTGAATTCCTGTCCCTATTTTCTACAGTGGTGGACTACACAGTGAAAGTGTAAGCTAAATAAACCCTTTCCTCCTCAACTCACTTTCGGTCATGGCGTTTCATCACAGCAACAACAGTAACCCTAAGGAGGACAGTGGTGCTAATCTTTTTAACAATTACAGCTTCTCAGCTGGCTTCAAAATCTGCCCTGTCTGCAACACTCTAGTAACTGTGTATCTGTCATACCTTTCTGTCCCCGTTGATGCTTTCCCCAACCAAGATAAGAACAGTGAGCAGCAGCCATGACAACCTGAAGCCTATACTGTCATGAACTTTCTTCTGACAGACAAATCAATCAATTATTTTTTAATTCATGGCATAGTATGTATCAAAATAACTGGAAGTTATTTTGGACATGTGTTGGATATTTGGGGATATAACCATAGATGGAAATGAGTGTGCTCAGTGTTCATAAATATTTGAGAATTGAGGAAAGAGAGGGGAATGGAACTGCAAACAGCAAGCAATGGTTAGTCTGGGAATGAGTTCAATACCCTCTAACATCTCACAGGACAAAGAATAAAGTTCTACAACCGAGTTAATTAGCAAGATTAGCAATGCGTCTTAGGAGAATGTTCTTACGAATGTTTTGTATTGTCTTTCCATATGACTACTCTATGCAAACCTCAACAAGCCTGCCATACCCCTACCAATGTAAATCTAAGGGAGCCTTGACAGATGTTTCTGAAATGTTCTCTTGGGTTGTACGCAAGTCTGAATTAGAATTGCAGAGAGTAAGATCCAGCAATCTGTTTTTAAAACCTTCCAGGTGACTGTGCAGCATCCTAATGCCTGAGAGCCAGTAAGGCTCTGTTTCTAAGTGTGGTGCATTTGGCAGTTTTTAGGTCATCATTGCCTGTTGAGTGCATTGCTAGGGAAGGTGCTGAGGGAAAAAGGAAATGCTGGTGGCAGAGGAAAGAGCGAATAACGGGAAATATGAGCGATTCCACTTGGCTGGGCTCTAGGGGAAGGAGTCCTGCCTTGTGGTCATAAAATAATGATTCCCATATGACACTGCAGCTTCTCAAAGGGGGAAACTACTTGTATTAGGCAGGGCAAGATCTCTCATGTGTGTGTTATGGAGAGAGCAGATCTATTAGATTAGCTTACAGACCTGTGGGCTCTTCAACAATGGCACTTGCAAGTTGGAGAGGCAGAGAACCCAGTAGCTCCTCAGTCCACAAAGCTAGGTGCCTCAACAATCCTCAACAATCCGAATCTGCTACTGAGAGCCTAGGTGAAGCTTGGGGAGCCACTGGTATTGAGTCTAGGCTGGAAGAAGCTGGAGCTGCTATCACTGGGGAAGGCAGCAGCAGCAACCCGTGATAAGCATCCTGGCTCAGAAGATGAAGCAAAGGCAGGCGGGAGCACACTGCTTCCTCCTGGACCTTCTCATATCTGGGCTGACCACCAGAAGGTGCTACCAGCTTGGAGGATGGGTCTTTCTTCTTTAACCTCCTGTGGAAATGGCTGCAAAGACACAGTCAGAGATATCATGGGTGATCAAGACCAACAATCACATGTACCTTGTTCATTTTAGATTTATTTGATGCTAATACAGAACATCTTACTGTTTATAATTAATAAATATCAGTATAAAATGATAACTATTATCAAGTTCTCCATGAACTTGGCAAATTAAACTTTTTTCTGTACATTTTCAGGACCTAGAACATAGACATTTTCTTAGCTTGGTTCTCTGACATACAAATCAGAAATAATACAACCAACAAAATCCCTAAATGAATGTATTAAGATTAAGTAATTAACCCTGGAGTGATGGTACATGCCTTTAGACTTACCATTTTGGAGACAGAAACAAGAGGATCTCTGCAATTTCAAGGCCAGCCTGGTCTACAAATTGAGTTTCAGGATAACCAGGACTTCTACACAGAGAAACGCTGTCTCAAAAGAAAAAAGAAACAAACAAAAACAAAAAGATAAATTAATCAATAATTAATAATAAAAAAGCTCTCTTTGTGTATAGTCATCTGGTCATTTTAACTCACATACAATTATGCTAGATAATTTGGATTATTTAAAGGTTTATTTTAATTTTTAGTAACTGTGTGAGTGCACATCTATGTGTGTACAAACATGAGTGCCTTGGAAGTCCTTATCTCTTGGAGCTAAATTACAGCCATTTGAGAGCTGCTCCATGAGTGCTGGGATATGAACTCTGGTTCTCATGATAGAACAGCAAGTGCTCTTGACCACTGAAGTATCTCTTAGCCACCACCTTGATTATCTCCGTGCCAGGGTTATTCATTGGGGAAGGATCATGTTGACCTTCTTCTGAGTTCTGTGCTAAGGTCTAAAGAAGATCTACATTTTATGACATCCAACTCATAGTCACTTAGAAAAAAGGCATGAGAACAAGTGTGCTTAGACATCTGGAGAAATCTGCATGGAGTATTTGGGTGTTGCAAATACAGTGGTGAATGAGGAAGCAGACAAGTGATCCTCTAGACTAGGAAAGAGAAAACCCCAGTGAACTCATCTTAAAGAAAAAAGCTAAGAACATGCAGGTGTCTCATTAAACCCAGACCCAGTGATGTTAATACAGAACAGGAACCAGAGCCCGAAACTGAGCACATCTTGTTCGCATGTCCTAACCTTGTGCTGCCTAGCCAACTTGCATAGACTTACACCCTGCCCTAATTTTGTTCATCTCTGTGGGCAAGATAGGTGGAGCAAAAATGTCCACCAAATTGCCATTCAGACCTTCTCAACTGTCATTTTAATCCCATTTGAATGTTAATGGATGCATCCCAAAGGCCATTAGCTAACAGTTGCTATGAGAACAATCATAAAGAACAAAAGAAACTACTCTAAAACTCTCAGGAAAAAAAGGGGGGGCAGGGAATGGACCTCCTTTAGCCTCTTCCCTTCTTTTAGTTTATGTTCCTATATCTAGACCTTCTGACCTTCAGGAGGTTTACAAGCTAATCAGTGTTTCTCCCTGTTTCTCCTTGCTTCTCCTATTCTTGGGCAAGAATAAAAGTCATTGCTGTTCAACCAGAGAACAGTCATATTATTGATCTGACAACTGTGACAGGGAAAACGATCCAGTTTGGGTCAAAGATTGGTGTCACTCTTGAGGTCAGAATCTAATTGCATGGTATAGGTACTAAAATGCTACTGTCAAGGGGAACCTTCACTGAAAAGATGGATTCTTATACCTGATGTTACCAGAAGAGAAGGTGTTTGCCCTACAGAGAATTTGCAAGATGACTTTCTGAGCAAGGAAGCCAAAAGAACAAATCAAGAAAGCTTCGGTAGCATGGATTCTGTTAAGATAAAAAGTAGGCTGAAGACAACCAGGGGGCCCTGGCAGCGGTGGGGTCAGCATGAAATACAAGAGTAAAGAGACAAGGGCCTCCAAGCCTGATGAGCTTAGTTAGATTCCCAGAACCAAGACCAGCTTCCTGAAAGTTGTTCCCTGACTCTCCACAGTAGTCCATGGTGTGCGCACACACACAGAAGAAGTAATATTTTAAGCATAAAGAGATGAGCAAGGAAGGCAAAAGAGGGATTAAAGAGCCAGAAATGGAGAGTAGTCCGACATGAACTCATTGGCTGGCTCTTTGACACCTCCCCCTGTTCTGCCCAGTTCACGAACCCCAAAAGACCAGGAATAAACAGACTTCGCTGTAAATACATGAGGTTCTTTTTATTGTAAATTACAAGCTGCAGCTTGGGCCCACACACCACTGCCGAAGCGGTGGGAGCCAAGTGCCCTGCGCCCAGGTTAGTTGGGTGATATATAGATTTTGGTCCCTCCCAGCATGCCCAAGGCAGGGACGATTCCTGCCTGGCAAGCATCTATTGGTCAAAATGCTACATTTTGAATCGTTTGGCTATAGGAAGGTTCCCAGACCATAATGACCAGGTGTCCCTCCCTAGGGGGATGGGCCAGTTTCCTAGCAACTGTATCTCTAGTGGGTGGGGAAAGAATGCAGAAAGGCAGGTTCTTCCCCTCAGGGCATTCCTAGACTTCTCCACCCACCCAGTTCAGGTCTTAATTAAGAATAGCTGCTATTTTAATCTTTTTGGTCTCTCACCTCCACACACACAAATGAGGAGCAGCCTTGCCAGGCCACAGAGGAGGACATTGCAGCAGTCCTGAAGAGACCTGATCAGCTAGGGTCAGATGGAAGGAGAGGAGGACCTCCCCTATCAGTGGACTTGGGGAGGGGCAGGGAGGAGATGAGGGAGGGAGGGTGGGAGTGGGAGGGAATGGAGGGGGTGTCCACAGCTGGGATACAAAGGTAATAAAATGTAATTAATGTAAAAACTAAAAATTTAATTTTTAAAAAAAGGAGAAAAAAGAGAGTAGTGACATCAAAGAAATGATGGTATGAAAAATATATTAATTAGAGTTACATTTTACGAACTTAACCAAGCAGTCTGAAAGGTGGACTCAAGTAGGGCAGGTGGCCATCAAAATGTTGGGGCAAAGCTCACTATGTAATCTTAGCAGCTGTCAGTCTCAGGCAGGAGGATTGTAACAAATTCCAGGGTACCCTTGGCTACAAAGTGAGGCCCAAAAAACAAATAAAGCAAAAGTTTGGAGGATGCTATCGTGTTCATTTAACCAATAGTGCTTCAAGAGAGACATGTATGACACCGAGGGGAAACAGCTTTTCCCTTACAACATGAGGAAGATCAGACCCCTTAATGAGAGTTGATTGCACTTCCTGTCATCTGAAATTTAAGATTTACCAGTGTTGACATACACACACCAACACTCTTTAAAAGCGTGCTTTATTCTGGGCTCAATATGAGTGACAACAGCCCAGGACTGCAGATCGAAGGTGACCTGAATGACATAGCCCACCCTGGGAAAGGCTATGTGAACTTTTTATACTCAGGGAAGAACGTCTCCCCTTTCCACTGGTGTTTAGTGCACTAATTAATTCCAAAGCTATTAACTTGCTTCGTGGAGAGCCACAGGTGGGATTATCAGGGAGGTGGCCACCAGCGCATAGGAAAACCTCTAGATTTAGACCTCTTCTTCAGTAGGCTTAGTTGTGGTGGGGGGGAGGGCCTCAGAGACATATCAAACTTAGCAATACATTGAGAAAGTTTCATCTAAAAGTTGAGCAGATGTTAGGGTAGTTAAAGGTTGACGGTTATCAAAGGCAACCAAAAAGCAGCCCAAGACTCCTTTGGCTCACCCTTCCATCGCCCCTCAGTCAGCCTGTTCCACTAAGCCAAGGTGGCAGGCTGCAGGGTCTTTGATACAGATAACGACCACTTCAGAGAACCACAGTTTTCTGTAGCTTCTTATTGTGGTTCTATTTAAAGCATGAATACATAATTCAGGCTGCTGCAGACCTCAATCGATTTTTTTAAACCTGATTTTTCTGCTCGAACACTAGCGTTTAACATGCAGATTAATTCAGAGACTGTCACTTTCTGTGCCAGCAGGCAGCAAGGTGTTTGTGCTGACAGAGGAGTGCTGGGAGTTCTCCGATGTAAAAATATGGTAATGGCACCCCTCATCTCACATGATTTACAGTGCATGTGTCAGTAAGATACACCCAGTTAGAAGTGACGGCTGATATTATCTAAGCTAAAGTAGCCCTCATAAAATGAACATGCGATTTTCGAAAAAGACTTGCTAAGAGAAATTAGGTTGCCCAAGACATGAAAACCTGAAGCACAACTGAAAAGACAGTGATGAGGATTTTCTTTCCAGTTCAAACTCTCCCTCAACCACCACACACATTAAAGACAATGGTCTCACAGACCCAATAAAAAAGTCAGGCCAAAATGTCTAAGTCATCCACAGTCTATATTAAATTTTGTCTGAAACATAAGATAAACCATATCCAAATTGTATTTTGTGCTCTCACTTGTGTTCATTCCAAAATTAATAAAATATATAAACAATGAGAATGATAAAGTGTGTGTTGATTCCCACGGTGAAAATAAATTGAAGGTTGTAATTGTATCTCAGTTGGGAGAATGTTTGGCTAGCACACACAAAGTCCTGGGTCTGATCTCAGCACTGTATAAGCCAGGTGGGGTAGCACACGCCTGTAGTCCCAGCATTTGTGAAGTGAAAGGGGAAGATCAGAAGTTCAAGGCTACCCTTGGCTACATAGTGAGTTTGAGGCCAGTCTAGGATACACAAAACTGGGGGAGCGATGATGCAGAGCAAACCCCAAATTAAAGCCTAGAGCCCAGCCAGTAGGAGGACTTGCTATGGGACTGAATTCACCCAAAATTCTAAGCAAGTGAAAGTTCACGATGGTGCAGATGAGTAGTCATTGATGTAATAACGACTGGGAATGGACATGATGGGGACTTCTGAATGTTGATAATGTTTTACTTCCTGTTCCTATTAACATGGTCCACTTAGTGACAGATCTTCAAGTTGAACATAGGCAAAGGATTTATATATATATATATATATATATGGTTCAGTGCTAAGAACAGAATCAGGGCCATCCACTCACTAAGCATGTGCAGTGTCTTTGAGGTTATACCCCTAATCTATACTCTATTTTTAAATTTTAACATGTTTAATTATTTTAGATACTTCATGTCTGTAGAACCATGCAGTACTTGTCCTTCTGTGACCAGCTTGTTTTACTTAGCATGATGTCTTCCTGGTTTGTCCACAATGTTGAAAATGGTAGAACACCCTTCTTTTGTAAAGGCAGACTAATGCTCCATTGCATCTCTTCACCACGCATTCATTATCCATTACTCTGTCGATGGACATTTGTGTGGTTTCTAGAACTTAAATCCACCTATATTAGGTTTCTAAAAAATGTCACTCATAAAAGCAAAACAAAAAAAAAACAAAAAACAGAATGGTAGTTTCTAGAGAGTAGCACAGTGGAAAGGCTCAACTTTGTTCTCTCGGCACAAAGTTACAGTCTACAGCAGCTTAACTAGTCTGCAGATCTGAAGATCTGCCAACATGGCTCAGAGATTGTGGTCAGTGATACTGGATTAAAAATTCATTCAAAGCCTAGGTCAGTCTGGGCTCAAGTGTCCTTATCATCACACACACACACATACACACCACATGCTTGTACAAATACAGAGAGAACATACCACATGCATATGTCACATATGTGTACACATACACACACATGCACACCACATAGACATACATACCACACACACACAACTATAGACTCTGGTACCTGATGTTTGAAATAAGCGAAAGGGACAAAGAGGCCCCAATGGTTGCTGGGGTTCCAACATGCTCCAAAAGGCTGTCTCGTGCCTTTCCTTGGTAAAAGAAACCAGAGAGGATGATGGATGCGGGGAACAGACACTGAGGGCTTTCCTCTCTACCTGCACCCACACTGGTGTCCTGTGTCACACAGTCAGCACCGAGGAAGGATGCACTCTGTCTTCTAAGGCCGCACAGTATTAGTCCTAGAGAAGATCCCAATGACTGCCGTGTGCTGGCTGGCACCGCCCGCTCTGTAGTGCAGAACTGGTGCTGAGGAGCACAGGCTTCTGAAACAAGGTTCAGTCGAAATGACAGTAAAATTGAGTGTTGTAATTATTTTCGTGGCTATAGGAAGAGAGTGGGGTTTATTGTCAAGATACAGAAAGGGCAGTGGAATTAATCATCAATTACATTCCTAAAATTAGACTTCCTTTAAAATGTAAAAGTCAAAGAAATGCATTTATTTTTAATTGAGGCACTAAGAATATGTTTTAAATTAGCATCATGAAAATGTTATTAGGACAAAAACATTTGCATGGCCCACAAAAGACCCCATTTTCAGTAATGGGCATCACGTGTATCAACTCTAATAAGACTTTGTCCCTGCTTGGCTCTTTTTTTTTTTTTTTCTAATCTAAAAAGCTTTAATTTCTTTACCAATATTTATCCAGCTTCCTTATGTCTCATGAGGATAATTCTCTGGAAAATTAAACCACAAACACACACCACTATATATGTATATATATATATATATATATATATATATATATTCTTATATTCTGCCTGCTTTTCCCTATAGGCAAGTCAGTGATGGGCCCTGCTGAACCAGCATGATGGAAGAATCTAGGCTGCACTATTCAGCGCTGTATCCTTTTTTTTTTTTTTTAAACAATAAAAAGTGACCACAATACCAGCTGATGGTGTGAAGCTAACACGTTCAGATGGAGGACCTGAAGACGCGTTGGAGGACAAGGAAAGCTCCTCGAAGAAGGAGGCAGCATGCGGGAGTGAGACGACAGCTCTCGCCAAGCTCTCCAGGTTGCTTTTCAGCTGCTTTCACGTCCCTTTCCTGCTCTTCCTTTCCCTCCTTTCCTTTTCTTTCACCCTCCCTTTCACTTTTCTCCTCGGCTGTTTGTTGATGCCTGGCTGCAGGCTGATACTGTAATTAGACACTAGAGATGGCTATGGCCACTGCAGGTTCTCTTTCCCAAGACATCGACAAGAGAGGAGGGAACGCAAGATTCATCAAGGGATGGGAAGCGAAGGGTACACGCCTGTAACCTTAGCACTTGGGAGGTGGAGGCAGCAGGACTACTTAAAAATCTCTAGGACAGCCTGAATTCGTAACAAGAGTCCATCTCAAAAGTCAAGACCAAGGGGGCTGGCTGGATGGCTCTAAGATTAAGAGTGTTTGCTGCTCTTGCAGGGGAATGGAGTTGAGTTCCCAGCACCCACATCTGGCAGCTCATAACCACCATCCCTCCAGTTCCAGGGGATCTATGCACCTCTCCTCTGGCCTCTTGGGACCCCAGCACTCACATGTGCATACACTCATGCAGATACACACACACACACACACACACACACACACACAGAGAGAAATTTTTAAAAAAATAATATAATATTTTTAAAGCAAAAATAATTTAGGCAAGGACAAACATGCTTCTTGTTTTTAAACAATTTCGTTTTAATTGATTAAAAACATTTAAGGCTGTTAAGGTGGCTGAGAGTGTAAACGCACTTGCTACCAAGCCTGATAACCTAAGTTCAATCCTCAGAAACCACATGATACGAGGAGAGAACTGACTCCAGAAAGATATCTCTGACATCCACTCATATACTATGGCATGTGCCCTCATGCACACACACACACACACACACACACACACACTAAACAAATAAATAAATGTTTAAAGTGTGTGTATTTATAATCTACTACATGAAGTTTTGAAGCACATATGCACTGATCATGGACTAAATCCAGCAAATTTGCATATGCCTTTGCTATATAGTTGACATTTCATAGTGAGAATTCACGGTATCTACTCTCTTAGCGTTTTTCAGGCCTGGCAGCTGATGCCTGTAATACTACAAATCAGAACCCTGCCTGGGGTAGGAGGCTCTTGAGTTTGAAGCCAGAGGAGACCCTTAAAAAAAAGAATACACATTATTATTAACAGTGCTCACTCTGTTGTTTGATGGGGATTTTTAAAAATATTTATTTATTTATGCATGCATGCATGCTCTGTCTTCAGAGACACCAGAGGAGAAAAGCAGGTCCCATTACAGATGGTTGTGAGCCACCATGTGGTTGCTGGAAATTGAACTCAGGACCTCTGGGAGAGCAGCCAGTGCTCTTCACCTCTGAGCCGTCTCTCCAGCCCCTTAGATGGTTTTGTTTTGTTTTGTTTTGTTTTTTAACCCATTTGAGTTTTGTATTCTTTGACCAACTTTCCTCAGCTGTGCATTCTCAAGCTTTACAGACCCTAGTAAAACGTCCTTCCACGAGGTCAACCCTTTAGCTTCCCCCTGAGTGAGCAATTGGGGGTGTTCTGGTTGGGAATCTCACAGGATTTGTCTTTCTATGCCAGACTTTTTTTTTTTCTTAGCATAGTGCCCTCTGTGGCCATCCATGCTGTTGCAAATAGCAGGATTTCCTTCCTTTACAGCTGAGTAGCATTTCACTGTGTCCATGGATCACATCTTCTGTATCCACCGCATCCACTGACCCTGTCAGTGTATGTTGTGCCACTGTGGCACAAGAGTGACCGCTGTGAATAGCACCGTGTTTTCTTTTAAATTCCGGGATTACGGGCATAAGCTGCCAGGCGAGAGAATGCTCAGAGAGTGATACTATGAATTCTCACTATGAAATGGTGACTGTTAAGTTTCAAACCCAGGACAAAAGGCTGAGGCCAATTTAGCATATCAAAGCAAACCCCAGGTTCTCCCAGCATCCCTCAGTCTCTACTAGCTGGTATACCCTGCCCTCTGCCCTAAACTCTCCAGCCTAGGGGCTTCGCTGCCCTTCCCCCAGAGGCTCTTCCTTATATAAAGCGGACATTTTGGTTAACCCTCCTCGCCCCTCCATTTTGTACCTTTGACCTCCTGGCTGCTGCACCTGGTTCCTCTCTCTCTCCCATCCCTTCCCCTCCACTTCTCCCACATGGCCCAACTCAGTCTGGTCATGCCCACTCTGCACCCTCTCAGATGTCCCTGCCCTTACCTATGTTCTCCCTTTAATCTCTAATAAAATAAACTTTCTCCCCCACCATACTCAGGAGCAGTAATGCTCTTTCATTTTATTTTCCATTCAGTAACTATATGAGCATGTACGCTTGCAAGCCAGAAGAGGGCACCAGATCTCATTACAGATGATTGTGAGCCACTAAGTGGTTTCTGGGAATTGAACTCAGGACCGCTGGAAGAGCAGCCAGTGCTCGTTTAACCTCTGATTCATCTCGCCAGTCCTAATTCCTTTTTTTTGTTTGTTTGTTTGTTTTGTTTTGTTTTTTGAGGCAGGGCTTCCCTCTGTAGCCTTGACAGTCCTGGATCTGCCTGCCTCTGCCTCCCTGAGTGCTGGGATTACAGGCGTGCCTCACCATGCCCAGCCAATCTTTAACTTCTTAAGGACCCTCCATACTGTTTTCTATGGCAACTGCACCAATTTACATTCCTGCCAACAGTGTGTTCGGCTTCGCATTCCCTCACACCCCCATCAACAATTCTTTTAACTTTTATTATTATTTTTAGTTACAATACAAAATTTAGGGTCTGCTATGGCATTTTCAGACTTGGACATCACTGTTCTTTTACTTCACTCATTTTTCTACCTGATCTTTTTTTTTTCTTTATTTTTTAGTAAGAGCCATTTTGATGGGAGTGGGATAGTTCACTGTTGTTTTACAGTTTACATTTTATCCTTCAGAGCATTTCATCTTCTAAATTCAACTGAAAACCTACTAACAGTATCAGTAATTTCACTTTGAAGTCTTATAGTTCCGATAAGTTTGCCACTTCAAAATAACACCTAACACGTAATGGAAAGAGGAGGGGCTTAGGGGCCCCAACCTGTCATTGCTGAATTATTTGCTATTGGTAGGTTCAGAACAGGAAGTGTCATTGCCTTCCATTTTGTACTCACTGGTGACCCTGCTATGCTCCAACCAATGCTCACACAGGTGGCTCTGGTCAAAAAATAACCTAAAAGTCAAGAATCTTGGAAATGGACTGAGAAGAATGATTGATAGGGATGGTGAGACATGGGAGAGGGAGGGGGAAGAACAATCAAAACATATCATCTACATGTATGAAACTGCCAAAGAACAGCATAAGTAGAAAATACTGATGTTCACTTAAACTGTTCTTTAGGAAATCTTTCACAACAGCCAAAGGCAATGAGAGTTCTTTCTTGCTGCCAGTGAAATGATGTTTGTTAGTGATTGAAGGAAATTTTTTGCTGTTATTGTATTTTGGTGTTGGCTTTGTTCTGAGACAAAGTCTTACTCTATAGCCAACGTTGGCTTTTTTTCATTCTTTATTTTTTTACAATGTATTCATTGTATATCCCAATTATAGGTCCTTCCCTCAACTCCTCCCAGTCCCACCCTCCCTCCACCTTCCCCAAGTCCCCTTCCCCTAGTCCACCGAAAGAGAGAGTTCTCCTCCCCTGCCCTGTGCCCATGCCTTCTCAAGTCTCATCAGGCTTTGAACTCACTGTGCAGCACAGGCTATCTTCAAACTCATGGTGCTCCTCCAGCCTCACCAAGCCAAATGCTAAGATTATGAATGTGTACCACTGAGTGCAGCTTGGAAGTGACTTTTGAACGTACTTGTTTTATTATACTGCTGTTTATGAATTTTAGGGTACCGTCCTAAAACCTCCAGGTTCACGGGATTATATACTTTTTAAAGCCTTAGTTATCTTCCTTCCCTTCTCCCATGATTTTTAGTTATCTAAGATTTTGTCTGATCATTATTCAGCCCAGCAAGGATGCTTTCCTCCAACAGTCAGTCACTACAGTGTTTCCAGGCCACCGTGTCCCTCCTCATTCCTGGAAAAATGCAGGCTTTCCCCACATGCCCAAGTGGTTTCTAAGAAGCTTACCCTGGGTTTGAGGTTGTATGACCTGCCTGCTTTCCTATTTATTTATTTATTTATTTTGAGACAGGGCTTCTCTGTGTTGAGGCAGGATCTCAATCTCAGGTTAGCTTGGAAATCCACTATGAAGTCAAAACTTGTAAATGTTGCTTTTATTTCCACAAATAAGGGGATGAAATGAGAGATATACCCAAGTTTTACAAATACATGGCTTGGGCTGAGCCTAGAGCATTTCTATCTTGGTTCTAATCTATCCCTGGTCCTAAGCCTGGATGCTTCTAGCCTCTGTACAATCTAATCTTCTACATGCCTGGATGATGAAGGCTTCAGCTTCCAATCTCCATCTGCTAACCCAGGCCTAGCATGTCTTCAGCCTCTGAGACTTACCACTGGATAATATCACCCTTTCTAGTTCTTTCTGAATTCTGGCTGGTTGGTTCAAAACAACTGTTCTGGCTCAAAAGTCCTCTACAAGTTGACTTATTCAGATTGGCTTCTCTCTGCTTCTCACTGAATTGCTGTGCTTAGAAATTGCTGCCTCTGAACTTCACAAACTCAACTGCATTCAACTGAACTGCACCAAACTGTATTAGAGTTCCAAGCTCTACTGTGCTGTCTTTACAAACTCTCTTGCCCTAGCTGCCCGGCTCTTAAGTAGCCTCCCTTCCTGGGCTATGCTCATGAGAGTTGGGCATAGCCTATCTCTGACCCATCCTGTCAAATCTTTATCCAATTCATCATTTTGTCTGTCCCTCAAATAGACATCATTGTTTGGGATTAAAGGTGTATACTAAAGGCATGTATGTATTCCAACCAGAGGGATTAAAGGTGCGTATTGTGGCCAGATCACACAGACCTAGGATGTGATCCCTTGCCAGAGTAGCCATGTTGATAGATTAAGATGCCTTTACAAACACTGGTCTTGAATGCGCAATGTCTCAGAATGATAGGATTACAGGTGTGTACTATTATACCTGTGGATGTTGGAGTTATTCGAGTGTTGTTTATTTGGTTATTAATATTTACTATTGATATATCTTTTAGTAAAGCTTCCATTAATCCTAAACAGCTGTATAACCAAATCACCACACACAGACTAGGATTTAGTTAGTTAGCCTAGAACACAATGCTGGGCAATAGTTATTCCATCCTAAACCTCCAAGCCCGCATAGTTTCCTACCATTCAGATTTTCTACATTATACTTGCTTTTAGTGATATCTTAGGTCCGGTTCATTATTCCAAGTCCTCTCCCAGCTCTGCTCCTCTTCTCCTCCTCTCTCCCTCCTACTCCTTCTGAGAGACCAAAAGATAAGCAGCGATTGTTAACACTATGTAGAGTAGGCGCGGTATAGCAGTAAGTTCCCTGAGGAGAGAGCTACCTCGCTGCATTCTTTCCCGCCTTCCCGGTTCCGGGTACGTGACTCGGCTCACAATCTGCCTTCCCGCCTTCCCTGTTCTGGGTACGTGACTTAACTACGGCTTTGTTCAAACCACCCAATCAGACCCCTGTAACTATGCTTCTCGCTTCTGTAACTGCGCTTCCTGCTCCCCCCTATAAAAACCTGTCACCCCAACCGAGAGGCGCGCAAGTCCTCCGATAGGCTTGGTCGCCCCGGGTACCCGTGTATCAAAATAAACCTCTTGCGGCTTGCATCCAAAGGCTGGTCTCGCTGTTCCTTGGGAAGCGGGGTCTCCCCGTCTAGATAGGCTCCTGGGAGTCTTTCACTTCCTCTCCATTGCTGAACACTGGCTGGTTGTTTTATTTTGGCATGTTTTCACAAAGTTGAGACAGGTGATGATGCTTAGACTAAGTATCACAGTGCAATGTCTGGATTGAAACCAGAGAGTGGGGGAGAGAAATCAGCATTTGAATGAACAAGGGTGAGGTGTACACGTTCCACAAGAACATTAACCAACAGAGTGTGCTATCACACCTTCTTTCATACTGCTTTGTTTATTTCACTCTTTGTTTTTTGTGGAACAGGTCGTCTCATGCATCCCAGGCTGAAGATGCCCTTGAGCTCTGGCACTTTTTGCAGGCAGCGACTACAGGCATGAGTGACCACCCCCAGTTCATAAAATGCTGAGGGTCAAACCCAGAGCTTACTGTGGAAGAATGCCTCCCAACAGACCCACCTCCCTACCCCTGAATGCTGCTTCCTTACGGCAGCAACTTCCCTGTTTGCGAATCAATGGCTGATGTCTCTGACAATGAAATGGATAAATGAGCATGACCCACTGTACTGAGTGGCCTCCCTGTAATCATCTGCCTGCTGTGGTGGAGGGAATGCGGCACCCTACTGGCTGCGCCGTCCCCCAGTGGCAGTCATGTGTAAAAGGAATCACCGCCTCTGTGCAGATGAAGCAGATTTTTGCTTAGTGGACTGCTGTAAAATGCAATCAGAACTTTGCTTTAATGGATTGAAAGTCTAAACCAATTAGAACACTGTCTGACCCAAACCACAGTTCAGTTCAGACTAGAAGAGAGGCTATTGTCTCTAATGTGCTTCACCTCTCCTCGGAAGCCAGCCCTGCTGCTTTTGAAAAGGTTAAAATTATGTCCATGCAGCAAAGCTATAAATGGCCTGCCTTAAAAGGAGCAGGCATCAACATGATACTGGAATCCTCACCCTTGGCAGGATGAGTGAGCAGATGTTGGAGAGTCATGGCTGCTCTGCTTTCAGGCAAATACCAGGGCGAGTGGGGAAAGGGAATCATTAATAAACCAGTACTTCAAAATCTTGCCAAGAGGAGTGTTAGTGCTACCATCTTCTTATTCAAAAGGGTGGCTCCAATCTCTGAATGTCTACACACACGGAGGTGCCGCTACCCTCACAGGACTGGTGAATATAATAGACTGTTAGCTCAAGCTGAAAGGCTAGAAAAATCAACCTGAAGGTCAGGTCAGTATGGAAGGAAAAAACAGGAACAAAAGCTCCATAGGCTTTTTAAATATGTGATACGACTGAGATACAACTAGTTTTGATGAGAAAGACAGAGAGAGAAATCTTCAGCAGAATTCCCCCCACACACACCTGCTTCTGTAAAACTCTCTCCCAGACTACCAAGAAAAACAGATTTCAAGGATAAGTGTGGCTGAAGCAGAAAGAGAAACGGGGAAGTTAGACAAGAAAAGTACTGAGGGCCAAGGTAGAGAAACAGTGTGAGCTCTCAACCAGCTGCCTGGCATATGCTCCCTGCACGGTGATCTTAGCAGCTGCCCTGAGACATGAGCTCTGGCGGGAGACAAGCCCACAGAGCAGGAGTCATAGGCTGTGACTTCCTCTGTTGTTCTTTAACAGACACAGTAGACAGTGCTGAATGGTGGGTGAACAAATTATTTACTCTAATTACACTCAAAAGACTACTGTGTGAGGTCAGAACATAAAGTTATTAATCTACATCAGGCAAGGCATCTCTCCATCACACTAGTTATATCAGCCACTATCGAGGCTACTTCCTATCAGATAGAGAGGTAGTTAAGGAGTCAGAGTAATCAACAGAAAACTGCTTGATAGATGTGGAATGAGGTCAGAGGGATCAGGGCAGGCTTGTGTGATATTCCTGCCCAAACTGAGTCAGGGCAAGAGATAAAACAACCACTTGAGATGTCCCTTTCGGTGGCCTACCCAAGATGCTGCCACTCTCCCCACCAGGTCTCAGGGCCTAGGCGATGCATCACGCTTGATGTGATCCTATCCCACTAATCCCATTCCTCAGGATCAGGCATGTGACAGCAAAAGCAGGTGACACAATTTAGGTTAATGAAGCATACATTATGATAATGAGTGCTAGGAAGGGTCTGCTCCCAGGAGGCTGCTGGCTTTTTGGTTGCGTTAGACTATGTGCCAAAATGACCCATGGAACTGACCGGACACTGCCCTCCAAGAATAGAGAAAGCCAAGACTAAACGTCAGGCCACTGAGATGGTAAAGCAGAAAAAGAAGAAGAAAACGGTCCACATCCCTGTCCTTATTATTCAGCTCTCCATTAATCAACCCTGAAAATGTCTTCTCAATGTAACATTGCTTGTTGTTTTTGCAGCCTTGTCTGGCCCATGAATTTTTTTTTTTTTACCCTGCTTAAGCTGCCATAACAAAATGCTACAGGTGATTGTCTTAAACAGAAGAAAAAACAGTTCCGGCAACAAGTTCAAAATCACCGCATTGGCAGGTTTATTTTCATGAGGCCCTTCTCATCAGCTTAGAGTCCCTTTTAAGCTATATCCCCCAGAAGCCTTTCTCCCCTCCTATCTCTGCCATTGGTGATCTAACTTTATGGCCTTGCACATGCTACACAGTACCTTCCCTGAGCTGTATCCCTGTTCCCTACGTCCCTTCTTCTTTCAGAAGGACCCTACTCCCATTAGTGTCTATAGGTTAGACTAAGACCCCATCGCCATGATAAGTCCTGAGGATTGGTAGCCCAAGATTGATTGGTCATACACAGTTAAAGTCCTGGCTAGAGACATTTCCAAGTCTCCGTCAGCTCTCAGAGCTGTTCCATGTGGAGGGATCAGCAAATTATTTTACCTGTCACATTCGACCTTGATTTCTTCTGTCTGCAGCCAAGATCTTCAGGAGAGTTCCCCATATCAAATCTGATTTCCAACAGTTTGGATGGAATATATGGCTTTTTTGTTTCCTGATGAGACAAGAGCATATTCTTCTCCAAACACAACACAATTCCTGTCTTCAACTTTGGAATTAGAACCTTTACATGCTGATCTAATTCAGCAGTCCTTTCAAAACTCCAGTACATCTTAGTCAGTGTGCTATTTGTCTCACTTAATAATGTTGAAATCAATAAATTGTTATATCTTCTCATAATTGTTCGATTTATAAGACAATGCTATATCTGTAACAGGTTCCTTCCCATAATGTCTAAAAACCTGTATTCCTGTGAATATACATGCTGAAGCACCATCAGTCCCAATTTGCAAAGGCAACTCTTTGTTACTATTTACCATCTATTTGTTACCATCTATTTGTTTCTAACAAATGTGTAACCTCCAAGACTTAAGGCAAACGCCCATTGGAATTCTGAATATGAACCTATGGCAGGTACATATATTTCACTTCTCCAAACTCTGCCTAATGGAGCAGACAAGTCACTGTGTCATCTTGTTCCAAGGCACATAAAACAGGATCTGCATTTTGTACTTTAGCATATAGATCTTCATCCAGTAACTGAACATTAACAATACATATACAATATCTAATCTGACCATGTCAGTCTGTAGCTGAAGCCTTTCTACTCAGCATCTCAATAAGCTGCCATTCTGCAATTTCTTCGAGCCTTTGTGGATTTTTCTCATCTGGAACTACCCCTTTTGCTGTTATTGTAAGTTCCAGTTTGGATTTTTTGAAGGTTCCCTATTTTGATTCAAATAGTCATTCAACCTCTGTTCTATGGCCTTTAATTTAGCATATAATTTCTCACTCTCTTCTTTCTCCAAGTCTATCTTATTTTGATCTCTCCCAAAGAGGATACACAAAACTACAAACATCATTGAAAAAGAAAATTGTATGGTACGATAAACAAACTCAAATGAAATCCAGAAGCACTATGTCATTGTCTTCCTCATTTTCAACAAAGAATATAATCTTCTTCTTTAATCTCTAAACCTCTTTGCAAGGACTTTATTTTCTTAGATTCAGTGTCCCTTCCTGACCTTGCCAGTTCAGATGCTTGAGGCCTCTTTGTCTTGTCTCTGGCTCCTGCTTCCAGGAAGAGGCTTTTTTCTCTCTCCCTTACTGGATCCTGACCCCTCCTCACCTCTGGAAGTTTTTCGTCCACAAGTGCTTGTTCCTTTAGCAGCATGAGAGTCAGGCCTGCATGAGCTTCTTCTCAAAGTGATTTAGGTTTCTGCCTTCATCAGGAAAGTCTGGCTCTGAGAAGCTTGCCTATGTTTTTGGTTTTTTTGTTTGTTTGTTTTTGTTTTTTTTTTTTTTAACATAGCAAGAGCTTCCTAAAGGAAATTGTATCAATTTTTGTTTTTCTGCAGCCATTTAGGGGCTTTGCAGGGCCTTGTCCCTGTCTAATCAGGAAGCTGTGTACTCCTGCCTTAGAAACTCCTGTTGCTCTCTTAATGAACAGAACTAAAAAACTTCTGTTTAGGCTTAGATCTTACCTACATCTGGCTAGATTTGTATAAGTTCTGCCCCTCTTTAATATGCCAAAATGTTAGGGTTAATTTTACAAAACTATGTTTGTTTCTCTCTTAATCCAGCTGTCAAACAAGTAATTGAGACTCTATTATATTATTTTAACAAGCTTCATCGCACAAGAACTGAGTAGTTATTAATTCATTCTTTTTTAATTTTTATTTTTATTAATTACAATTTATTCCACTTTGTATCTCCCCCAGCTCCCTCCCTCCTCCTCTCCCACTCCCACCCTCCCTTCCCCTTCTCCACCCATGCCCCTCCCCCAGTCCACTGATCCTAGTCTATCAGGTCTCATCAGGACTGGCTGCATTGTCTTCCTCTGTGTCCTGGTAAGGCTGCTTCCCACTCAGGGGGAAGTGATCAAAGAGCAGGCCAATCAGTTCATGTCAGAGACAGTCTATTATTTCATTCTTAACTCTCTAAGCTAATGTAGTTTCCTACCATCAGACAACTGAGATACTTGCACTTCCTAGCTTTCCTTGCTGGGCTTTCTCTCCCAACCTCTCCTGGACATCTGCCAGTTGCTCAATCCCCTACTTTCTTCTCTAAATCCTCCTCCCTTGCCTGGCAGGAAGTCCAGCCCTATTCTCTCCCCTGCTCAGCGATTGGCTGTAAACTGCTTTATTGGCAAATCAGGGGACAATTGCTGAGCAGAGTTTATACAACATTGAGACAGGAGATTCTCAGAACAAGGGTTGAAACCAGGTATGGGAGACATAGAAATCGGCATTTGAATTACACAATAACCTTATGCCTATAATTACAAACTGAACTGTAAGCATACTCTTAGTAAAGAAATGATAGATAGATAGATAGATAGATAGATAGATAGATAGATAGATAGAGAGAGAGAGAGATAGATAGATAGATAGAATAGGTAGGTAGATAGATGGTATGTTATGTTTGAAATGTAAAAGACTCTTAAAATAAGAAAGCCATGGAAGAAAAATAATTCCAAAGCGTCATGGGTGGGAAAAAAAGAAAACATATAAGACATCATGATGGTTTGTGTTTTCAGTCTGATGGTCTAGCATCACCTGGGAAATAGGCCTGTGAGGGATTGTCTTGATTACATTAATGGATCAGTTAACTGGTTGGTTCCTTAAGCAGGATATCCTGGGCTGTACACTGTGGGGAAAGTAAGCGAGGCATAGCATGTGATTATTGCTCTCTCTTCCTGGTGATGGATGTGATGTGAACAGCTTCCTCAAGTTCCTGCTGCTACAACATCCAGAGTATGAGCCACAGCAACCTCTTTCTTCCTAAAGTTTCTTTGCTCATAATATCTTATCACAGTAACAGGAAAAGAAACTAAAATGCCTTCTTTGATGGTTTGAATGAGAATGGCCCCCACAGGCTTGTCAGTTCGACTAATTGGCCCCTACTCTGTGGAGCAGTTTGTGAAGAATTGGGAAATACAGTTTTGATGGAGGAGATGTCGCTTGAGTTGGGCTTTGAGGTTTCAAACGCTTATGCCATTCTCACTTAGCTCATGGTTGCATTTCAAGATGTAAATTCTCATCCCCCAGCACCATGCCTGCCTGCATGCTGCCATGCTCCTTGCCATGATGGTCATGATTCTACTACTCTCTGGAACCATGAGCCCCAAATTAAATGTTTTATTTTATGGGTTGCCTTGGTCACGGTGTTTGTCACTGCAACTGAAAAGCACAGAAAAGCAATGACCATTCACAGATGTTAAGGCATGTAGTCTCTGTGTCACCTCTGACTGTGTAATTATCTTTCACACAGAAGTCACTTATTCCATGCCACTAACTCATGACACCACCCAAATTTCTTGAATAAGAGTATGAACAAGTATACGTGGGAATATGTCCTTTGCTGGGGTAGTGCTGGAGAGCTGACCCTGGTGGTGTGCATGCAAGAGAGCTGGCCCTGGCCCTTCCCTGGGCAGCAAGGAGATCTGTCCCTAGTGGTGTGGGTGCCTGGGAGAGCCAGTCCTGAGGTTGTGACAACGGGAGAGCTAACCATTCCCCTTGCTGGCTGCTGCAGGCAGGAGAGTTAGCCCCACTCCTCACCTGGACAAAGGGGAGAGCTAGCCCAGGAGGAACAGGCATAGAGAACTGGCAGGATGACCAGCTCAGCTACCACCCAGGCCCAGATTCAGGGATTTGAGCTGGCTCATTTCAACATCTACCCTGTCCATGAACTGCTGAACCATGTAAAGGTGGTGGTCCTATAGAACCAAAGCTGCAGGATCCCCATGACACAGAGTAACGGCAGGATATCTAAAAGGAGTCCAGTGAGGATGTAGTATTGATGGTGTAGCAGAAGCCAGAGGACCCAAACTCTACCAATGACTCATTGCACTTAACATTTGGAAATAAGCATGTATGGACAAAAGGTAAACTTTGTGACACACTGTGACACATTGCAGCTTCCATAGTGAGATGGTTTTGTTTGTTTCTCTTTTGAGGGGAGGTTGCAAAGAAAGAGGACATATATAGAAGGGCAGGAAGACGAGTGCGATTGGGGTACATGATGTGAAATTCAGAGATAATCAATAAAGAGATTATTTTAAAAACCTGAATAGGATAGAATGTGTATATTTGTTATCCTTAATTTCTGTAGGAGAAGGAACAATAATAAATAAGCATTTAAATTAAGTGCTATCAGAAAAAAATATGTACCCAGTATTATGTACATTTGCATAATATACCCTATAACTATCATCTATTAACGGTAAATTCTTTGCTTAGTAAAAAAAAATATAAGGGGGAGTAAAGACTAATGAAGGTGAGGCACATTTTAAAATGAGTCCTGCTTTGATGATTCAATAGTGACAAATATGTTAATAATTTCAAAAAAGATCCTTATTGAAAACCAAAGAGCGATCATGAGTGGGAATGCATAGTTGTTGAATATTAACGGGTCCGAGGAAATGCTAGTCATCCTAGGGAGGCGAAAATGCAGCATAAGCTGTCAAGTGTTTTGAGTATGTTTTGTGGTACTAGTGAGAGTGGTAAGGAGTAACCTAATATATGGACAATATGAAACAGCTGGCTAGGAAGAGAATGGCACCTGAATTTCACAAGTGCTCTCATCTGTGCTTTCTTAAACAGGTAGTACAGGGAGGGATAAATAACATGAAAGACCGTTTGAAAAAATAAGGTCTATATTTCAATATAAAATATGAAGAGATATAAGGAGATAAAGTGCAAAAATTTGAAAGCACACACATACACCCAGAGAGAGAGAGAGAAAGAGAGAGACCCTATACAGAGCAAAAGTGCCTGCCTGTCTTAGATATCAGAAGCTAACAAGTAAAAAGCCCAGAGCCAAGAACAGGTTACCTCTTTTGAAGTTCTTGAGTAATGAAGTCACATATATCACAGAACATCACAAGTCGTCACCATTGTTCTTGGCTACCCTCCAGAACTTGATAGTAAGACACTATTGCTAAAGACACCCATGACTAAGTCATGAAATACGATGGCTTCATGCTGGTACTGACCCAGAAGTTTCTTCTCTACTGGCTAGCTTTTATAGAGCTGAAAGGTGCTTTGCCTACCACCAGAGGAAGAAAGTAAACAACGGTTGTACCCACCTGTGAACCGTGTGCTCTATAACAGTGAGTGGCCTGACAACAAATGCCTGCTGGTACAATCGTGGCACGGATGTTGTGGGAAAACTAACCATTTTCTGCTCAGAAGTAACGCCTGTTCCACAAGATGAAATCCATATCTTTCACCCTCCAATAACCTACGGATAGACAGGTAATAGGTCCTAAGGGAGAACCTACAACTATTATGCTACTAAATGGACACAGACTTAACCAGTTCCTAATAAGTTACTGTTAAGCCCATAGATAAATACATAGCTCAACTAAGAAACTTCTATTTGGGGTAGATCGTGATTAACACAGAGACCCACAACTGGCCAAAGCTCATAAAATAAGAGGCTGCAGAGTGCTCAGCCCTGTAGGGAACGTTTTTCCTACACCCTCCCTTCCCCAAGGCTCAAGAATTGGTGCAGAACAGGAAATGGAGAAAGCTTAAGAACATGAGGAGGTAGTTGACTATAAAGAAACATCTTCTGGACACAGCAGGACAGCTGCACATATAAACCCATAGAGATTGCGACAGCACGCACAAGAGCTATGCCAGCCCAAGTCAGCCAAAATCCTAGAATGAAGAATGGAGTTGGATAGAAAGTCCCACTCCTAGACATGGGCCAACTGACAGTCATTAGGTGCTGAGAAAGAAAGAGTCCGTTTTCTCTAAGTGCAGCCCCTGGTAACTCGACCATGCTCCAGTGGAAGGACACATCCAAATGTACTAAGGAAAACACAAATTGGTCTTAAAGGTTTGTGTATTTGCTTGCTTGCTTTGTAAATGACATAGGATAGGTAGTAATAAGGAAGGGTGGGTCTGGAAGAGTTCAGGGAAGTGAAATTAAAATCTCCAAGAACTAATAAAATAAACTTCTAAAGTAGTGTGTGTGTGTGTCTGTGTGTGTACGTGAGGGGATGTGTGTCTGAGGAGGCAAGAAGAAGGTGGAACTGGAGTTTCGGGTGATTTTGATTCATTGAACATGGATGCTGGAAGCTGAACTCATGTCCTCTGCAAGAGCAGCAAGCACTCTTGACCCATCCATTATCCGTGCTATTAAAAAGAAATAATAATAAAGATAATACATAATCCCACTTGACCGCTAAAAGGTTCTAATAGCCTGATCGAAACTAAAACATCTACAGGGAAAGAACTGGTTTCAAATATTATTGTAGGACCTTAGGGGAATCATTTTGTAGCTGTCCCTTTGTTGTTTTGTTTGTTTTCATTTTTAATCAGAGTAACTGTGGCTTGCCTTTATATGATGGTGACACAGACACTGAACAATGTATGTACAGATAGGTTATATAAGGCCGGAGAGCCACTCTTAAGGGGCTATTTTGGTTTCTAAAAACATATCTAACTTAATTCAAATAAGTCAGAGATTGTGGGACATCCAAATAAGAGAAAGCAATATTGCGGACATGGTACACAGAAACTGGGGCCGAGGTAGGCTCAGGGCTCATGTTTTGGGAAGCAGAACTAAAGGGTAGGTCTTACTCCAAGACTTCCCTGGTTATCTCAGCTCTTCTTTTCTGCCATGACTCCAAATTTTCAGCTCTTCAGCACATGGCCACCCTATTTTCTTATGAACTGGCCTCTTTGTCCTTTGACCTGTGACTCATTCCCCACCCCATCTCATGTATCTGCTCATTTATGACCGTAGCTCATATAGAATTATATCCCATTCATGATCTGCTCCAGCCTATCTCTACCCCATTTCCCTTAACATCCTCCTTCCACAAGTAACTCCTTTATTCTCCCGGGAACACTCCAGTTGCAATGTTGTAGACAGACCATGTGATTAACCTAGGTCATCTTTTGTACACGTATCAGTGACAGGCTCATGCACTGACTACATCTGTTTCAGGAGGCCATCTTGTCCACAGAGGTCAGGACACAAGGTCAGCAAATGTGTCTGCTGAAGGCTTGTGCAGTAAGACATGACCTGCAGGTCAGCCAGGCATTATGACTGACATCACCCATAAGACAACTAAATCAGGGGCATTCTGTCAGAAAATATAGCAGTAGACAAAGTACTGGCAACCTTCAGTAGGTCAGTGAATGGGGTGATTGTTTCATTTCATTTCATTTCATTTCATTTCATTTCATTTACATCATATGGCCATTGCCTATATTTCTCTTAACTTAAATATAGATATTACTAACTTTGAAAGACAATTTTCAAATGTACAAGAGTGTTTCTCAACAATTTGCTTCTTCACTAAAAATAACTCCAATAGATAGAAACCCTCAAGAACCCACACTCTTCCATAGTCCCTGTGAATAAACTCCCCTTTAAACCCATGACATTCCAGTCATGATAAATAGCTTTGTAGGAGACATCTCACAAAACAGTGCAGTTATTATTTATTG
Organism: Meriones unguiculatus; assembly: GCF_030254825.1. NCBI lineage: Eukaryota > Metazoa > Chordata > Mammalia > Rodentia > Muridae > Meriones > Meriones unguiculatus. The sequence goes on from NC_083367.1 coordinate 42,121,811, forward strand.
TTTGTAATGAAGCTTTCATCCCAGGGGGACATCATGAGGATCACTGTCGGATTTTGTAAAATGCCTTTGGCTTTTCAATGGGAAGGTACTATATATGGTAATAGATGGGACAGCAATAATATTCTCACACAACCCGGACACCAAGTTCATCTTTGTCTTAAAAAATAAGTTCATCTTTGGGCCTTCTGGGGATTGCTGAATTCAATTTGTCTGAGAATGCTGATGGGGAAAGATTCTCATAATAATGGCAGTTCCTAGATAGATGTGGTGGCCCATGCTGGAATTCAGAGGCTGGAATAGGAAGGTTATGAGTTTGAGGTCTATGTAACAAGATCTCTCAAAACTAAAATAAAGCCATATTATTTGTTTCCTGTTACATCCTATCTCCCAAGCCTCACATATACTGAAGATCTGACGTGTGTAAAGACACAATGGTGCTAATTGGAATTGAACTATATAAAAGTTTAAAGATGGGATAGAAAAACATTTTCTGATGAAACCACAATTACACAAACTGATTCAAATAGCTTTGGTATGAATATATACAAACGTGGGGGAAGCAAAAAAAAAAAAAGAGAGAGAAATACAGTGCACCCAGTGTAAAAACAGTGTTATTGTCACGCCTACATGTGGATGGTGTTTCTGTTATGTTGTAAAGCAGTTTTGTGTGTGTATATCTGTATTCATTATTTCATCCAGTTCTCACTAGAAGACCCTGGAGCTAGGTGAGATGATGGAGTTCACCTAATTCTATTGCCCTGGAAACAATTAAGATTCAGAGAAACCAACCTTTCAAAGGACAACAGAGATGGGGATTGGGAAGCAGATATATCAACAGTTTCACGATGGGTGTGCGCACACACAGAGAGAGAGAGAGAGAGAGAAAGAAAGAGAGAGGAATAGAGAGAGAGAGAAACAAGCAAAAACAAAAACGTGGAGGTCAGGAATCCAGTGAATCCAGACTCTAGGATTCTCCCCAGTCCAGAAATAGATTTTAGTCGCTTTTCCTTTAACTCACCACTGCTGAGGGGAGGTTGAAGGGGTTTGAAGTGAGAAGTGTTTTTTGAAGGACTAGGATCACCTGGATCATTTCTAAGTGAATTTCACAAACCAGTAGAAAACAAGTATATAAATCCAGCCACGGAGGCCAACGGATTGTGGTCTGGGGAGACCAGGAAAGAGGGGAGATGAATTCTAGGACTCCTGCAGGAGCAACATGAGAAAACTGGACTCATTCATTTAATGTGCAATTGATAACATAGAAACAAATTTTGCTTTTGTCCAAATCGCAACACTCAGCTAAGTAAATAGACCCAGAAAAGCTGCCATTGACAGCCTGTGCCTGTGTCAGTCCCTGTGTCTTTGTAATAACTACACGTGTTCTAGTTCCTTTTTGATTCCCACTTTGCAGAAACTCCAGGCAGCCTCAGACATGGCAACCTGGCAACTTTGTCCCTATAGAAAATGTCGCCGTGCCATTCTGCCACTTCTAAATCCAATTTAGAATTGCTTTTCTGGTTTTTACAACCCTTCCCGGGTTTGCTCCACCTTCCCTCTCCAGATTCATCTCTCCTCATCTTCATCAATCTGTCATCCTCAGCTCCACCCCCTCATTCCACTCCTTGGCTTTTCATGCAGTTACGGTGTGAATGAGAAGGCTGCGAATCTCATTTATCACTTGTGAAAAGTCTCGTGGGAACATATTGCAAAGCCTCCCTCACAACCTACAGAGGGGGAGAGACTGTGCAAGAGACACCCAAAAGTGAATCTCTAAATAGGGAGGATCCCCAAAATAGCTCTCACCAACAGCCAGCGCTGCTGCACTTAAAGAAAAAAAAATTGAGACCCACAATCAAACTTTGCCTTTGTTCCACAAATTGCTACATTCCCTTTAAAAGAACATCCTTGAAGTCTAAAAGTCTGCCTCAAGGCACACGGGAACTTGAGTGACAACACTGCCCTGGCGTGTGTCACACCTCAGAGCAGACTTGACAGTTCAAGCATCTGGTGTAAGATGTACTATCTCACAAGGGCTGCTACCTTAAGTCAGGCTCCTAAGATTGATGGATTCTTAATGGCTCCAGGAGGCATGTGAACAGTTAGTCCTCAGAACACTGCTCCACATCAGTCCCCACCCCCAACCTATGCCCTACTCCAACTCCAAGTAACAAACCTGAGACAGTAGGGGACCAGCATGTCCCTTGCTGGCAGGAGCACCAAACAGTGGAGTGTTGGCGCTTCTGCCCTCATATTTCATGTCACATGGTGCACAGTGAAAGAGAAAGGCACACAGGATTCTGTCTGAGGTACCTTGCAGCTACTGGAGATGGAAGTGTGAATTCAGTAGAAAAGTACCTACCTGCAAGTTAGGACCATTACTGATTATCGTCAAGAATCTTTTGTCTTCAGAATGGGGTGAAAAATAATTTCCACAAGGGCCTGGATGGAAACTATTCCATCAGAGTTGCACCAGTAAGCATGTTCTGCCAGTAGACATGTTCCTGATTTACCTTGGAACAGGATACAGAAGAAATTCCTGACAAGTCTCAGTTATTGTCAAGAATCTTTTGTCTTCAAAATGGGTGAAAAAATAAGTGGATTTGGGTTCTTTCTTTCTTTCTTTCTTTCTTTCTTTCTTTCTTTCTTTCTAGTGCAGCAGTGCTGGTTTGTTAATGAGAACTATTATGGGGATCCTCCCTATTTAGAAAAACAAGAGCCTATGTGGATACTATTCCATTGACTTCATAGGCTGAGGTTCAGATGGTAGGGGAGGAGGTCTTCCCTTTTCAGAGGATTAGTGGAGGGAGAATGGGGGAGGGAGTGGGAGGAAGGGTGGGACTGGAAGAAGATGAAGGAGGGGGGCTATAATAGGGATATAGAGTGAATAAATTATAAAAGAAAAAGAGAGATTCCTAGCAAAGTGACAGAAGAGCTACTGTCATCTCCCTACCACCAAGAAAATTGTGACCACTGAGTCACACAGGCTGGGGTCCACACTTACAGGTGGTGAAGAACACATAGTATCATAGTTTTAAGTGTGTTTGTATGAACATATCTAAGTCCTTATTTCTATGTGACTGCCTATACATGGTCTTCTCATTTTTTTATTTTTATTTTTGTGCTGTCTGTTTCTATTTTTCCTTTCAGCTCTAAGCTGGCCCAAGATTCAGATTTCTAAATGTGTGAGTCTGTGCTACAGAAATGGATTTCATCCTACTCGATTTATGTGTGTGAAATCTAGTGTAGGGTGAAGTGTGTGCTTATGGTCCCAGAATCAGGCTATGAGAAACATCTTTTAATGAAGAACCTGCTTCTTGTGATTTTGTGGCATCAAGTAACTATAACGGAGACTAATCAGCTTTTTGCTTCATTAAAACGTAAGGGCTGAGGAGACGGCTCAGTGGATGAGAGCACTTGCCATGCAAGCATCAGGACCTCAGTTCCAATCCCCACCCACATGAAAAAAAACAAAAGAGAGATGGTGCTGTGGGCCTGCAGGCCTGGCACTGAAGGGCAGAGACAGAATCCCAAGAGCTCACTGGCCAGCCACCAACCTACATGAAACAGGAAGCTTCAGGTTCGAGAAGAACCGGGCTCAAGAAAATATGACAGAGCCATAGAGGAAGCCTCCTCATTCTCCTGTGCTGTCTGAGTGTGCATGTGTTGGATTGTATTTTTATCTATTTTACTGGGGTTCTTACACCTGTATCTCCTTTCACCCCAATCCCTTCCAACACAACCAGGTAGGCAAGAAAGAAGGTTAGTAGGGAGAGGGGCAGTGAATGTCTCTTTAGACCACTTCCTGCTGTTTAGGATCCTTGGGTTCCTTGAGGTATATCCAATCTTCACAGTCTGGATATCTCCAACTTCTTCTTCTCACCAAACTGCAACAACAACAACCAGGAGCATCAGGAGGGAAACAGCAGCAGCCCTCTCCTTCCTTGGAGTGTGCCCCTGTCCCTCTCTGGGCTCTGGCATTTATTCCCTCTCTGCATCCACAGAATTAAACTATCTGAAGCTGGCAAAGATCATGCCCCTCTCAGAACCGGCATGAGGCATACAGTCTGTTGCTGTGGACAGTCTGATACAGCCCCATCTCTCACACGTGGGCGTAAAACAAAAACATGTTTACATAACATAACTGAGGTTTTAAGGAAACCAAAACTCCCACTAAATGCATGTACCACGTTTACACACACACACACACACACACACACACACACACACACACCATACACACCTTGTGAATGCATACACGGTAGGGAAAGAGTGAAGTCCTGAGTGAATGCATAAAGTTGACATAGGCATGGCCATGTCAAGGATCTCAATGCCTAATCCACACGTGAGTGGCAAAGACTTTGCCCAGTGAGGCTCAGAAACATGGTGAATCGTTCCTCTGGTCCAAGCGCAAGTATTGACAGAGTGTGTGTGAAATAGCCACTATAGCTTTCTCACCCCACTGCCACCAGCAAATATTTATGGCCTAAAGTCTGCTCTCCTATAGAGGCTGCTCCCACCAAGATTAACTAAACCTGAATCCTTGATTCAGCTGTACACTGTAAACCTTGCTTCCTTGTTCAACTGTGTACAATAGACATGCTGGACTTCGGAGGGGCAGGGGTGCCACGGTTTCCCTGCTGAGAGCTGAGACCACCTGATCCTAGCTTCTCTCTATGTGTGGATCTGCTCTTTCATCATTTCCCTCAACATCCTAGTTAGGCCAGTCCCTACAGCAGTTCAGAATACATCAACACACACAAGGTATTCGTGTTTGGGGAAGCCCCTTATCTCAGTCACTGTTCTATTGCTGTGGAAAAAGCGCCATGACCATAGGACAAAAGGATGCATTTTGTTGAGGGCTCTTCCAGTTTTGAAGGGTTAGTTCATAATCCTCATGGCAGGAAGAGCCAGGCATTGGAGCAGTAGGTGAGAACTTCACCTCTGATCCACAAGCAGCAGGAGCTGGGATCGCTTTTGAAACCCCAAAGCCCACGCCCAGGGACATGCCTCCAGCATCTCCATGTCTCTACATTCCCTAATTCTTTCCAGCGGTTCCACTAACCAGGGACCAGTGGAGGTGGTTTTCACTCAAACCACCACACCCCCTTAGTATTTATTTCTTAAAAGATTGCATGCTCATCCAGTCTCATGCTTCTTGTCATGCATTTCTTCTCTTGCCCACTGCTATTCCAATTCACATTTGGTTTTCCACTACATTTTCCCAGTTCCAGCATTTTCTTTGGCTATCTTCTGATAATTTTCTGGAGGTGATAAGACTCTATTGTCATTTTCTGGAAGACTGGGAGAGTGGAGTGAAAATATTTGAAAACAGCTAGTTTCATACTTACAAAAAAAAAAACAAAACAAAAACAAAACAAACAAACAAAAAAAAAAAAACAAGTAGCATGTGGACGTGGAAACACAAATCCTGACTCAAAGAATGTGGTCTGTTTTCAATAGGCCACATCAAACACGGTGGAAACCCCAAATCTAAGTGCTCTTAGTTCAGTTTTGTTGTTAGTTGTCATTGTTTTAGTTAAAGTCAAACCCATTTCTCAGTAATCAATTATTATGAAGGTATTCCATCCGAAATGACGATGGAGCAATAATAGATGTACTAATGTTTTTAACTCACTTTTAGTAGTGAGTGAAAAAGCTCCCGATAGATTTCTGTTAAGTGCTATGAAAACAAGACTTCAGGAGCGGAAATATTGTAATTTGGTTAGGAAAAGAGAAAAAAAAACAAAGTGAAATTGGTCCCTTAGCTCAGCGGCTGGCCTTCCTCTTTAGCAACAGAGGGATACCCAGGCTCTGTGGGCTGCATTTGCTGAGGACTCAAGCTGTCTGAGCAGCAGCAGCGGCTGAAAGGGCCGTATAAAACCCACTTTGGTTTAAAAAAATATATATATATATCCCTGATGGTGATTTTTTTTTATTTGTTTAATGCTAAGAATTGAAATGGCTGCCTTTCCCTGAAGGAGAGGAGTGTGTGATTGTAAAATGTGAGTGCCGGACCAAAAACTCCAGTCCCTGCAGAAAAAGAGCAACCAGAAGTGCCTCCGCCTGGCCAGACCAAAGAAAGCTGAGGAAGGCAGGCCCAGCTGGCAGGCAGCAGAAGCAGCAGGCTGAGGGTGACCTCGGCTGGGGGGGAAGGAGAAGAGCAGCTGTGAGCAGGGTTACAATGGAACGGTTTACAGAAATGTAACTCTCCTGGCTGAGGTGAAGAAATTATAAAAGCACCACCCCTCCCTCCCACCCTCCCTGGTCTGTCAGACTGTTGAAACAATAGACCTCAAAGAAACAGAACATTCCCCAGGAATCACAGGATGGGATTAAAAAAAAAAGGCAAAAACAGCCAGCAGCTGAGAAGCTTGGCTCTCTGGAAGAGACTTCCAGTTCTAACAAGCTGCCACACCTCACAGGTGGGGCCACAGCTTAGAGGTGTATAACCTGAGCCCTATTTTTAAACTTTGATCTCATTTCAGGGCCTCTGTAGATGAAGTTAGGGATTCCCTCGACCGTCATCCCTCTTCCCAACATGATCACATAAGATAAATCTCCTTTTTCTACTTTTCACTTTTAAGTTGGCTCTTTTAACTCCCGTATTGGAGATGGGTGGCCAGATGGACTTGACGGACAGGCTTTGACACACACCCACCTTCAAAAGTGAAGCACATTTAGCATACACGGTTGAACACGTTCAATAACAAAAATAGCCGTGTGGAGATCAGGCAAGGTCAAAAGGTGACCTATCTCAGTCTTTGGTTTGATGTTCCTTAAAACCTTATTTCAAGCTGGCAGAATGACTCAGCTGGTAAAGGCACTTGCCACTAAGCCTGGAGACCTTAGTTCAATCCCTTGGATCCACACAATAGAGAGACTCCTGAAAGTTGTCTTCTGGTCTTCACATGAACACCGTGACACACACACATACACACATAAATAAATGAAAAACTGAACAAATACAAAAGTTAAACTATATAAATAAAAACCTTGTTTAACGTGGATGGTGGGAGGCCCACAAGGCCTCACCCCAAACCGACGCAGCAGCAGGAGGAAGACCTTTCTTCAGGGGTATGGCTCCTCCAACTTTGCCCACCCTCCAGTGGGTGACTCCCTACCCCCATGAGCATAGAGGCGGCTCTAATTGGACTCCATGGACCACAGAGCCAAAGAAGAGATTCAAGAAGAGATTATGGGGGAAAGGTTCGGGAGAAGTTAGAGGGAAGGGGAGAGGGGATTTAATTTTAGAAAATACATTGTATACATGTACAAAATTCTCAAAAGAATAGATAAAGTAAAATTAAAACAGAAAGGCCTTGCCTAATCACCTCTGAGAGCCTGTAGTGTGTTGCTAGCGGTAAGATACAAGGTGGCCCAGGGACTTTCAGGCGATAAGAGCCTGTGGGAACCTAGCAGTTCTCACTGATCTTCCAACAAAGCTTTCCTTACAAGAATAAATTAAGCTTCCTTTGTGAAAGAACTCGCAGGTACCTGACCCAGATAGAATACACGTGTTAAGAACGGGAAGACCTCCCCTCTCAGGACATAGGCTCAGAACTGAATAGAGATGCTGCAGCCGAAGCAATCCCATCCCCCGTGTATCTGGCTCAGACTGTCAGACTGTCTATCACCACTATCATCTTCCCTGAGTATTGTGATTAACTTGTTAAAGAAAATTAAGTGTTTACCTATGATACCAAATTACTTAGCACTGTTGAATTAAGACGCTTGCTCATTTAGGTATTGTGACCTCCTGACAGGTAACAGGACCTGCTTAGATGTGCAGAATTCTGAACAGTGTTTACTGTGGCAGCCATTATCTGTGCTGGTTGCTTTTACTCTGGTCCTGTTGTTGTTTATGTTTGAAGGATTGTGTGGCTGAGGTGTGTGGGGGGGGTGTCATATACCCCAGGCTGGTTTTAAACTCAAATGGAGCCACGGACTCTTGAATATCTGATCCCCCTGCCGCTACCTGCCCCCTCCTGAGTGCTTGCAATTCAGCTATGCACCACCACACCCTGACTGATGTGTTGCCAGGCAATCGCTCAGCATCAAAGAGGGCCAGCCCCATAATCTGTTGCTTTCGTTCTTCAAAAACAAACGGCATATGAGAGAACATACCCACTTCCGGCTACTCTCACTTATCTAGAAATAAACTAAACTTGCCTATAACGAAGCCTATACTTGAACCTAAACTATGCTACACCTTCCTGGGAGCTTCCGTGTCAAAATTCCTGAACGAGCTCCGGTTTTTAAGAGCCTGCTGCCATTTCTTGGTTTCTGAATCTGAGAATGTGTCACAGTGTTCTTGTTGCTAGTTAGGATCCATCCTTTCCTATGGCTCCCTTTAAGACAGCCTTAGAGTCTGTCTGGCAAAGGCTCAAGAGCGCCATCTTGGGTGGGGCAGGGAAGGTCACTGCTTACATTTCTCTCTTGGAAGAACAGCTCAGCTACATGGGTCTCTGTTTCAATAATAATAATAATAATAATCATTTCTTTTAAAGACGGGGCTGGAGAGATGGCTCAGTGATTAAAAGCACTGGTTGCTCTTCCAGAGAACCCAGGTATGATTACCAGCACCCACATAGCAGCTCACAACTAACTGGGGATCAAACACCCTCTTCTGGCCTCCTCAGACAGCAGGCATGCACGTGGTACAAAGGCATACAAGCAGGCAAAACACTCGAAGATATAAAATAAAATAAAATAAAATAAAATAAAATAAAATAAAATAAAATAAAATAAAATAAAAGTTTAAAGCGGGGGAGGGGGACCAGGCATGGTACCTTTAATCCCAGCTTTTAATCCCAGCTGAGGCAGGCAGATCTGTTTGAGACCAGCCTGGTCTACATAGGGAGTTCCAGAACAAACAGTAATATGTAGAGAGACTCTCTTTCAAAACAAACAAACAAACAAACAAAAAATAGTATTACTGCCTCGCCTCATTCTGATTCTGCTTTCGTCTGTGGGTCAATGATTTAGTCATCAACAACAAACCAGATAAACAACACAGAAAGCTAGGAAGCTTTGTGGGTAGGGACACTCTTGACACAGCGGCAAAAGTGCTAACTTTAAATCGTCAATAATCTTTGAGACATTTAAGATTACCACTGTATTTTAGAACTTTTTGGAAATATAAAATTACAATGATTTCTTTTTAAAAATAAACTGTCACTTTCTTTTTGAAACCTTGAAAATAAATAAAACCGAACCTCACCAGACCCATGCAACTTAGTGGATTTACACAGAGACGGAGCTGGCATTGCAAATGGAGGATGGTAAGCTTCGCACTCGATTCCACATTTTCAGTATCGATAAATGACTTAGCTTTATATACTGTCTCTTAACTCTTGACACTCCCGGCATTCAGTCTTTCCTCTTCCCGTTCCACTTAGTCTCTTTTTGTTTTCTCTGTTTCGTGTTATTCTGTACTCACATGTACATTGGTTTGCATATATACATGCACATACATGTATGTATGTATATTATTGACTAGACTCCACACATAAGAGAACGTGTGTGGTTTATGTCCTTACCCCTCTAAACAGAAGCGTCAGTAAATCATTAGATACTTATTTAAAGGGTTAACGCGATGGAAAGTGCCATTTGAGTAGATGTTAGCAGGGTGTGATGTAACTCACACTGAATCTTCCTCAGATACCCACACCCCCCTGGAACAGGATGGATGAAGGAGAGGAGTGGAGGCTATGAGAGGGGTCACATGGAAGAGATTAATAGTTCCCTACTTTGTGTCAGAGAAATGAATGTATGTATAACTTCATCCATTTTTTATACTTGCCATGGATACCAATGGTGATGCTCACATTGGTCTTCAAATTCTCTCCTTAAGCACAGACTAAATAATAATCTCAAGGACAGCTCCCCAGGCTAAGAAGCACTAGATAGGTCAACTGTAAAGAAAAAGTAACCCAAAGGACAAAACAAGGAGCTAAAAAATGCCAAGACCAAGTTCCAGCACTGTGGGGGGCAGGGCTGTAGTGGAAGAAATGTCTTTCAGAGGCTGGTGAAGAATGGACCCTAGCAAACAGCCAGAGAGGGTTTAAGGAAGGAGTGAGTTTCCAATTAGTGTGATACCACACAGTGGCTATAACCCCCAGATTTCAGCAGCTTTCCTCTCACTCACAGTTAAGCCTGCTGCCTTGCAGGAAGGAGTCCTTCACACTCGGTAGCTTTCCTCTGTGGAGTACTCTGAAGAGCCAAGTTCCTTTCATCCTCGGGTTACACAGTCACCAAAAGCTGCAGGAACCTTTCCATTTAGGCGGGGTGAGATAGCAGGAGAACACCGGTGCTTTTAAATTTTCATCTGGAGGTGACATAAACATCTCCTACATTCAGATGGAAAACTGGCTGCGGGGCCATATCTGGAAGCAGGGAGACTGGGAGGTACAATCTCTGGCTCAGCTGCCATCCCCTGAAAAATTTATCTCCAGCCTATGAAATGGAGATAGAATTTTGCAGAGAAGCTAGTATAAGATTTGTGAAGAATACACAGGACTGCGGAGGAATCAATAATACGGGGCGTGGACCAGACAGTTCTCAAAGGCTAGAACAGTGCAATAGCCACCTGGCCCCACCAGGCAAGGAGGGAAAACATGATTGAATTAACTAGTGATGAAATTTTGAGGTAAGACTAGGAACGGAGGCATGATGAGGTTAGCAGGCGTTGCTCAGTGTTCAAATGGGATTTTATTCAGGCCTTGATCCTAGGGTCTGCAAAGAAATTCTTCCCAGCTTACTAGGAGATTGGATTACATACTGCCTATCCCCAGAGGAACTTGCTGTGCCCAAAGCTACAACAGGGTTTCTGCTGGTAGAAGCAGAAATGTCCTCACTCTAGAAGACAGCTGTGTAGTCTGACTACATTCGCTCTATTGCATTGCCCAGAGCTGCAGCCACCGTCCCGGTATGACCAGCCAGTACTTGAGTTGGGGTTAACACACCAGGGAACTGAACTGTGCTCAGGGTCAGGAAAGTTGCCTTACAATTAAGTAACGTACACTTTGGCCAGGCAAGGCCATGTACATGTCATCCCAGCACTCTAGAGGTGGAGGTAGGAGGTTCAGAAGTTCAAGGCCAGCCTTGGCTGTATAATGAACGTGAGGCCAGCCTGGGATATGTGAGAGATAGTCTCAAAACAATAGCAAACAAACAAAAACAAAAGGAGGACTAAGGCAATGGCTCAGTAGAGAAAGTGCTTGAGAGAGCAAGAGCAGAGAGAGCAGAGTGGAGTTGAAAAGAGATCACTTGGTTGCTGGCTAGCCAGCCTACCCTGTTCAGTGAACCCCAGATCCCAAGGAAAAAGCCTATCTCAAAAACAAAACAAAACAACAACAACAATAAAAACCAAGAAGCACCATAACACAGTGGCTCATTCCTTGGACCCCATTACTCCAGAGGCAGAGGCAGAAGCAAGTGGGTATCTGAGTTTTAGACCAGCCTGATCTGCTTATTGAGAATGAGTGCTAAGCCAGCCAGGGTATGGCCCAGAGACTAAAAGTGCTTGTTGCTCTTCTGGGGGACAGGAGTTCAGTCCCTAGCACCCACAATGCGTGGCTCACAATGACTGTAACTCCAGCTCCAGGGTACCTAACACTTTTTTTATTTTATTTTTTTTACGTCAACAAGCATTCTAATGTAAGCCGGCACATGCACAAGGACCCTAGAGTGCCCCACCACCACCACCACCACATACACACCAATAAAATGAAATGTCTTTTTTTAATTTTATTTTAAAACGTGGAGAGCTGATGAAAAACAAAAATTAAGACTCAACTCTGGCCTCCATGTTTGTGCACTAGCCAAAACAAAAGAGTTCACGCCTGTGGCCAAGAGCCTGCCATTATCAGACAAGAAACTGGAGCAAGGAGCAGGCAGCCTTAGCCTGTCTGCTCTGGCCTCCCTGTCCCTGTAAGCTGCCCCTCCATAAATGTATTTAGGTGGCTCAGGCTCACACGGATGCTCCCACCTTAACAGCTATGGTTGCTGTGTCCCAGGGCGAGCACTAGATCAAAAGTGACTCCTGAGAATCTCTTCACAGATGCTGTAGGAAGGACAGGGTGCTCTTCTCCCTCCAGGTGGATACAGGAACCGCCAACAGCCATACTTTCTATATGTAAATGAGGAGCAGAAGCCAGGCCACAAAGAGAGATGAATGAAGCAGAAAGGAAAGAGCAAGGGGGTGGAGAGAAACGCAGAAGCCTTCATCTGGCCCCAACTCTATTAAGGCTGCTGTTAGCCCTTAGGCCTTCTCAATCATTTCTATACTCTTCTAATAAGAGTCCATAAAATAAGTTCCCCTTTCAATAAGCTCCTGCTTCTTCACCAAGGAAGCTCTATTAAAGAAGATTTAGGGAAGCATTCTTTGAGCGAATCAAGCCAGGTAGATGGGAACAGGAGGGTGGCCAGGAGTGTTGGTCCTGGCAGGCTCACAGCAGACTCCTGGAACAGTAGACCAAAGGTAAGCTGAGTCTCCAGTAAATGCTGAGCCAGCCTCACGGGGGCAAAGCTGGCGTTCTACAGTTCAGTCCGAGGTAGTCAGACAGCAAAGACTGACAGTCTTCCAAACTAATGAATGATGGACAATATCGAGCACAAGAGTTTATCACTTGCCTGATCAAGAAGAAACAGTGTCCAAGGACAGGCATGATCAGATTCCAGTCTTTAAAAATCACCTTCCTATTTTAAAAAGGCCTCTCTCACCTTGAAAAACAAAAATTAAAAGACACGGTGTCATGTAACCTAAGTTGGCCTCAAAACCTTTGAGTCACCTAGGCTGGCCTTGAATTCCTAATCTTCCCGTTTTTTTTATCTTTCCTGAGTTCCATAATTATATGCGCCACCAGACCACACATACCTCTCCTGTTTGTTTTGGGTTTTTTGTTCATTTGTTTATTTGCTTCAGGCAAGACTCGGAGGTGTTTCTCATCTGCTCAGGTGGTTAAATTCTTGGTCTCCAGTTGGCAGCACTGTCTGGGCAGGTTTAGAAGGAAGTGTGTCACTGGGAGCGGGTACTCTCTGCTTCCTGCTTGTGGTTCAGAATGTGAGCCCTCGGCTGCCTGCTCCTGCTCCTCACCATGCTCCGCTCTGCCATCATGGGTTCTAACCATAAGCACGAATAAACCTTTTCTTCTGTGAGTTGCCTTGCTCGTGGTGTTTTATCACAGTAATAGGAAAGGAAAGTAGCTGATACACAGAGTCTCACGTAGTGAGACTGCCCTCAAATTCTCTGTGTAACCAAGGATGACCATGAACTTCTGGTCTTCCTTCTTCTACCTCTTTGTACCATGCCCAGCTTGCTCAGTACTGGGGATCAAACTTGAGATCTCATGCTCATCATTCAAGCACTCTACCCAGTGAGCTATATCCCCAGCCCATACTTATCTTGCTTTCTTTTTGAAAGTTTTAAAATTACATTTTAGACAGTCAGTCAGTCAGTCAGTCAATCAGTCCATCAGTTAGTTGGGAGCTATAGCATGCATGTGGAGGTCAGAGGGCAACTTCTGGGAGTTGGTTCTCTTCTGTGAGTGCTGGAGATCAAACGTCAGATCAAGAGTGGCAGCAAGCACCATTCCTGGCTGAGCCATCTGTGGCCCAGATCTCACTTTTTCACAGACATGGCATACATTTTCCTTTGTCTCTACCATTACCGCTAACCCAGCCTGTTGTAGTAAATAAAAAAGAAGTTGGGTTAAATGGTGTTTATTATTATTATCCCTATGATTATCTCATCTGTATTATTTAACTCATTCTCACAAATAATAAGACACAGTTACCTGTTAGAATTTAGAATAGCCTATTTGCTTTGGGTTAAGCAGATATCTCTATCTACGTTATCTCAGTAACCTCACCATCCACCTCCCAGTCCCTATCCAATACCATCTGCCTCACCACCCTCGTCTGGTCTACTCTCCATCCATAAACCCAAGACACTTATATTTTCTATCTTGGTGTTTTCTCCATCCATGCCATCCTTGGAGTCCTTCCTCCCAGCCCACGTGGTTCCTTCTCCATGCTAACCCGTTGTCCTTCAGCCTCCTTTCTTCTTGTCTGTCTCTTCCCACGATTCTCTTGAACCCCCAAGCCTGGGCACCTCAACCATGCCTACCCCCATTCTGCCCTGCCCAGGTATAGGGCATTTAATCAACCAATCAAGCATAACGTCTTAGGCAGGTTTTCAAAACAAGGATAGGTGTATCCAGTAAGTAACCAGATCTTGGGGGTCAGTAATTAGCATAAAAATGAAGCATCAGAACAACCCCCTACACCAGCCTAAGATGGCTGATTTCCATGTCCCCTGTCAAACTTCCAACGCTGTTTCATCGCCTTTTTCAAAGGTCATTTCCTCTCCTAGGTTCTTTTTTCTTTCTGTTTTACTTTGTGACTTTATCTGAGCATATGGTCTCACATTGTTTTATAATTATTTATAAAAATTTTATATCTGAACTACTGCAGAACCTTTTCCAGCACAATTATTTATTAATACAGTCCAAAATTGCATTCACTTGTCTGGTAGCTATTTCGTATTTTCATCACACATTGAGCTATGTGGTCAATTTAAATCCTTAATGCCATAATTCTTGAAGATTTAGCCCAGAGCGTTTGAGGACCTCATTGTCAGGCGGGTAAGGAACTACAGGAGAGGGAACACATGACAGTGAGCAGAGAAAAGCATTGGAACTTGGCACAGACCCAGCAACACTGACAGCTCCTGTCTGTGAGTTAAATTATGTGGTGGTACCCTTAATCCTTTAATTAATTTTTCTTGCTTTGAACTGTTCCTAACAATATTTATATAAATAGAGTTAGTTTTTTTTTAAAGAAAAATTGGATGGATTTAAATGAGAAGAAAATGACAGCAAGAGATTCTGATTCACCTGACGTTTATCTAGATTGTGAGAATGGGACAGGAGAACAGGGTATGGAGAATGAGGTCAATGCCCTTTGGGGCCCAGTAAAGAGGTAAGCTATAGAGGAGATCTCTGCCACAGAGCCAGACAAACCTGGGTTCTTGCCTGGCATTGCCATTTGCCAAAGGTATTTTTTTTTTCTTCCTCTAATCTGCGAAATGAAGGAAAATGTTTCCTTAAAAAAAGGGGGGGGGGAGGGGATTCCCTAACGTGTAAAATGTATACCTGGTCTATGGAAAACACTGAGTATTGACTTTCCAGCAGAGTCAAGGGCTTGGTGGGCTGTATGTCCTGTATATAGGTAGGATTTCAAGAGTTGCCTCCTGGAACCCCAGCAGACAGCAGGAGAGCCATGACAGATAGCTGTGGATGTAGTCTAATGCATCAGGGGTTAACAACCCAATTCAAGGATGTTTTCACAGTGTATGGCACCAGCTACCGAGTTCACCTTACAGCACATAAAGAAAACACAGAGCTAGGAGCCGGGGAAGGGTTGGGGACGGCTCAGTGGGTCAAGTGCTTGCTGTTAAAGCTTGAGGAAAATGTGAAGACTGGAATGAGGATCCCCATCACCTAAGCAAAAACTGCATGGTTGAGATGATCCTCCTTTATCCTATCCCTTGGGGGACAGAGACACATAATTCCAGAGCAAACTGATTAGCTGTACTAACTGAATCAGCTACCTTCCGGTTCAAGGACAGACCCTGCCCCAGTATATAAGGTAGAGAGCAATCAAGGAAGATACTCAATACCAGCCTCTGACCTCACACGCACATAGCTGCATGCGCACACAGTTACATGTATACACCCTCACGAACTCACCCTAAACACACACAGACATACACGCATGCCTGCACACAGAGAAAGGGAAGAAAGACAATGGAAAAAGTAGGGGAGAAGGAAGAGAAGAGGAGAAAGAGGAAAAAGGAGGAGGAAAAATATGGTGAGAAAATGAATGGAGATTCCCATCAGCTATTATAAATAAATATGTATTTATATAAATGTATTTACATACATTTACTTATATACATTTACGTAAATATATTTATCATAAATATAGCAGTCATAAGGACAGCTTCTCTAACTTTCACCATGCACCCACCATCCCATGACTTCCTCTTTCCCATTGCTCGAGTTGCCCTCTTGTGGTGTGCCTTCAACTCTCTTCATAAACACTGGCGCTTACGGAAGGGAAGCAGTTCTACATCCCAGGCTCTTCCCTCCTCTCTTCGTGCATTCTTCTCCAGTGAGCCAACCTGCATGCTTTTAGCTGTTTCTGCTCTTTGCTGCTGGCTACCAGATCTTCATCTCCATTAGCGGTTCACAACGGAAAGTGCTTTCCGGAAAGTCTGAGGTTAGCTTGCCTTAGAACTGTAGTTATCCACATGCTAAGTTTCAAACCTAGGACAAGCAACTGAGGTGCCTGTGTAACACATCAGAGTTGACCTGGCCTCCAGGCTTTCCCAGCATCCCTCAGCTCCTACCTGTTATAGGATATGGCTGGCATACCCCTCCCTCTACCCTGAACTCGCTAGCCGAGCACCTGGGCCACCCTTCCCCTAGAGGCTCTTCCCTATATAATCGACATTTTGGTTACCTACTGTCTCTGCCCCTTCTTTCATCCTCCTGACTGTTGTATTTGGATCCCCTCTTTCTTCCTCTCCTCCTCTCCCTACATGATTCAGAGTGATGACCTCTCTGGACAATCCCTGATGTGGCTGACTCTGGCGATGCTCTCCCACATATTTATAAGAAACTTAACTTTTTATATCTTTTCTTCCTTCATCTGGTGCCGAAACCCGAGAGAGGCACCAACTTCTACCCTCTTGCCTGCTGTCTCGTTCTTTCTGAACCACCGAAAGTACTGGTCAGAATGGTTACTGCTATGCTGTATAGACAGCCTCGTGAATAAGCTCAGAACCCTCCAGCAGAGCCTCTTCCTCTCCACTGTGTGGTGACGCAGCAAGAACCAGAAATCAGATATCACATCTGCTGACACATTGACTAAACTCCTACTCCCAGAACTAAGAGGAATAAATCCCATGTGATAAACTATCCATTTATGAAGCTAAACAGACTAAGACGACCACTAAGCAGCTACAAGCTTCACTGTAACCATTGTAATAAATCCTAACATGTTATTACTGCCGGAGGTTTTAGGTTAGGACCTGCCAAGACACTCAGAAATTTGAAGACAGAACACAAAATGGAAATAGCAAGCATACAACCAGGCATAGTGTCACATGCTTTTAATTCTAGCCCTCAAGAGACAGAGTCAGGCAGATCTCTGTGCACTGAAGGCCAGCTTGGTCTACATAATGATTTCGAGGTCAGCCAGGGCTGCATTGTGAGATGCTGTGAACACAGACAGACAGACAGGCAGGCAGTAAAAAAAGGAAGGAAGGGAGGGGAAAAGGAAGAGAAGGAAGGAGGGAAGGAGAGAGGGAGGGAGGAGGAACACTAGTCTTTCTAGTAAGAGATTGTTTTAAGATATTTTTTCTTTCAGTGTGCCTGTATCAGCTATAATGTGTTTTCTTTTGTTTTTGTTTTTTGTTTTTTGAGACAGGGTTTCTCTATGTAGCCTTGGCTGTCTTGGATTCACTCTGTAGAACAGGCTGGCCTCTAAGTCACAGAGATCTACCTGCCTCTGTCTCTGCCTCTGCCACCCAAGTGCTGGGATTACAGGCATGTGCCACCAAGCCCAGCTTAAATTTGTACCTTATTGGAAATTGTAGAAAAAAATGAGCAGTCATTATTGAAGGGCTCTAGAAGGCCAAACCATGGCAAAGACAGGCCCAAGCATGGACAACATGATGCCAAGATTTTGCCTTTTACCTTTCTTCCTCTTGCTTAAATGTTAGGTTATATTCACCAAGGTCTAGTCTTTCATCTTGCCACTGACTCATTCATGAGACTAATCACCAAGGCCTTACTATCAAAATACCAAGGTCCAGGAATAAAAATTCATTATTTTGACTAACATAAGTTTTTGCCTTTTACCTTTCTTCCTCTTGCTTAAATGTTAGGTTATATTCACCAAGGTCTAGTCTTTCATCTTGCCACTGACTCATTCGTGAGACTAATCACCAAGGCCTTACTATCAAAATACCAAGGTCCAGGAATAAAAATTCAATATTTTGACTAACATAATTAGGACACTCAATCAGAACTTGCCATCCTGTCCTAGCTCATTCCAACACAGACTTTCCCACTTTCCCTCTCAAAATGAACACTTGCAAAGCTATTTGCTGCTGTTTCTGCCTGATTCAGATTCAGCCACCTTGTCCCTTTGCTTTATTTAATAAAGGATCTCTTTGCATCTGGTTTGTGCTTAGAAATTGTGTTTTGGTGTGGTCTATGCCTAATCCTGGGTCCAGAGGGGGGCGCCCCAAAGTATGCCAGTCTCTTCATTTTGGTGCCATGACTTGAATTGGTCAGTAAGTCCCACCTTACCCTTTTCCCATACTTTCTGGTCCTCCTGTCACCAGGTCTCCTCATCCAGCATCAGCTGATTGGTAAGTCTCCTACCCTCACTGTCCTAAACAGTCCCCAGGTCACCAGGTGGCAGCTGTTGAGTGTCTGGTATTCCTACTCTGTGCTGTAAGGTTGGGGAGATTGCAGTCCACCACAGCCTTCATTGGTTACAGTGGACTCCCTCGGATGGCTGATCGAAACGCTCCTTTCAGTTTGGCTTTGTTAGCTGTTTTCTCTCTCTTTTAGGGGCTACTCCTCAGGAATCTAGTCTCCATTCCTAATTGTCTAAAAAGCTGGTTGACAGGTCCTGGATTCCTCTTCCAACCACTGCTTCCCCATCTTGGTGATGACCTTTCCCTCACAGAGGCCTTTATATCAGCCACTCAAAGCCCAGGGGATGCCTTTGGCTCTCCACCTTGGCTGTTAGCCATCATCTGTAATGGAATCTGCTTCCTCTATCCCAACCAACTAGACTCTGGGATTCCATCTCCAAAATCTCAAAAGGCTACAACTCATTCCAGACTTTAGACCTCCTGATCTCATTCATTTCAGTACTCAAGTGTGGACTCAGTACCCCCTATATAACAAGGTAAAATGGCCACCTAACAGTTTCCTTGATCCTAACATTATACGGGATCTTGCCAACTTTTGTGTGCATAAGCAAAATGGAGAGAGCTCCCTTACATTTCTGCTTTCTCTGCTCTTCCCTATAAGCCTTCCTCATGTGCCTCTTGTTCACCTTCCCATGTCTTCCTTGTCCTGAAGTCTTCTACCTCACCTCCTGATTCTTCTGCTCCTGAAACTGAAAAATCCATCCTTTGATCCTACTGATGAGCACCTCCTCATCCCCATCCTTTCCCCCTCTTGCCAGTTGCTTTCTCTTCATCCTCCTGCACCCACTACTCTCCTCTCTCTGCCTGGACTTTACAGGAAGAGAAGAGGTTGGCCTTCCCACCCTCAGATCCCTCCTGCACTTCCTCCACCTCCTCTCAGTCCAGATCCCCCTTCTTTCAGTCTTCCCCACACTCACTCCCATGATAACTTTCCCTCAGACTCTGCCCCAATCTTATCCCTTAGGAAAGTAGCAGGTGGTGATGCCCTTACTCATGTCTATGTCCCTTTCTCTCTTACTGAACTTAATCAGGTTAAAAAACTTCTAGTTTCCTTCATCTCAGACCCCACCTTTCCCCCTCTTGCCAGTTGCCTTCTCTTCATCCTCCTGCACCCACCACTCTCCTTTCTCCTCTCTGTGCCTGGACCATCTTCATCAAACAATTCCAATAACTAACCCAGTCCTGTGACCTCATTTGGCAGACCTCTACCTGACCTTTCTAATAACCTCCTCCCCAAAGAACACAGATGGGCCTGGGAGGAAGCCTGTGAACACGTACCAGATGCACCAAGCAGATTAAGCCCACACTTTGGGAGCTGCAGCAGGCTGTGACACAGATCCTAACAGACATAATTATCAGGCCAGAGACCATTTCATTACTTGGCTCCTCTCTGGACTGAGGGGAGCTGCCCTTAAACCAATTAATTTTCAAAAAATCCTAGAAGTGGTTCAGGACAAATGTGAAAATCCCTCTCGGTTCCTCCAACACCTTACAAAGGCCCTGTTCCAACATACAAACCTGGACCCAGAAACTCCAGATGGCCAACAACTCCTTATGACTTAGTTTTTTGCCCAGGGCTAAACTCAAACGTCTAGACCAAGCTGCACTTATATCCCAGGATGAGGTTCTGGCCCTGGCATTCAATGTCTCTCATAGCAGTGATGAGTTCTCCATCCGATTCCTCCTTCTATAGCACCACCAAAGAAAGGAGGTGTGAGGTCAGAAGGAGCCACCAGCAGGCCCTTGCTTCTAATTTAGCAAGGAAGGTGTTTGGGCCTGTGTCTGCTCAAAATCCTTGTAGACCTACTAGACCATGCCCTAAATTTAACCAGGAGGGCCATTGGTCATCAGACTGCCCCTAGAGCACAGCTTCCCTGGGGTCATCCAACCTTCAGCACCCCCTTTGGACCTACTGAGCCTGGAGGCAAGGATATGCAGGGCCCAGGCTCTGCTATAGGCCTGACTAAATCCACACCAGTTACTCTCAAGGAGACTAGGGTCTCCTCATCAAGTTCCTTCTAGATACCAGAGCCACAATTTCAGTCCTGATAAAATTATGGGGTCTTGCCCTTTTCCCTCTCCGTAGCTGAATTTCATGGGCAGTCCTCTAAACTCCAAACTCCTCATTTAACTTGCTTGTTTAAAGTCTTTTCCTCTGGCCACCCCATTCTCTTCATAGGCTCCTGTCCTGTTCCTTTACTAGAAATGTTCTCTAAAAGTGCATGAATTTTGCCTTTTACCATGACAACTACTTCTTTTCACTTAGATAATGGTCCAGAATTCACCTCTCCAGTCAGCCAGGGCCTAGTTTAGGCTCCTCAAATACCATGGCACTTTCATATTCCATATCACCCAGAGACCTCTGACAAGGTAGAAAGCACAAATAGAACAGTAAAAGAAATACTAACTAAACCCACTCTGGAACTTCACCTCAACTCAACTAAACTCCTCCCTCCAGTTCCTTTCAGCCTTCACACTATTGCCATGCTAACTCAGCAATCCCTTTCCCTTTGAATTAATGTTTTGAAGACCCTTTCTATCTTTCCTCACCTCCTTGATCCCTGACAAACTCCTGTCTGCTCTTTTACAGGATATCCAATTGTTCATCTAGACCTATTTCAAATGTCTCCTTCCCAACCCATTCATAAATCCTCCAACTTGTCTGGTACAGCCAGGAGATCAGGCTCTCCAAGCATCTCCCAACCAATCAACCTGACCTCTCCAGCCCAAGTGGCAAGGGCCTCCTACCATGGCACTCACAACCCCAATGGCTATCATAGTCCAGGAAATTCCACAATTGGGTCCATCTATCTCATCTAAAAATTTTTCACTCTCCACTTCCTTCTCCCATTCCCCAAAACTCTCATCACTCCCCACCCCCACTGATTTATACATTCATCCACAGCTTCTGGTGCCTGCTCCCTTAAGATTACTGTTTCTCCACTGGCGCTATCTCTGAACACGATGAATCCCACTTCCCGTCTCCCACTAGTGCTTTTTCTTCATCTACTTAATTGCCAGTATATCTGGCAGTTCCAGAGCAGGGAAATACTCATAAATCACAAAAACTCCTCTCAGGTTATCACCAAGGCTTTCTGTCCCACAGCTGGATGCAGTGCTCCTGTTACAATCACTATTCAGCTCCACTCTTTTTGCAAATCATAACAATACATCCTTTGCCCACTTTACTTTTGATCAATTTGATGGAGACTGCCTTACTTCTCCCGAATATGGAGGATGTCTCCACTGGGCCTTCAAAGTCCATTGGGGCCCTCAGCACCATCCAATGGCAGTTCTTGGAAAAGTCATGCATATAATCTAGACTCCTTCATACCACTAAAATCCACCTCTCCAAATATATAACAAAGACCCATGGCAGGACAGATGGACCACTGGAGCCCCGGGTGTCTTTTACAAAGGAAAAGAAACCAGCCCCTTTAATCCTTGGGCACCTGTAGCCACAATTAACACTCCCCACCTGCTGACTCTCCTAGCCACTCTGGCAGTCCAGGTGTCCTCAAACATTAATCACTCTGAACAAATCCTACTCTCCCAATTACAAGATATAAAAAACTCCAAACCTCCCCAGCCATAGGCCCTTCCATACACACACTCTCGTGGCCAAACCCTCACTTGGATTGAGGCCTTCCAACAAACACTCTTCCTCTTCTTAGTTTCACAGACCCCTCCTTCAGCATCCCCCACTGCTTCCTCTGCAGCTCTAGTAGGGTCCTTCCCCTAGATGCAGTCCCTCTCACCAGGAATGCCCTAGTCACCAATGCCGCACTGCCAACCTTGTATTCCCAGCCATCAGCGCTCCCCTTTGAGAACCAGAGACAGTTTCTCCCAACCTTTCCACACCAACCCCAAAAACTTCCTGCCAACCACCCCTTTTCCCATTTAAGAAAAACCTCCCCAATCATCCGTGTTCCCAAAATGTCTCAACTTCAAAGCCAACCAGAGCTCCTCGAGGAAGGCTATTCTGCTATAATATTCATATTATATTTTCCCCAGTGCAACCAGAACCAGCATATTCCTCCAATTGAATTCTCTGGCTCCTCTCAAGAGCTCATCCTCCCAGGGATTAATTTCTTTCTATAATGGTAAGCAAATGTCTGGCCATTTATCTGGGACAGCTATGGCCAGCAGTGCTTTGGGCCATTCTATCTTCTTAGCTCAAGATTTTGATACCAAATTGCAGCTCTCCATTGACTTCAACGGCCCAATCTCTGTCCTTTCTCCATCTGCAGGTCACTTCTCTGGCCGGAGTCTCTCTCCAGAACCAGGGGTGAGGGGAGGAGGGAGAATGGGAAAGCTTAGATCTCTTACAGCAAAAAGGGAGAACTTTTGTGTTCCTCAGAGAAGAATGCTGCTACCCAGCATTCCTCAGAGAATGAATCTGCAGTGGCACAGGAAAACATTTATAAGCTGAACCTCTCTAACTACCTACTACAAGAAACTTTCCCCATTGATTCCAGCTCCAAAATCTGGTTCCAGTCCTCCCCGCCCCCACCAACACAACGAATTGGACTTTCCAGGTCCCCTTAATTGTCATTGTTGTTCTATTATTTTTTGTCCCTCTATGTCTTAGCTGCCTAACCTAACAAATTTGACAAATTAATAACCAAACTTTTATTCAACCCCTCCTCAGGAATTCCCAACCTCTTGACACCAGATATGACACTGTTTCCTCATCTGGCTCACGACTCTCTCATCTGGACATGTGGACAGTTTTTTGATGGCCTCTGGGAGGACTCCTGGCTTCTCAAATGCCCTTCCATGAGCCAGACAACTTGAAAGAAGTAGTCATCGTTCTATGGCTTCAACGAACCTCCCAGACCCTTGACCCAGAGCTTATTGAATGTTAGACTTTCCTTCTAAACCTCTTACTTTTCCTACCTCCCCTGCCAAACCTGCATTCAATTCCATTAGAAAAACTACTCCCTTTTCCTTGATCTTTACCCCCTAATCAGCAGGAAGTAGCCAGACAGAACAGTGCCCACCTATCCAATATCTAAGGACTCAATAATAAAACAAAAGGCCACCTTTTTGTAGGACTCTATTAGGCTGTACTATGGCAAACACACTCCCATACATAGCAAACATGGCTACAACAGGGTTTGACTTTTCTCTTTCTCCCCCTAGCTAAACTGCAAGATTGTATTCCTAAAGCTAGCCCCCAAGGTCCATTCCCTTATTTGACAACTAACTCATTCCAGAGACTGATTACCAAGGCCAAACTCTCAAAACACCAAGATCCAAAAATCAAAATTCATTATTTTGACTAACCTAATTGAAGTGCCCAATCAGAACTAACCAACACACCCTAGCTTGTTCTCACACAGACTTTCCCCCTTTAAAATGAACACTTCCAAAGCTATTTGCTGCTGTTTCTGCCCAATTCGACCCCCTTATCCCTTCACCTCGCTTAATAAAGGATCTCTTTGTGTTTGGTTTGTGCTTGGAAATTGGTGCTGGGTGTGATGTGTGCCTAATCCTGGGTTCAGAGAAGAGCACCCCACAGTATTCAGGTCCTTTCAACTATAGCAGCCCACCATTCACCTCCAGAACATCCTGCAACTCAGCAAGGAGGATTTCAGAATATAAGCAGTGGTGTCCTTTGTAGTACTTTGTACTTCATAGCCCATTTGAACTCTAAGAATTGTAATGTTGACTATTTTGTAAACCTGAGCAAGTCATTGAATCATTTAGGGCTTAGGGCTACATCATAGACTCAAGCTTACGAGCTGTGTTTCCTGAAGAACTTACCAATTTCTTTTTTTTATTAAATCTTTATTTGTTATATTAATTACAGTTTACTCACTTTGTATCCCAGCTGTAGCTCCCTCCCTCTTCCCCTTCCAATCCTACCCTCCCTCTTTTATCTCCTCCTATGCCCCTCCCCAAGTCCACGGATAGGCGAGGTCCTCTTCCCCTTCCATCTGACCCTAGCTTATCCAGTCCCATCCGAAGTGGCTGCATTGTCCTCTCTGGGAGGAGCCTTGCCAAACCAATTTTTTTTCCCTCAATTTTCTCACCTGTGAAATTGTCATTAGGGGCTGTACTTCCTCATGAAGGGTAAATACTATAGTCAATGCCTGACATGGAGGAGTGCTTGCTTGGTATTGCCTGTATGTAAATATAGCATGTCCTTGTCCTCTATTAAATATGTTGAAGTTTTGGGAATTCATGATAGAGATCCATACAAAAATATGTTGTAATAGTAGGATAGTAGGCAAATCACTCAGCATGTTCCACCACATTTCTCAGTGTCCTTTCTTGGCTTTACAATCTTCTTGGCTATTCTGAATATTTTTCAACCAATTCTTTTGAGGCAATTCTGAAGTACCATTTATACATCTGATAAAAAAGTTATCAAGTATTGCATTATTTATACAGTGTAGGTCTGCAGTGGATGCTAAGATTTCCTAGCCATCATCCTTGCCCACGTCCATTCTGCAATGTTGTTAGTGAAAGATGCATTTCTACCGCACACAAACCACATTTCTGAGAACAGTCCTGATGTCACCTAAGGGTGGAGTTAGTCTGAATTAATCTGGGATTCTCGGTATTTTTATGTGATGTGGCAAATAAAGCAATGTTGACTGAACAATTCTGTGGGGGAGAAGGCCATGCTATCAGGAGATGAGTACACAAAAACAAACAAACAACAAAAACCCAGTAGCTCCTGAGTAGTAAACAACAGCAGCCCAGAGGACTCCATGCTTGTAAACCATTCTCAAACTACAAATGTTCAACTGAGGACTGCATGACTCTCCAAGGCCCAGGCTGGACCTGTGATCAGGGTAATCAAGAAGACTGACAAGGGCAGATGCCTCATAGTACCTTCTCTCCGACCACACGAGCAAAGGAAAGCTTGTTGCTCTAGTTGATATGCCATTCTTGGGACGGAGCTAACTCAGGATGGTAGAAAAACTGATCTAAGCAAGTTGGTCTCTGACAAAACTGCTGAATTGCTGAAGCTACTGTCCCTGAAGCCTTGCCCCTCCCATCTCCACTAGGTCCCCTAATGGGCAATAACAAATGACCTTATTAAGGAATTTCAGTGTCATTTAGCCCACAGTATTCTCAGACTTGTCCCAGTTTATGAACTTTCTGACACTGTAATTCACAGAATGCTTCTATACTGTATAAAAAATTATTACGTACAACTTTAGTAATTGGTATTATGGGCCCCCGCAGTCAGAAAACCACACACAGAATTTTAGGTTCTTCCCAGGTTCTTGTCAACCCTTCCATGGTGAAGGCTGCTTTAAACCTGACAGCGCTTTTGATTTGTTCTTTTGGTTTCTTTGTAGAATTGATGCACTTCTGAAAAGTTATAGTAATGCTCACTTAGGGTGTGAGCAGCTGGAAATTTTTATTTTAATTTTTTATGTTAATTACAGTTTATTTACTTTGTATCCCAGCTGTAACCCCCTCTCTCATTCCTTCCCAATCCCACCCTCCCTCCCTCATCGCCTCCCTGCCCCTCTCTAAGTCCACTGATAGAGGAGGTCCTCCTCCCCTTCCATCTGACCCTGGCTTTTCAGGTCTCATCAGGACTGGCTGCAATGTCTTCCTCTATATGTAACAGGCTTAAAATATATATATATATTAGTCTAAGGGGCTGGATGGATGGCTCAGTGCTTACTCGTACACATGGATCTTGCAAGAGATTAAAGTGTATTTCGGAGCACCCCAGTCCCTGCATGTGGCAGGCCACAATTGCCTGTAACTCAAACTCCAGGGGCTCAGATGCCTTTATCTGGCCTCCCAGGCACTTTGATAATGTATATAATCACACACACACACACACACACACACACACACACACACACGTTAAAAAAAAATTAAAACTTTTTAAAGTGATAGCCTGTGGAGAACTCCAAAACAGCAAGTTTATATTCACTGGAAAAGGATTTAGATTCAGAGAACTAAATGACTACGTGAACACGCAGCACTGGGACTTTACAAAACGCCTCGTGATTGGTTCTGCCAGCTTTGATGGTGTGTGTGTCTCGAATGTGTCAAAACCAGCTGGCACAGATGAACCAAAGCCAGGGCAAGCAGCACGGGAGCATCTGTGTGAGCTGGCCATTGGTCCCGTGGGTCTGTAGAGGTAGAAGATGGAACAGTGGATCGGACAGCCCAGGAATGAACGCCTTTCCTCTCCGCACATCCGTTTCAGCTCCCGAGTCTGCCTCAGCATGTGAGTGTGCACCAGAGGGAAGTGGGCGTTTACCCAGAGGTCTGTAGGATCAGGACAGTCATGAAGCAGATCTGAAATCCCAAACACTGCAGTTACATGTCCCCCGGGTTGGGTTGCAGGCAGCTGTGGGGGCAATCGCTGAAAAGAAGTGCCTTCCCCTTCCGTACTCCTGAGTTCCTGCTGAAGAAGCAGCATGCCTGGGCTGGACGCTTCATCTCGTTAAGTTAGTTCATTAACTCCTGTACTGCTGTGTGTGTGTGAACCCATGTTTGTATGAGCAGACTCAGGGGTCAGGTGGCCCAGCGAAGAGTCCGGCTTCCCCAAAATGATATTTCTGGGCGTTTTGAATAAAGTACCCTCATTATTTGTGAATTTAGCTTAATGCAGACAATGGAGACATTAAAGGTTAGATTACAGGGGTCTCTCTTTTTCATTTCTTTTGAAAGTTTAATTTAATTACAGCACCCCCCTTACTTCCTTTTCTTCTCTCCAAACAGTCCCATATACCGCTCCCTACTTTCCTTCAAATCCATGGCCCTGTTTTTTTTTGTTTTGTTTTGCTTTGTTTTTACTAATTGTTATTGCATAAATGTATGTTATTGCATAAATGTACATGATGTATATGTAAAGTCTGACTATGTCACTCAGACTGGCATTGAACTCACAACTCTCCTCACACTAATGAGAGTTTCAGGCCCCTGACATTTGTGCCTGATTAATTCTCTCTCTCTCTCTCTCTTTTTTCCTACCCTGTGCTGGTGATAAAATTCTCTTTTTTGAAATAGCGTAAGGAGAGATGTATAGGAAGGAGGAAATAAAAGGGAAATGGTGTAATCATATTTGAATCTTAAAGATAAAAGAGATAATAAAAATTTTTAAAATTCAAGACCTTGTATATGCTGTGTTAGCCTTCTACCACTGAGCTATATCCACAGCCCACCCGTCAACTTGGGCCACTCTAATATGCACGCAGTGACACCTTGTGGCTTTGATTTACATTTATCAAAAGACAGATGAAGTTGACCACCACTTAAAATTAGGATACATTCATTTTACAAAATAATGGGCTTTTTTTCACACATGTCTGTACCTTGATCAGATTCAACCCCAACCTTCTCTGGTTCCCTGCCCCCTCCCCACTGCTGGTCCTCTTCCTTGTCACAAACAGTCCCCTTAGTGTCATATATATATATGTGTGTGTGTGTGTGTATTAGAGTCTGGAATCTTCAGGCTGAGAGAAGCACGGTATTTGTCTTCCTGAATCTAGCAGTTCCAACTCTGCAAATGACGACTCTCATCCTTCTTTATCTCTGAGTAGGATTCCATTGTGTGAGCCACATTTCCTTTATCCGTTCCTCTACTCATGGGCATTTAGGAAGGTTCTAGAACTTGACTCTTATGAATAGACACAGTAAGCATTGGTACGCAGGCACCTCTGTGGTCTTTTCACAGTCCTGGTATATTCCCAACAGAGTGACATAGCTGCACTGTTTGTTTGGATTTTAGGATCTTCCAAATGACTTCCACAGTGCCTCACTACTTTGCATTCTGTCCAATGATATAAAAGGGAGCTCCTTCTCTGTCACATCTTTCTCAGCATTTGTTAGAGCTCTTGATGATAGCAGTGGAATTTCATAGGAGTTTTAACTTACATTACCCTGATGGCTGAGCAGGTTGAACACGTCTAAGTATATTTATTGGCCATTTGGGGCTCTTTTGAGAATTGTCTACTCAATTCACTTACCCACTTATTGATTACATTATTTGGGGGTTTTGGTGTTTGATTTTTGAGTTTCTTTTAATATATTCTGTGCATTAACATTCTGTCTGACATATAACTAATAGACTTTCTCTCATTTTGTACGGTTTCTTTACTATTATTTCCTTTGTTGTTTTAATTTCATTTAATTCTAACTGTCTATTCTTGGACTATTTGGAGTGATTACTTTTCTGATTGCCTAATTAACATATTCATATCTTCTTTGATTTTTTTAAATCTTTCGCCTGTTTGTAATATATATATATCGATATCAAAATATATACATTGATATATATGATTATGTACAATGTCAGCTCAAAAATGACTTTTATGCTAATTAGTACCAAAGCAAAATTCAGAGATAGATTACTGCCTCCAAATATCCCTTACTTCCACATCTGTTAAAGTGCTTGGTAAGTATCCAATGTAGAGATTATTAGCCCATTTGTGGGGATCCCTGAAAGTGTCATGACTGCCAAGGAAACAATCTGGGTGAGGTTGAGAATGAAATTCTGGTCAGCACAACTTTAGCAGATGCTGGTTCAAAACCTTTTGGAGTCTAACTAAGCAGTTCGTTTTTCCTGTACAATGAAATACTGTAAAACTTTGTGGAGGGGGGTTGCCGCATGACAATTATCACAGCAAAGCTTGGCATGACTGCACTGAAACTCTCTTGCAAAGTTCATCTCTATAGCAAGGCACCTGTGACCTTTAGTTTGAGAATTAGTTCTTTTGGAGGGGGAGGGGTTCGAGACACAGTTTCTCTGTGTAGCCTTGGCTCTCCTAGACTCACTCTGCAGACCAGGCTGGCCTCAAACTCAGAGATCCGCCTGCCTCTTCCTCGCAAGTGCTGGAATTAAAAGCACGTGCCACCACCACCCAGCTAAGAATGAGTTTTGTTGACTGGTAAACAGGGCTCAGGAATCTAGGCCAAGGGAGGAAGAACATGTAATAAGAATAAATATGGGTTCTACTGGTTGAGAATGCAAAGTACATGGTACCTCTTTCATAAGAATGGGTTCTATTCACTGAGAGAAAAGGCTCATGATAAGGGCCTAAACAATAAGCAGGATTTGTGAGGATTCAGTTAAAAGCTGACTCCATAGAATGGCAAAAGATCATGGGATATTAACACTTCCAAGCACAGCCTTCTGAATGGAAAACAGGCAGTCACACCCTTTCCACTGAAGAGACAAAACCAGGGTGTTTAGCAATTCTGCTTTCTGCTTTCTGCAAGCTGTGCCTTCTATATTCATTTAATGAGTAGAGCATAAAGTTCCGTTCTGTTTGGAACATAAGGATTCCCCAGGTCTATACAGCCTCAGGAGTCTTGCAGAATTCAAATCATCTTGGACCAAGAAGTTGTAGAGATCAATTGTTGCTATGTACAGATTCTTTTTTTTTTTTTTACAAAAGTGAAAAAGCCTAAAGGCAATTGGAAATCAAAGAGATTAGAAAGTCGAACAGTGTTTGAGAGTAGCTCTGGGATCAACAACAACACAAGGGTCTTTTTGTCTACATTCCCTGACTTGTTGACACAGCCCACGGGACTGTGTCACATTTTATCCCCCAGGTGGCTGCACTGAATGGAAGCAGCAACAGTTACATGCCTTTATTATATCCCAACAAAAGCAATGGAAGGTAAGGCTAGGACTCCTTGAAAACTTTTATCTCAAGAGTGCTCACAGAGGCCTGAAAGTGAACAGGCGGAGGCAGAGCTGCTAGAACGAATCACTGGGAAGCAAGCAAGCGTGTGTTTGGCCAGTGAGGAAGGCAGGATTTTTCAGAGATAAGTGCAGGGATACTTTCACTCTACAGTGGTTCACTCAAACATGACTTTCATTTCATTTCACCAAATAGGTTCTACGGCCCCTTGACTTGAATTTGGTTACACACTTGAGATTGCCGAGACCAAAATGAAAGCGCTATATAAGTGAAATCGTATGAATTGTCAGAATCAGAATAAAGTATGTCTTGTCCAATGCTGTCTTGCCACCAACATTCTCAGAGACACTATCAGTGTTTAGGAACCCTGAGCACGATATAGAAATTATTAAAATATTTTCCCACAGGTAGTCTATTATTACAAAGTGAAAACTGAAGAGCTTGCAGTGAAACACTGATGGACACCAACAATACATGAGCAATAGTGGGGACAATACGAGCTGTGTGTCTCCTGATGTGTGATGCCCTGAGCACAAACATCACCTGTATGGATTCATCCCCAAATGCTGTCTTGCAATTTAAAAAAAACAAAAACAAAAAACACCAGAACAACACAGATAGAAAAACATTCTACAAAGGCAAAATAAACCAATAAAGGTCATATCCTTTAGGAAAGTACACTTTTCTTTTTAAATTTTTAGATTTATTATTTATACACTATACTGCCTGCACATGTGCCTGCAGGCCAGAAGAGGGCACCAGATCTCACTATAGATGGTTCTGAGCCACCGTATGGTTGCTGGGAATTGAACTCAGGACCTATTTGAAGAACAGCCAGTGTTCTTAACCTCTGAACCATCTCTCCAGCCCAGATCATATCCTTTAAAGGCAAGGTCAAGAGAGAAAAAGAAAGGCTGAGAAATGATTCCTGATTAAAGGAAAACAAACAGGTATAAAAACTTAGCATAAAAACATTCTAGGATTAGATCCAGAACCAGCAGAGAAACAAGACATAAAATCCCTTTGGGAGATGGCCATCGTGGTGCACAAGTATAGTTCCAGCACTAAAGAGGCCGAGACAGGAGGATTTTGTTTTGGTGTCAGCCTAAGCTACAAAGCCAAGTTCCCTTTAAAACAAAACAAAGCAAAACAAAAAAACCTGTAAACCAAAAATAAATAATCAAAACTTCTCACTGCTGGGATACTTGTCAAAATGTTGACTTAAGCCGGCCATGGTAGTGAATGCCTTTAATCTGAGCACTCAGGAGGCAGAGGCAGGTGAATCTTCTTAAGCTGGAAGCCAGCCTACAGAGTGAGTTTTAGGACAGCCAGAGATACACCATGAGACCTTCTCAAATAAAAGTGAGCAAACAAACAAAAATGGGAACAAACTGAAAAATATGAAATGTAAGAGAACTTGTTTCCTGAGTTGATCAAGTGATGCTAATCAAACATCCTTTACTTTACACTCCTATGTACAGTTGTGCCAAATCACGCTAATTCTCAGAGAAGACAAAACACAAGTGTGTAACTTCTCACAAATGAAGAAAGTACCACTTCAAAACGAAGTTCCATAATAATAAGGTGACAAGATGGCGCAGCAGATAAAGGCATGTGCTGCTAACCCTGAGGAAGTGAGCTCAATCCCCAGGACCCACAAGGTAGAAGGAAAGAACTGGCTCTAGCATCCCCTGACTTCCATGATTATACTGTGGCATTCACAGGTTCCTGTGTGTACACACAACACACACACACACAAATAAATAAAATTTATAACAAATTATTTAAAGTTTCACAGTAATTTTGCATGCAATTACTTAAAAAGCTATGAGTACACTAAACTTTAGCTTTGAAACGATATTCATATTGTAACTTTGAGAAACTTAAAAAAAATATTATGGGATAATATAATGCAAATTTAAAAATCATTATGCTTCAGCTCATTTGCAGCATTCTTGAGAAGCTAGACATTTAGTCAGGATGGATATGAGATAGAGAAATACTATCAAAAAATAAGATGCTAACATTGCTGACATTGCCCTTTGTTACCCGCTATAACTTCCTGGTCTCTTGCTGAAGAGACCATATACTTTGGTTGTAGGACACAGAAATATCAGTCTCAAATGGACTGGGAAACGCCTTCCCTGCTGGCTAGCTTTCATCGTTGTGGAAAGCTAGGCTTTCCCATCATCTGCAGGCTGATGGGGAAGAAAGACATCAATGGTCTTGCCCAGCTGAAATCTGCATGCTGGAGTATGGCCCTTCTAAGTAGAATGTGTCCACTAGTGAAATATTGGCACGGCTGTTAACAGGTAACCAGGCACTTTATGATTGTATTTGAGCCCACTCCACAGGAGAGAGTCTCATGTTTGGTGTTATAATTCTGGTTGTAAATTAGTACTGTAAAGACTTTGGCTGGGAATCAAAGGCCCCAAAGAAGAGCCTGCTCTTGGTATCTTGCCAAATGATCTTGTTGTCAAATTGCCTTTTAAATATTTATACCCATAGACTGAGGTTTCTCTCAACCTACATCAGAGGTTGAGTTCAATGGGCAGAGGGCATAACTAATCAAATGCTCAGCCAGAGATACACAGTGAGACTGTTTCAAAAAATAAAGTAAAATAAAATTAAAAAATAAAATAAAAAGGCTGAATGAATGTCTCAGCAGTTAAGAGAGTTAAGAGCACTTGCTGCTCTTCCAGAGTACTTGACTTTGGTTCTCAGCACCACATTAGGCAGGTTGCAAGGATCTGATGCCATTTTCTGGACTCTACAGGAACCAACACACACATACACTAAAAGAAACAAAACCAAAGAAACAACAACGTAGAATTAGGGGCTGGAGGGAGGTTCTCAAGGGATTTATTAGCATCCATGTCAGCTCTGACTACTTACACTTGAAACTTACAGTTGAAACTGGCCCATCATAGAAGCTAAAGTCGGGTATCTTCCTTTTTTTTTAATCCGGTAGCATTTGGTCACTTGGTGATCTTTGAGTATTCACCCATCAAGAGGATGATACCCACATCAGACTTTGTGGTTAGGCTGGCCTAAATTACTTGAGTTAACAGATGGATTACAAAAGTGGCTTTGAGGTTAGAAGCTGATCTTGGCAAAGCCTGATCAGTCAGCTGATACAGCACTGAGAATTGATAGTGTGATCAATGGGAGCATGGCTTTTAGTACTTTGGTACCAACATGTCAGGTGTGCAATGAAAAGCCAGATAGGGTTGTGGGTCACTAGAGACAGTTACTGAAACATTCTGAGCTATCCAGCCCTCGATAAAGTCAGTCACTTGCAAAGAAGGGTCTAGTATGTGCTAGGGATCCAGCAGCAACCTTGAAGAATATTAATAAAGTAGAATAGCTAAATTTTGATAAATCCTCATTTTAAAAGTACTGAGTGGTTTCCCACTGGGAATAGCAAAATCCTTTATTGTCTGCTGCTGGTTGTTTTAAAGTACTTGAAAATATAGTACAAAGGGACACTCAGCCACAGGTACAAAATACATTACCTAATCATTGCCTTCATTATTTTCTATGATGTCATGATACAGGGAGCTGTGGTACACTGGATTTCAGCACTTGTCTACTTATACATCATAACCATAATCAAGACACAAAATGTTTTTTTTTAACTCAAAAAGTCCTTTATAACCTTTGAAAATAATACCCTATTCTTAACTCTAGATGTTGACAGCCAAGATCTGATTTATTTAGGTATAGTTTTATATTTTCCTGAGTGTCACACGAATTACATCATATAGTAACTATTTCTAAAAGACAAGGTCTCACCGTGTAGTCCTGGCTGACCTGGAACTTGCTTTGTAGACTAGGTTGGCCCAGAATGCACAGATATTTGCTATCTTTCTTCCCTGACTCCCCATGCTGGGATTAAAGGTATACACCATCACACTTGGCTTTGTCTTGCTTTCAGCATTGAAATGGAGGATGAAATGGAAAGATGGAGATGGAAAAGAATAAAAAATAAATAAATAAAATAAAACAGGTTTGGACAAGAATAGGTAGAAACATTATATTCAGCCTTTTATGTTACTATAAACAATTTGAGACTTTGTAAAATGTGTTTGCATTTGTCCATAGTTCATTTTTGGTGATGAATAGCTCTGCAACATGATATTAATTTCATTTATTTATTTTGTAGCTAATGTCTAAGTATATCATGGCCCAAACAAGTTGTTATCTGAAAGCTACCATCTCACAGTAACACCCAAAACGATGTTTGGTTACATACATATTTGGAAATGCTGGGCCAGCCAAAAATAATACATAACCATTGAAATAACCTACACTGGATCTGATGCCAATCAGTGATTTTTAAAAATGTTATCCAGAAATTGTTGGTTTTATGATAACTGGATATTTTTATATCATAGTTGATTTATGACAAAAATATAAGCTTTTCAGTACATTAAGAAAAAGAAAAGTGTCGTAGCTACTCACATAAGCCATCTGAATAAAAATGTTGACCCTCCTACGCCTGGGAAGTTTGCCAGTGGTATGTTCTAATGTGACCCAGAATTCTCATCTGCTATTAAAAAGGTCACACACTTTCTCCAGGTGACTCATTTAAGAGCTGATCACTGGTTGTTCCTGCCATGACCAACAATGAAATGAATAAAACAGCAAAGGAACCATCTTGGAGATGGTGGTGTCGGCTGAGTTCACAGTCTGGCATTGGATGGTATTAACACTGCTAGTTTACAGTGCCCAGTGTAAAGCAACAGCATAACCAGACTCCTCACATGAAAATATTCCACTGAGATTCTCTATCAGTTGTGTCCTGTCAACGTGATTTGGCTTTCCCTGGGAGCCATACTTCTGATTGTATCTACCAGGGCATTTCTGTAGAGGATTATCTGAGGAGGAGAGAGTCTCAGTGTGGGTGATATCATTTCATGTGCCAAGAATACAGACTATTTTTTTTATTCTTTATTAATTACACTTTATTCACCTTGTATCCCCCCCCATGGTTCCCTCCCTCCTCCCATCCCAATCCCTCCCTTCCTCCACCCTCTACATGCATACCCCTCCCCAAATCCACTGATAGGGGAAGACTTCTTTTCCTTTCTTCTGATCCTAGTCTGTTAGGTCTCATCAGGAGTAGCTGCATTGTCTTCCTCTTTGGCCTGATAATGCTGCTCCCCCCTCAGGGGGAGGTAATTAAAGATCAGGCCAATCAGTTCATGTCAGAGACAGTGCCTGTTCCTATTACAATGGAACCCTCTTGGATACTGAACTGCCATGGGCTACATCTGTGCAGGGGTCTTAGGTTATCTCCATGCATAGTCCTTGGTTGGAGTATCAGTCTCAGGAAAGACCCCTGTGCTCAGATTTTTTGGTTCTGTTGCTCTCCTTGTGGAGTTCCTGTCCTCTCCAGATCTTACTATTTCCCATTTCTTTCATAAGATTCCCTGCACTCTGCCCTAAGGTTGCCCATAAGTCTCAGCATCTGCATTGATAGTCTGCAGGGCAGAGCCTTTCAGAGGTCCTCTGTGTCAGGCTCCTGACTTGTTCCCTCTTTTCTCCTTCTTCTGATATCCTGATTTCTTACAAAGATGCCAAAACCATTCAATGGAAAAAAGACAGCATCTTCAACAAATGGTACTGGTATAACTGGATGTCTACTTGTAGAAAAATGCAAATAGATCCATACTTATCACCCTGCACAAAACTAAAGTCCAAGTGATTCGAAGAACTCATCATAAAACCAGACATATTAAATCAGTTAGAAGAGAAAGTGGGAAGAGCCTTGAATTCATTGGCACAGGAGACAACTTCCTAAATAGAACACCAACAGCACAGGCTCTAAGAGCAACAATCAGTAAATGGGACCTCATGAAACTGAAAAGCTGCTGTAAAGCAAAGGACACTGTCGTCAGAACGAAACAACTGTTTACAGATTGGGAAAGGATCTTCAGCAACCCTATATCTGACAGAGGACTAATATCCAGTATATATAAAGAACTAAAGAAGTTAAACAGCAAAAAAAAAAAAAAAAAAAAAAATCAAGTAGTCCAATTTAAAAATGGGGTACAAAGCTAAACAGAGAATTCTCAATAGAGGAATATCGAATGGCAGAGAAACACTTAAAGAAATGGTCAACGTCCTTAGCCATCAGGGAAATGCAAATCAAAATGACCCTAAGATTTCACCTTACACCCATCAGAATGGCTAAGATCAAAAACTCAAGAGACATCACATGCTGGAGAGGTTGTAGAGAAAGGGGAATTCTGCTCCACTTCTGGTGGGAATGTAAACTTGTACAACCACTCTGGAAAGCAATCTGGCGCTTTCTCAGACAACTAGGAATAGCGCTTCCTCAAGATTCAGCTATACCACTCCTAGGCATATACCCAAAAGAGTCTCAAGTACACAATAAGGACATTTGCTCAACCATGTTTGTAGCAGCCTTATTTGTAATAGCCAGAATCTGGAAACAGCCCAAATGCCCCTCAATGGAGGAATGGATTCACAAATTGTGGTATATTTACACAATGAAATATTACTGAGGAATAAAAAACAAGGAAATCATGAAATTTGCAGGAAATGGTGGGATATGGAAAAGATCATCCTGAGTGAGCTACCCCAGAAGCAGAAAGATGCACATGGTATATTCTCACTCATATAGACATATAATATAGGATAAACCTACCAAAATCTGTACAACTAAAGAAACTAATCAAGAGGGAGGACTCTTGCTAAAATGCTCAATTCCTATCCAGAAAGGCAAAGAGAATGGACATCAGACTAAATTTTTTAATTATTTATTTTACTAATTACAGTTTATTCACTTTGTATCCCAACTGTAGCCCCCTTCCTCATCCCCACCCAACCCCACCCTCTCCCTTTTCTCCACCCATGCCCCTTTCCCTGCCCACTAATAAGGGAGGTCTTCCTCCCTTCCATCTGATCCTTTCTATCATGTCTCATCAGGACTGGCTGTATTGTCTTCCTCTGTGGCCTGGTAAGCCTTCACCCACCTGAGGGGGAGGTGATCAAAGAGCAGGCCACTGAGTTCATGTCAGAGACAGTCCTTGTTCCCATTACTATGGAACCCACTTGGAGACTGAACTGCCATGGGCTACATCTGTGCAGGGGTTTCAGGTTATCTCCATGCATGGTCCTTGGTTGGAGTATCAGTCTCAGAAAAGATCCCTGCGGCCAGACTTTTTTTTTTCTTTCCTTGTGGTACTTCTGTCCCGTCCAGGTCTTCCTATCTCTCCTTTTTTTTCATAAGATTCCCTGCACTCTGCCCAAAGTTTGGCTATGAGACTTAGCCATCTGCTTTGATACCCTGCAGGGTAGGGTCTTTAAGAGGCTCCTGTCCTACTCCCTGTTTTGTCCCTCTTCTGATGTCTGTATCTTTTGCCTTTCTGAATGAGGATTGAACATCTTACCCAGGGTCCTCCTTCTTGATTAGTTCTTTAGTTCTACAGATTTTAGTATGATTATCCTATAAGTCTAATATCCACTTATAAGTAACTATATGCTGTGTGTCTTTCTCCTTCTGGGATACCTCACTCAGGATGACCTTTTCTATTTCCCACCATTTGCCTGAAAATTTCATGATTTCCTCATTTTTGATTGTTGACTAGTATTCCATTGTGTAGATGTACCACAATTTCTGTATCCATTCCTCAACTGAGGGACATCAGGGTTGTTTCCAGCTTCTGGCTATTACAAATAAAGCTGCTACAAACATGTATGAGCAAATGTCCTTGTTGTGTACTTGAGCATCTTTTAGATATATGCCTTGGAGTAGTATAGCTGGATCTTAAAAAGAGGGAAAAGAGAAAGTCGGATAAGCAATAAGCACTATTGATCACCTTTCTCTGCTTTGTGACTACAGATACAACATGGACAGCTACCTTACTCTCTGGCTGCCATTTTTTCTCACTACGATGAACTGTATCCCCTCAAACTATGAGCCAAAACAAGCTCTTCTCCTTTAAATGGCTTCTGTCAGGTATTTCATCCCAACCCTCAGAGAAGGAACTAATACAGGACTTTGGGAGCAAGAAGTAGCAGTGTTGCTCTAAGAATTCTGATTGTGAGGTTTTTATCTCTTCTGATCTGGTTTACAAGTGCAATGTTGAAGAGTTTGGACTCTGAGCTACAGAAGACCCAGAATGCTGTAAGTGGCACTTAACAGCCACTCTGGTGGGAATTTGAAAGCCAAAAGAAATGTGTACAGTGAAGTCTGAACATGTGTGGTATCAGACAGGAACAAAGACTCTCCTGGGTCTGCAGATAGGAGGCCATTCATGTTATAGTCACTAAAGAATCTGTGTTTTGTTTGTATCCTGAAAATTTGAGTGAGGCTAAGCTTGAAAGTAATAGAGTAAGCTGTTTGGCAAAAGAAACCTCCACACAGCATAACATCCAGGATTTATCATGAATGGATTCACATAAATATAAAATGGAAAGAGTCAAAAAAGAAGAGAGCCATGGCAATGGCTCTTTGGGCATGAGGACTTGTTGGATAAACTTGAGGATCTGAGTTCAAATTTCCAGAGCCTATTAAAAAAAACTTGTGTGGTTAGAACAATCTAGAATTTCTACTCTGTTGGCAATTTTACTGTGTGGAAGGAAAACTCAAGGATTTACCGCCACATCTCAGGGATCATGGTGTAGTAAAAATTTTGGTTTCTTTAAAAACTTGGTTGTGTTATGAAAATGTGTTTTCATTTTGGTCCCAAGTGTAGACTGTGTGAATTCTTTATCCACCACTGAAGATAAACACATGAGAGGTGCACAATGTTTTCCAGCTGGAAACTGCTTCGTTCGAGGGGAGTGGTTTTTGCCAGCTGGAAAACATCCTTGTTTGGACTCTGAGAAGATATAAATAACAGTCCAGAGACAGAGAGAAGTTACTTTCCATCGATTCAATGTCTTTGCATCATTTGGCAACCCTTGGCTTTGCTTCCCTTTGAGATGATCTTAGAGAGAAAGGCTCCAGAGAACGTCCCAAGGTTGCTGTTACCATTTGCTATTCGCTGTTTCACTGGACTTCTGTAATGCCAACGATTGAGATTGGTATTGCCCTAAAGAACACAATGACCCGAACTATCAGGAAGTAGCTAGAGAGATCAACATCCCTTGTCCCTACTAACCTGCTTTCTCTCCTAACTAGGGATATGGGGCAGGGGCTTTGAAGGGAGGTAGAGGCATTGAAAAATTCTAAATAAAGTAGATTTTTGAAAAATCGAAGCCTACATCACAGAATAAAGAAAAAATTTACCTAGGTAGCAATCCTTTAGTTTTACATTGTCATGAGCTATAAAATATTTGAGGGTTTTTTTGTTTGGTTTGGTTTTTTAGCTTTCTTGCAAGCTAATGAGCTAACCTCCTATAGATTCATGGTTGATAGCAGAAATCAGGAGATTTTTCATTGGAGAGTCAGCATTTACTGCTCACAGCACAGCAAGCCGCATGAGCATCAGCATATTTGTGTCAGTTTCCTTGCCCCTAGTCCCATGGAAAATATGTAATAAGCCGAGATGATATCTACAGGCATAATGAGCCTTGCTACAAAAGAGAAACTCAGAGCCAAGGACCAAAACTTCCGGAAAAAGCAGCAAAGAAACCAGTCTCTTTCCTCTCATAGTGAAAGGTCGTGTGATAAGC
The DNA here is from genome assembly GCF_030254825.1 of Meriones unguiculatus. NCBI lineage: Eukaryota > Metazoa > Chordata > Mammalia > Rodentia > Muridae > Meriones > Meriones unguiculatus. The sequence goes on from NC_083367.1 coordinate 42,161,615, forward strand.
ATGTGTAGTGCCTTGACCTGCTTAGTTATACATGTCTACCTACAAATACTCATCAGTCTCAGGGGACAGATAAGACTTGCAATCTGCTGTACAAGGCAAAACTATGCAAGACTCAAGACTGATATTGATTTGCTTTTTATAAGCAGCTCACTCCTAACTTTTTTTTTGTAGAACTCGAATTTTCATACGAATATGTGACTCTTGGTAAATTTGACTGGCACAAGTTAATCTACCTGTGTTATATAACACTTAGTTAAGGCACTATCAACAATGTCTAACAGGAGAGTGAGGTTTATATACAGTATTGACCTCAGTTATTACCTCCCGATTTCTAAAATTCCATAAGCCATTGGATGCTGCTTTAAAAAGCCAATGGCTTTCTCTTTACGTATCTCCTTTAAATGATGGGTGTGTAATCCATCATTTAAAAAGTTATTATTTCTTTGAGAATTTTGAACGGTGTTCATTGGTCATGTTTACTCCCTCCATTAATTCCTCCAAGACCTAACCCCCTACCCTACCTACATATCTTTGTGTTCTTTCTCTCCTCATTAACCCAGCAAGTTCAATTTGTGCTGCCTTTGGACCCTTAGATATATGGCTATCAACTGGAGCATAGTCAAGAACAGAAGAGACACCATTAGGTGTCTGACTCTCCCTCCTCCAGCAGGTATTAACTGCCAATATCAACTCAGCCAAGGGTGGGACTTATGACCATCGCCCCTTTCCATGCTGGGGCTTTTGTCTGGTTTGAACTTGCCTAGGTCAACTGTTTGCTGACACAACCACTGTGAGTTTATGTGTGTCTGGCCTGTTTTATACAGAAATCACTGATTCCCTGTCATCATACTCCATCTCAGGCTCTTACTGTCTTTCCACCTCTTCTTCCTCAATGATCCCTAAGCTCTGGGTGGAGGGGTGCGATATAGATATCCCATTTAGAGCTAAACGTTCTGCAGTCTTTCACTCTCTTCACCTTGACCAGTGGTGGCTTTCTGTGTTAATTACCCTCGACTGCAAAAAGGAGCTTCTTGAATGAGGGTTGAGAAAAGCATTAAACTAAAGGTATACATGTTAAGTCATTAGGAGTCTGTCCAATATTATGTCCATGTAGCAGAATAATAGTAGTAGGTTCTCCCACAGGGTCTATAACCTGTTTAGTCATAGGTTCCTGATATCTATTTTGTAGAGCAGGTCTTAAATCCAATCAGAAAGTAATTTGTCATTCCTATGGCATCCACTATTGCATTCCTATGCCACTATTGCATTATTGGATATGTCTTGCCAGGCTGATCATTACTGGAGATGATTCACAGATACACAATCCCTTTTCCCTTCTTGTAAGCAGTCTGAGCAAGCCGCATGGAGCAGGCCAGTCAGCAGCATCTTTCCATGGCCTCTGCATCAGCTTCTGCCTGCAGGTTCCTGCCCTGCTTGAGCTGCTGTCCTGACTTCCTTTGGTGAAGAACAGTGATGGAAGTGTAAACTGCATATACCCTTTCGTCCACAAGTTGCTTTGGTCATGGCATTTCATCACTGCAGTAGTAACCCAAACTAAGACAAGTGTTAGTTGGGAAATGCAAGTTTAGATACAAAGCTTTGATGGCTTCTAAGGTTTCTGTAACATTTCTCCCCTCAAGAGAGGGGAACTTAAAATGTTTTAGGAGATGAGCTGAAATCACAGGAAGGATATAACTCATTTCCACTGTCAAAATTCAAATATCCATATCTAAAGCTTTTTTTTTTTAACCGGGGCTTAGTATCTCGACCACACCTCCCCACACAGCTTCCAGATGGCTTCAATTGGAAAAAGTAAGGAATCACAGCTCCTTCCCACATTGGCACCACAGGGCTGACCTGAGAACCAAGGGCATCTCAAGCTTCCTGGAAGGACAAGAACACTGTTTGCTTCAGGAGTTCCTGCCCCTAAATTGCTTAACAAATTTTTATCTCCTGTCCTTATCATCCTTTCGCCAGGCTATTCTTCAAAGAGGTTAACAGTTTTTTTCCATTTTCTCCACTTTACTACTTGTTCATGAGGAAGTAGGAAAGGGTTTGAGCGTAATATAAGTTTTTACATTGTCCCCATTATTATAACTTTCCTCTAGATGGGATAGGAGGCTGTGTCATTATATTGGTAGCAATTATCAACCTTCATTTTCAGAATTAAATTTTTACAAGTAGGATTCTCTGCAAGCTTAACATTTTCTTCCTTAAAAATACCTATTTGCATCTTTGTATGGAAACAAGGCCATTTCTCTGTTCCCAAGATCACAGTAAGTCCCTAGTGACAGTTGTTGACTATTAACTATTTAGAGAACTTAAAATTGATCTTATCAGACCATTCATACCCACAGAGTTCTTTCTGGAACAGCCACCCTGAGTTACATGGAGGAGTGAGTGAGTAAGGGAATTGTCCTGAACTTAATTAAATTGATCAGAAATTATTACGTGAATATTGAAAGTCGGTCAAATCTGCCTCAAGTCTTTTTTTTTTCCTTCTTTCCTTTTTCTCTTATTTTCTTCCTTCCCTCCTTTCTTTCAGTCTTTCTGTTGCTGTTTTTCTTTTCTTTTGTGTGTGTGTGACAGAGTTTCTCACTTTGAAGACCAGGCTGGCCTCAGACTCACAGAGATCTACCTGCCTCTGCCTCTCAAGAGCAGGGATTAAATATGTGTGCCACCACACACCTGACACATTGAGGCATTTTCTTAATCGAGGTTCCCCCTCTCAGATGACATTAGCTTTGTCAAGTTGACATAAAATTGACCATCATGATGATACAAAGGTCAATATCAATTTGGACACTTTTTAAATTAATTAACTAACTAAGTAATTAACTAATTTCTCTGTGTAGTCTTGAATGTCCTGGACTCACTTTGTAGACCAGGCTGGCCCCATGCTTACAGTGATCCACTTGCATCTGTTTGGCTACTCTTTAAGACCTGTCTAAAAAAAGAGTATCTCTGACCTTGTTGGGTAGACATAACATTCTTATCTACTCCAAAGACTAAAACAGTTCATGTTGAATATAATAGAGAACTAGGTGCCATTGGTACAGATAGGAAGCTGACACAGAATTCACGATTTCCCTCTGTTATGGTGTATTAGAGTGAAAGGACCTCAAGGACATGATTAGGCCTTCAGGTGGAAGGGAGAGCATCAAACAGAAACAGTACAATATATGGATATCTAAACATGATGGGGCCTTAATGGGAAGGAGAGGCTTCTCTTTAAAGCCTGATGAGGAGCTTTATTAAGAGTGAGTGTGGGTCTATATAAGTGAGTATATCCCATGTTTGTCTTTCTCCTTCTGGGATATTTCACTCAGAATGATCTTTTCTAGATCCCACCATTTGCCTGCAAATTTCATGATTTCCTCCTTTTTGATTGCTGAGTAGTATTCCATTGTATAAAAATACCACAATTTCTGTGCCCATTCCACCGTTGATGGACATCTGGGACCATGTATGGATATAACCTAGAACCTCCACTCAGTGTAGCCTGTGGTAGCTCAGTAACCAATTGGTTTCCCAAAGTGAGGGGAACAGGGACTATTTCTAACAGGAACTCAATGACTGGCTCTTTGGTCTCCCCACCCCCAAAGGGAGGAGCAGTCCTGTTAGGCCACAGAGGAGGGCTTTGCAGCCAGTCCTGAAGATACCTGATAAAACAGGATCAGATGAATGGGGAGGAGGTCCCCCCTATCAGTGGACTTGGAAAGGGGCATGGTGGAGATGAGGGAGGGAGGGAGGGAGGGACTGGGAGGGAATGAGGGATCGGGACATGGCTGGGATACAGAGTTAATAAAATGTAACTGATAAAAAAAATAAAAAATAAAAAAATAAAAAAAAAAGAGTGAGTGTGACCAGGATGGAGAGGTAGCTCAGGCTAAGAGCTTTTGCTGCTCTCACAGAGGACCCAATTTTGATTCTCAGTACGTACATATGGCTCACAGCCATCTGTAATTCCAGTTTCAGGGCATCTGATCCCATTTTCTGAACTCCCTGAGCACCAGGGAGAAGATGACACATTTAGACAACACATACACACAAAATAAAAATAAATAAATATTCTTAAAAGAAAGTGATGCTGAGAGACAGATAGGGAGGGAAGAATCCACCATGAGAGGAAAGGCAGGGACAGGGAGGCCAGAACAGCCTCCTGAGAGAGCACCTTTTAGGGAAATCTTGCCAGCAGTCTTCCTGATGAAACTTGGACCAATCCCCAGAACCGAGAAGAAATATGAATTTTTATACTTTTAGGTGTGGTGGGAAGTTTCATGATACACGACTTAACTCAGTATAGAATGTGACAAGGAGCATGAAGGAGCCAGGTATTGTGAATTAAGAGCTGCCAAATCATAGCATAGATGACTTCTTCTCCTCCTCCTCTGTCTTCCTCCTCGTTCTTTGAAACTGTGTCACCCCGACCAGCCTGGAACTCATTATGTAGATCAAGATGGCATTAAAGGTGTGCAACACCATGACTAGTTCCAAGCTGGCTTCCTCCTCCTCTCCTTCCTCTTCCTCCTCCTTCTTTTCTTCTCCTTTCTCTCCTCCTTTCACTTCTTCCTTCCTTGTCCTCATTCTCATCCTTGTCTTCATCCTCCTCCTCATCCTCTTCTTCTAAGATTTTTTTTTACTCAGTGTGTATGAATGTTTTGTCTGCATGTGCATCACACATGTGCTTGTTGGATCCTGTTATGGGGTTATGGGTGCTGAAGAGGCACCCTGCATCTCTGTGTGGTGCTGAGATCAATTCTGGTAATCTGTAAGAGCAATGAGTGCTCTCAACCACTGAGACATCTCCCCAGCTATGCTCCAGGAGTTTCTCAACTTTCTGTCCCAGAGAGCTGCAGGGAAATACGGCCTGATCCAGTCTGTGGGTTCTGGGCTACATTTACAGGCCTATGTTCTGACATTTCATTTTATTGTTGCCTCCTGTAAGAGTTAAACCCATCAGTCATCTGGGCTAAGAGACTAGGGAAGGTTGATTTACATTATGCCATGCTAAAGCGGTGTAATAATTATCTCCTCAATGAGTTGTCATTTTCCTTCCCAGGAATTCCACCTTTTGTGCATGCTCTTACTGAACCACTGTTCAGTTAAGTCATCCTGCCTTCTCTGTATTCTTCCTCCAAATGGCTGCTGAAGTTTACAGCTTGTCAGTCTTGTCTCTCGAGCTCTAACAAAATTATCCTTGAGTTTCCTACGGAGTTGGCTTTAGAATTCTTTTATTAACAAGACTAAGAGCAAGCCCCAGTTTCCCTGGTAACATAGAGTGCCCAATCTGGAGTTGCCCAAAATTTCTGGGAACAGGTAGATAATATCAAATTCTATGATATGAATAATAATTCAGAAACACTAGCTTTAGAAACAAAAAAGGAGAAGATTTGGAAAATAGAAAAGAGAGTCTAGAGCCTGCACCAGTGGGCTCAGTACCAACTGGTGAGCCCTGTGCTCCCAGAAAAAAGTGATTGGAACCACAGAAGGTTATAACCTTGCTTTCAAATACAGAGAGAAAAAAAAGCCACTGTACTTTCTGTAACAAATAATTTAAAGAGAAGGGAGAGAAAAAGCTGGGAAAAGACAGCCTCTTCTCAGAACTTGAATAGTGCAGTGCTGAGAAACAACTTTTAAAGGATCCCTGCTGAAGTGAAGATTACATGGCTCTGGATGCACAGGCTCCTCCATTCATGCCTGGAAACTCAGAGCAACTGTTATGAGGGCAAACTCTTGATGTAGCCAGCAGAACTCCTCTAGGTAGAGGGAAGAGCTTTGATGCAGTAATCTGTGAGGTTTAAATTTGGTCTGAGAAACAGACTGAATTGCATTACACAGAGACAGACCCAGCTTCTGCAGCCCACTTCCATGAGAAACCACACAGAGCAGGCTTGGCACAGAGGAAAGAGCAACACCTAAACCCCGGGAGGGATCAAAACGTGGGTCTGGCACACAAGCTTTATACCAGGGGAATTCACAAAGACAGACAGGCCCAGTTCCTGAGTCCAGGCGTTTGGATCCCCAGAACTCAGATTTCAGGATGATCTGCTCGTGGCTCCAGATGTGAGCTCTCAGCTCTTCTCCTCATGGCTTTGCTCCACTTCCATGGACCCCAATCTTCTGTAAGCCCACTCAAATGCTTTCTTTTAGAAGTGTCTTTGTCATTTTGTTGTTGTTTTATTTTTTATCATAACAATAGAAAAGTAATGAATACACTTGGCATGTGTAACTTGATATTTAATAAAATATCAAAAATCTAAACAACCCAGATAAGAAAAGGATTATTATAAAACAATTTTCAAAAGATGAAGTATGAAAGCCAGCATGAGACACATGCCTATAGATAAAAAATGAGTTCAAGGCTGTCCTAAGCTACACAGCAAGTTAAAATACGAGAAGTTGGTATTTATCTCAACCCCAACTCTCCCTCTCCCCTAGAAAAGATGGCCAAGTACCAATGGCCAATAAATAATAAACAGAAGAAACAATGTTCAACACCCTAAACCAGCGAAGGGCATAAAAATTAAAACTACACTGAGATTTCGGCTCAACCACATCAGAATGCTGGCAAAGGTAAACGAGTGAGAACAAATGCTAGGAAAGACATGGGGAAAAGAGAGCCCTTATACATTGTTGGTGGGAATATAAATCTGTCCAGACACCATGGAAATCAGTATCAAGAATTCTTAAAATAACAATAGAACTACCATTCAACTCACATGTAGTGAGAATTTTGGTTTCTTTAAAAACACAAAAATATTGCCTGAATACATTTTGTTTTAATCCCAGGAATCCCAGGGGCTGCTTGAGATTGTCACAGAAGTTAACTATGATTTGTCTCATGCTCTGTGTTCTGACAGGGGCATTATTTTGCCAGGTTAAGATAGTTTATGTTTAGAATACTGGGAACTCTTGAGAGGTTATAAAAATGCTAGGGCCCCAAAAGCCAGGGTGGATGCTGTTCCCCCTGCTGCCATAAAATTCCCCTACCCGAGAAACAGCCTGAGGATAACTACAAGAAAGGGAAAGTATCTTATCTCAGGATGGGGCATTCTGCTCACTGACCTTGTAGAAGAACATTTCATGGCACAGAAAATACCTAACATTCCTGAGGGGTATAGAGATAGCTTGCTCAAAGTTAGTTAGCCAATAACTTTGTAACAAGTTTGCCCTTGCAGAATGTCAGCCTATCCTGTAACTGTTAAGCTGGAAATTCCCGGTCCTTCCTCAAACCCCAATAAAAACCCTGCACTGCAGCTACTCTCTCTGCAGCTCTCCTCTCTGATCCACTACATGGGTGATGGTGGAGAGACCCAGCTTAAACCCTAATAAAGCTCTTTGCTCTTTCGTACGTGGTCTGGAACCTGGTAGTCCTTAAGATCTGGGCATAACATAACATGTTAAGTGTTGAGCTAAGAGAACACAAGGTATTAAGAAGCACAGAAAATAGTCATGGGAGAAGGGAGAGAGGCTAGAATTCTCCCTGAAGAAATCAAGTCTGATTTCACACTTCACAGTGTTGGGTCTGGGGAAGAACGTTCGTGTCTGGTAAAGTGTCTCATTCTGTTTTCAGAACCTTCCCTGGTTGATTTTGGAACTGAGAGAGCAAAACTCAGCAAGCAACACTCTGTAGTCACCATTAACATCGAAGCTGGAGTTTCTCCACTGTGGTTGCTGAACCAACCGAGTTAGTCTCCCAGGGTCTTGTTAAAAATACAGGCTTCAGAGAGAAAGGGATGTGGCAAGGGGTACCTTGGACTAATTCTAAATCTCTTGGGGTGACATCTAAGAGATTGGTGCTTGAAGCACGAAGAGTCCTGGGGAATCATCAGAAAGTAGAAAAAAAATATTTTTGTAATTAACTCGGTGTGAGTCTTACTTCACTACCTCCTCTTCAAGAGGAGGAAGCAGTGTATGCGTTTAGAAGGAATTGTAAATAATCGTTAAGACATGCGAGTGTTGCATTAGACTGTCAGCTTCTATCCTTTACCTTCACCTTGCAGGTCGGCTTAGACGGGTGCTCAACAAATGTCAAGCTACTAAACACCGGGACTTGGTAGTTCAAATAATTTCTTTTGGGTTTCTGCTCTTCTTCCAGTGTCTGGTTAGTGGCACCTCCAGTCTGATGAATTAGGAAAAGCAAGTGGAGTTTGGAAAAGTTCGACACCCCTCCGGTCCTCAGACCGCTATTTAGGACTTAACAACACTACACTCCTTCATCTGCCCATGTCTATGGGGAAAAGGACACGGCACGAACATGCCAGCACCTTTGACAGCTTTCAAGTAAGTGTCTGTTATCAGCAAGTCTCGATGCTGAGAGCCCAACAAATGCTTACTGAATCCAGGAGGGACAGTCTGCCATTAACTAAGTCTCTAAGGCAGTAACTCAAGAAGAGTTACCAGGAGCTGATGCGGGAGGAGAGAAGACGCGAATTGGAACCCGTGGGAATATCCGACCACCAGGTAGCCCCGGGGCGGCACTGCAGCCCTGGGGAGCTCTCCAGACGACTCCCCTTGGGGTCCCAGCGGCACGTGGCGGGCTCGGGCCGGCGAGCGTCGCGGCGGTGGGGGAGGGGAGCGGCGTGGGCCCAGGCGGAGGGGTCCAGACCGCCCGGGAGACGTTTGAGCAGGCTCCGAGTGCGCAGGCTCGGCCCAGGCGCAACCAGTGCGCGCAGGTCTGCGGGGGGGAGACCCGCGGGCTGCGCGTCCGGGACTCGGAGCACCGGGGTCAAGGTCTGCCTGCTGGCACCTCGGGTCCGCTCGGGACCCGTGACCCCGCGCGGTGCTCCCGCCCCGGTCGGCGACGCCCGCTCCGAGCCCGTCCTTCCTCCCGCGCGCAGCCGCGCGCTCCCCCGCCGGTGCTGCCGCAGTGGTCGCGCCCACCTCCCAGCCCAGCCGCACCGGGGACTCCCCCGCCGAGTGTCGCGCGTCGGCGCCGCTGCCACCCCGGCTCTGCGCTCTCGGGTCCTCCCGGCCCCCGCTCCCGTCCCTCTCCGGGCCACCCTTGCTCCCCCCGGCCGCCGCGCCCGCCGTCCCCATCAGCCCCTGTTGTCTGGCCGCCGGGCCGCGGCGGGCGGGAGCAGCCGGAGGAGGAGTCGCAGCCGGGAGGCGGTGGCCCGAGCCCATGGCGTACAGTCAGGGAGGCGGCAAGAAGAAAGTGTGTTACTACTATGACGGTGAGTGGCCCCGGGGGGCCCTGCGGCGGGGCGGACGGGCGGCTCGGGGTGCTTAGGGTGGCCGCCCGCGGGGACACGGACTCGGCCTACCCGAGCGGTCGCGTCCCGAGGACACCCGCCCTCGCTGGTCTCGGGTCCTCCGCGCGGGCCCGCGCGGGCACGGGAGTGCACTGCCTCGGACCGGCTCCCCCTCCGTCCCTCCCCAGAGAACCCCAGTCGGTACCCCGGGCTTGACTGCACAAAGCCGGCGGCCCGAAGCTCCGCCCCGCGTCCCTGTCCCCTCCCCCGCTTGCCGGGTCCCCCTTCTCGCCCGAGATCTGTCTGCTCTCCGCTGCCAGCCTCACCCCGGACCCCACCGCCCGGGTGGGGCTGCGGAGGAGTTGCTGCTGGCCGGGGGCCAAGTTCGCAGAGCGGCGCCGTCTCGGTCGTGTTTTTGCGTGGACTCCATCCCTCGCCTTTGTTCGCTGGGTTCTACCAGCGCCACTCTCTCAGGGTTCAGATCGTATTGGACGGTGGCGATTGAGGGGTTTTGAGTTGGGGATAGGTAGGCCTGTGGGGGAGTAGTAAGAGGAAGGAGGGAAGCCTAGAGTTGTTCCTGTTTGATGGGTCCTGGCATGCCCCCGTGGGAGGTTGTTACCACCCACTTCTTTGTTGCTCTTTGTTCGATCTGCAATTAAACCCTACTCTGGGGTTTAGGAGAGAGCTTGGGCATCCTGCTTAGGAAGTCTCTCGCAGTGTGGTGGGGTCCCTGCTGCCGGAAACTTTGAGAAATGGACTAAATATTCCAAACGGGTAGGGCTGAGCTCACAATGCAATGAATGGCACAAGATTGTAAGGGTTATAAGGGTTCTCTAATTTGCAGTATGAGCAGTAAATAGTCTCCGAGTTCTGTTGGCTGAGCTGCTGGTCTCACTAAATGGACATATTTCGCCCGGAGACAACTCAAGATAGTCTTGAGGAAAGAGTAAGGAAATTTGACAGAACTAGTTGGGAGCTGTTTTCTATATTTGGTGTATTGAAGTCACAGTGTCTTGGAGAGGTAGATTAGCACACAGAGAACCAGGCTGAATGAAACCGACTCCAACTTGAAAATAGTCGTGTGTTTTCTTGGTTTGGCAGAATCATTTAATAATAAAATAGCCACTTCAGTCACTGGCTGAAAAATCAAAAACCTTACAGAAAGCTAGGACAAAATTGAAAAGGCTTTTAAATTGTTTTTCGTTTTTGTTTTTGAGACTATTTTGCTGTGGCTGTTGTGGAACTCACTAGTAAACCAGGCTAGCCTCTAACTCACAGAGATCCACCTTCCTCTGCCTCCCAAGTCCTGGGATTAAAGGCATGTGCCACCGAGGTTTGGCTTAAAAAGCTGTTTAGAGGACTAGATATGTATTGAATAAATTTGTTTGAATCACACTGTCATGGAGGGCAGAAATGAGAGAACAGGTCAGTTTAAGCGTGAATTGCATTGTGAAGTTGGATTCATGGGAAGCCCTTGTCCTGTATTCTGATTTCTTGGAAAGGGTGTAATCCTGTAAATTCATGTGAAAAGTTATAATAACAGCCTTTCTAAACTAAATGCTTGCTCTTGTTAGAGGATAGAGCCAAGGGAAAGGTTCAACAGTTAAACTCCTGTGCTCAGTCTCTTCAGCTGTCAGCTCTGTTGTCAGTGATGAACTCTAAGTCACTTGTAACTTTCACCAGGCCTGATGTAGAACCAGACCTTCTCTGTTCAGCTCTTTGTTCCTGGGTTCATGTGTGGGGTGAGCCTTTGGTGAGGGATGGGATGGGCACTGGTCACAGAGGTGGATGGATGGAGGCATTTTCTAATCATGTGGTTTTTGAATTATGCCCACGTAACTGCTCTGCCTCTTTATAAGCAACCAGCTGTGTGACTGATGGTGGAAATCTGCTGGCATGTCTGTCTGTGGTTCTTACTTGACAAGTTTTTAGAGTGGACTGTTTTCATTCTGAATATTTGCATTTGGGAGGAAGCTAACAAAATTGAGATTATTAAATTGATGTCATAATTATGCTAATTAACATGTGATGATAGCATGCTAGACTACAGAAATTATCTTCATTACCAAAACCCTATTCTTGTTAGTTTATAAAAGCAGCAGTGATTTTTAATTGTCTTTATTAAATTGTGAACAAAGGGTGCAAATAAAGTAACTTTTGTACAGAAAAGCGTAGGACTTTCCGATGCACAGACGGGTTGGGGGAGGACAGTGGGTGGAGTTGTAATGGGGCTTGAGCCTGAGTTAGTTGCTTTAACTTGATTGGTAGAGAAAGTAGAAGGAATGAAAAAAGGAAAGGAGTGAAGAAGCAAATTCTGTAACCGTGGGCATTCTGTCTTTAGGTGTAACGGGGCTGATACAAGAATTAAGAATTCTACAGAGAAGCTAACTGTTGTCAGATTTATTTTATTTTTATTTAAAATGGTGTTGTCAGTGTCTTTTGCTAGGTAGGTTTTTGGTTTTTTTGTTTTTGTTTTTTTTTGTTTTTGTATAGTTGCATGAGTTTTTACTGTCCACAAAGTGGATAATTGGTTTTTGGTTATAGATGCGTACTAATGAGCTATTGCAGCAGTCTGTGAATACTGATGTTCCTTACACATTTAAATAGCATTTAAATATGCTTGATGATAATCCCCACAGAATTCTCCATCCTTGGCTTCCCTCACATTTCACCCTATCAGAGAGGCTTGGTTCCCAATTACCATCTTTTCTTTTTTCAAAAATTTTTTTATTTTTGTCTGTCACTTCTATGGCCCAAGTTTTTTCTCTTTCTCCTAAGAACAAAAGTTTCATAAGGACAGTTTCTTTCTTTAAGATTTATTTATTATGCATACATTGTTCTGTCTGCATGTACACTTTCATGCCAGAAGAGGGCACCAGATATCACTATAGATGGTTGTGAGCCACCATGTGGTTGCTGGGAATTGAACTCATGACCTTTTTTGAAGAACAGTTGGGTGCTCTTAACCTCTGAGCTATCTCTCCAGCCATAAGGACAGTTTCTAAACTTGGGCTTTGAATTGTTGAAGAAATGACTGGTGAATCATTACGAATATTGTAGGTTCACATAAAACATACACATTCTTTATTTTTTCTTAAAAAAAATTGTTTTGATTTATATGCCTGCATGTTATATGGGCATTTGTGCACCTTGTATGTATCTGGTACCCTTGAAGGATAGAAGGGGGTGGTGGGTTCCCTGGAGCTCAGTTAGGGGTGGTAGTGAGCAACCATGTAAAAGCTGGAAACCGAACAGCACTTAACCCCTGAGCCTGCTCTCCTGTCCCTTCCTTTAAGTCTTATAGTTACAGGCAGAAAGGATGTGGGTGTGCGCTGCTTCTTACAGATGAAGGCAGGTGAACACTCGTTCAGACTATCACTTTCCTTCCCACGTTGGTTCTTGTTTTAAAGACTAACCTGGAATCCAAAGCTTTTTCTTGTGCAGAGTTTTGTTCTGCTGCCTCCCAAAAAATGTATAAATAATCGTTTGTTTCCTTCTTCCTCCCTCCCTCCCTCCCTCCCTCCCTTCTTTCTTTCTTTCTTTCTTTCTTTCTTTCTCTCTTTCATTCTTTCCTTCCTTTCTGTCTCTTTCTTTCATTCGTTCATTTGTTTTGTTTCTCAAGACAGGATTTCTCGGTAACCTTGGCTATCCTGGACTTGCTTTGTAGACCAGGCTAGCCTCGAACTCACAGAGATCCCCTGCCTGCTTGCCTCTGCCTCCACCTCTGTCACCACGCCTGGCTCATTAATTGTTTCTTTTCCTTAACAAAAGTAAATGTTAGCAACTTCTTCTGAACGTTGGAGTTGGTAAAGAAAAGCAAAAATTTTGTTAGCAAAATGAAGTATGTTGCCGATAGATTGAAGTTCTACTCCAATGATGTTTGTCTAGTCAGTCTCACTTTGTTTTGGTGGTTTGTACTTGGACATGATATCAGTTTTGGGTTCAGAAACATGACCTGTTTTAAGTCCCTGCTGTATGTCATATATACAGAGATTACTTAAAAAGAAAATGGATGTTTGTAATAGAGTACGAGAGGGGACCCTTGGTGGAGTGACCAGACAGTCATCTCAAGGAAGAAAACGCACCAGTCTTTAAAAAGTCCTCCCTGAGACACTGCAAAGCCCAAATCCTTGGAATGTGTCATACCAAAGAGAAAGGAGAGCCAGGGAAGACACAGGGAGCAAGGGATGCTGGGCTTGGCCACAGAGGGCCAGGCACAGCCAACTTGGTAGAAAGAGATCTTGACTTATTCAGGGAGTGTCCTGAAGCTTTTCAAGTGGAGGCCACTCTCTTAAGAGAGTTGGTGAGTAGAATGTAGGTAAGGAAACAAGCACCAAATACATATTTGTCTACATACTATGAAATAGTTGTTTTTTAGATAGAAAGGGTACATGTGAGAGTGGCTTATAGAAAAAACATGAACTTGGTGGTGGTGTGGGTGGAGTTAGAGCTGGGGAATGGTCATTCCTGGAGTGAGTATGAGCTGAGCCTGAGACTGTACATTGAGACTGTATAGACCAATCAAGGGCTGTGTGCTGGCCATTATGTATTTGAGATCTTTATTTAGATCAAATGAAAATAATGTAGAAAAGTTACCTAAAAGCCAGAGAGGAAAAGTAGCTAGTGAATTTGTATTTCTCAGCTGATAAATGGTAAGTCATTGAGGTGTTGAAGGAGATGGTGTGGAGAGACACAGCACCCAGGAATTGTTGCTGAGAAATAGGATAGAGCCATCACCCCTGGAATACTTGGCCACCTAGGTTAGTGCCTGCCTGCCTGCCTGCCTGGCCCGTGGCAGGCTCTTTCTTGTTAGGTCGATGAGGAAATTAAGGAAACTGAGATTTTAAAGGGGGTTGGAGAAAGTGGGCTTAGGGAAGGAACAAAATGGAGGAACACAGTATTGTGGAGACCCAGACTCAGAATGTGTCAAAGAATGGGCCAGCAGTGTTCAAACCTTCTGCAGAACCACTGTATAGAGACAAAAACTGCATATAGTATTTTATTCTTGTTTTTTGACAGTTTATCTATGTACAGGGTGAAAGTACATTTCACAGTTCTGAAATTCACAGTGATCTGAAAATTTTGAGTTTTTTGTTCACTCATTTGGAATCAAAGGCTTATCCTGAATTAATATCATTCTAGTTCATTACCTTTATTCCATTTACTATGATAGTTGCATATTTTTGCTTCAGAAATACATTTGATCATAGACGGTTGCCCCAATTTTAATACATTACATATTTTTATCTTGAATTTTTCTGTATGCTCTTGATTGGTAAAAGTATATTTAAATATTTGAATAAAAATGAAATACATCTAAAATGCTCAAATTATGTAACTGACAAAGACCATGGGTACATGAAATTGAGAAAAGAAGGGGGCGGCTAGATGGCTCAGGAGTGGCTGCTCTTTCAGGGGACCTGGGTCCGATCCCCGGCACACAGATGGTCTGTAACTCCAGTCCCTGGGGATCTAGTCCCTTCTTCTGCCCTCCATGGGTGCCTCGCACAGACATTCATACACATTAAAGAAATTTTGTAAAGGATCAGTTCAAAAAACGTTTTCTTAAGAAAGAAAGAAGCAGGACTTTATTAAGAAGTAGTTGTCTACAGAATAGCCGTACGTAGAACTGGTGCAGAGCAGGAATGTTAGCAATGGTTGTTCTTCCTCCTCTACTCCTCCAAGAATCACCCACCCTCTGAGCGCTGGTGTTATAGCGTTCACTGCCACACCCACAAAATGCTTCTTTTTCTTTCTTTTTGAGACTATAATATTGATTACATCTTTTCTTCTCTTTCTTCCCTCCAAACCCTCTTGTATAGCCTTTCACCTGCTCTCTTCTAAATTCATGACCTCTGTTTTCTTGAATTCTTTATGTATATATACACACATATAATTATATTCATATTTATTGTATAATCCTAAGTATAGAAATACAGCCTGTTCAACCTGTATAATGTTACTTGTATGTTGTCAGGGATGACCATGTGTTATTAGAGAACCAGTTGGTTTGCCCTTCCCTGGGGAAGACTATTTGTCCTGCTCTCGTGACTTAGTTGCCTACATTTCTTTGTCTAGGCTTTGTCAGGAGGCCTCTCCTCCTGAGCTTTCCTTCATCTACATTAGCATGCCTATTGATGTTCTTGTTCAGGGCGTGTATAGCCGGTTATGTTGGTGACATTTCTAGAAGACGCAGACTCAATTCTTCTAGCTCTTAAAATCTTTGCGCTCTGTCTTCTCCAGTGATCCCTGAGTCATAGGTGCAAGGTTTGTGTTGTTGATGTATCAGTTGGTGCTGGGCTACATAATTCTGCATTCCAGTTGGTTGTGGTTGTCTGTAAGGGTCTGTGCTACAAAAAGAAGTTTTCTTGATGCGGGATGAGGACTACACCTGTGTATAAGGACAAGTGTAGATAGAGATAGATAGATAGATAGATAGATAGATAGATAGATAGATAGATAGATAGATAAAATGTAGATAGCGATTATGCTGGTTTAGTAAAATAGCAATTGTAATTCTATTCTAAAATCCATGGCTTCAGTAGAACTAGGGAGTTGGCTAGGTTTCTAGTACGAGGTGTGATTTCTCTCGCTGAATAGGTCTTAAGTCTAACTAGTAAACTTGTGGTTACAGCAAAGACCTGTATGCCACTATGGCACATTTATGGTGCCATGGTGGTGGCTACTGTGATTCGTGGGTATCATAGCTGGGTGAGACTTTTGGTTGCTTCTCTCCTGGAAGCTTACACAGTTCCTTTTAGTAACATGAAGGGTCGGGTAGTCTCAAGAAGGAGGAGGCTTTCCGGTCAGGTCCGGCTCAGGAGTCTGTCCATCTAAAGTGCAGGGTGTCTTCAGTGTTAGGCAGTTTTCTTCCACCTCTAGAGGGCAACCAAGCTTAGTAGCCTGTAAGGTGTTTGGGGAATTTCTTGGAGAAGACCCTGACCAACAACTCAAAAGAGGATTTCTCAAGCCGGGTATTGGTTTGTTGTTGTTGTTTATGGATAATGGCTCCTGGAGGGAGCGTGTGTATATTTATACACTGACTTGTGTGTACTGTAGGTATTTTAGGACAGTAGTATGATTGCTTTTGATTCCTTGAGCCATCCTTACTGCCGCTTTACCCTCCTTCCTTGTCCTGTACTTATCTCCTTCCTCCTCCCTAGTTAGAAGCCCTACTTCCATATTGCCCTACATTCCCTCTCCTTCCTCCATCCCCACCTGCTCTGCCCTTCTGTGCTAAAGAATTAAACCAAAGGCTGTACACGCTAGAGAAATATTCCACCACTGACTTTGGAGAGATTTTGAAAAAAAGAAAAAGAAAATCATCATCTGTGGCTTGGCTGTCCTTTGAATGTATCCTTTAGGATAAGTGAATATTCTTAGTAAGAATAAAGGCATCAAAATAATGGCAAGTTTGTTGAAAGGTGTATATATTAGTATATAGCTGAGGCCCTCGTAGTTACAAGTTAATTACTTTCATAAATTAGGTAGGTCATTTACTTTGTTGATATTCTTTAAAGTAACAAAGACCATGCTTTGATTAAAAGCATTTATCTATCCCATATTCTCCTCTCACTACCTTTGGCCCTGCTGTTACTTCCTTGTGACTTCCATTGCTCTGCCAGTGACAGTACAAAAGAACATTTACTGCCTGTGATCTGTCCTTCCTGGATCTGAATGTAGCTCCTATCTGCTAGTTGTATGACCAGCTACATTACTTAACATGCTTGTATAGCGAGCTTCTCCATGATTATAAAATGTTAGCATGCCCTAGAGTTGAAAAGATAAAAACTAACACTAAGTACTGGATAAATGTTCTTGCTATCGCTTTGTATTTTTTTCCAAACACTAAAACTTAAAGTTGGCTGGGTAGGGAGAACATCTGCAAGGACCTTGGGTAGGGGAAGAATATGATCAAAATATATTTAAGTTAGAATTGCTTTAAATTTTTTTTCTACAAAGGTTAACGGGATGTATTGTTTCTTGGCTCTGCTATTTTCATTCACCTTTGAAAAGCTGGCTAGCATTCTAAGTGGCCCTGTATCTTCAGAACTTAGCTTGTGTTAAATAAACTGGAGGTACTACACCATACGACCAGAAGACATATTATATAAACATGAATGTTCAGCTGGGTCTGGTGGCAAAAGCCAGTGGACTCTGAAGGATCATCAATTCAGTGGCTACCTGAGCTATATAAGGAGAATTTTGTCTCAAGTGGGGGAAAAGCAAATGTTTCCTGGGATATTGTCAAGTAGAAAACACGAAACTTTCTATATTTTTTCTACTGTACAAATGAAAAGGTATTATTGGGCAAGATTCTGAAAGGGGGGTGTTTGTTTTTGAGAGAGGGTCTTACGGATGTAGCTCTGGCTGGTGTAGAATTCTGTAAGTAGATCAGGCTAGCCTTGATCTTACAGAGATTTCCCTTTTTCTGCTTCCCCAACTCTTTCTGTTTCCCTAAGTACTAGACTAAAGATGTGCACCACCACTCAAAGTTTAAGCTTTGTCATTTTAAGGGCAGGTATATGGGATTTGGCACCTAGCATTTATTGTATAAATCTGTGCTGAAACGGTAATATTTGCAGACTGTTAAAATCAGCTCTGCTGTCCTAACACATTTTTGAGTGTTTTATTTAAACAGCAGTAGTAACACTGATTTCTCATGCTTGATAAGGCTGTTGTATTAAGTATCCGTTATAGTGCTGGAGAGATCGCTCAGCAGTTAAAGAGCACTTGAAGCTCTTGCAGAGGTCTCGGTTTTTGTTCTCAGCACCCACAAAGCAGCTTTCAGCCATCTGTAACTCCGGTTCCGGGAGATCTGACTCCTACTGACCGCCACAGACACTAACCATATATGTGGTCTGCTGATGTACATGCAGCCAAGCACTGGGACACATAAAGTAAAAATAGTGTCTTTACCTTAACAGTAATACATAGTTTTTCAAAGCTTGTTGACAAGCTTTTCCTTGTCAGCATTTTATGATAAGTAGTAAAACCTTGCCTAAAAGTATTTTGTTGCTAAAGACCAGATTTTGGCATTATTTTAAATGTTTTAAAACATTGGCATCTAAGATATTTTAATAGACGGACCACACTATTTAGTCCTGAGAAATGAAGACAAGACTGTCATTATTACCCTGAAAAAAAGCCTTGACTCTCACCTTATTGACACTGAACTTCTAAACACTCTCAGAACACCAGCTCAGCTCTTAAGAGATTTCTGCACCGTGCCAGTAAGGGAGGCAAGAAACAATACTAGGTGAAAAAAGGAGATCATACCCCAGACTTCAAGAATACATTTTATGTATTTAAATTTTAAGAAATAACAACAAAACCCCACTAAAAATGAGTTTCATTTAAAAAAAAAAAAACAAAGTGGTAAAATTGGAGAACTAAAAGTCTGAAAAACTTTCTCCTTTTACAGAGAAAATATGTCTTCAGCATGTATAAATCTGCATGGTATATTAGATTTCTGATGTAATTTGAATATCAGAAGGTAATCTGATTTTTAACAACTCTTTAAATGATAAACCTTTTAATATCACACATACACACAGACGGGGACACTCACAGATGGGCAGACATACACACACATCCGTGTCTGCATTGTTTAATGAGCGTCTTTTCTCTTTTAGGTGATATTGGAAATTATTATTATGGCCAGGGTCATCCCATGAAGCCTCACAGAATCCGGATGACTCATAATTTGCTGCTAAATTATGGCTTATACCGAAAAATGGAAATATATGTAAGTACTCCTCTGGCCCTGCTTTTTAAACTAGTATTTGCAAGCTCATCGTATGCAGCTGTTGGCTATGCATGTAGGAAATGAAAAGATGTGAAAGAAGGCAGCTTTTTTGGTTTAATTCATCAGAGAAAGCTTAAGGTATAGGAGTAATTATCCCGTCCCTCTTTAGTCATTTGAAACACCTCCATTCTTAGCCTGTGTTTCTGAAGAATAGCTTTGTCCAACATACCAAATATTTGTGTGGCAATGCTGTTGAATTGCCTGTGCTGTTAAAAAAAAATTGACTTGGAGTTGGTCAGGGAACTTAATAGGACAAGGGTGCTTGCCACCACGCCTGGTGACCTGTGTGCATTCCTCAGCTCTCCCATGGTGAAAATAGAGACCAAATTCCCTCAGGTTGTCTTCTGATCCTTGTGGGCACAGTGACACACGCATCTCCAGAAATAAGTAAATACAGTGTGATTTTTAAAGAGAAAAGAACTGGCCTGGACTATTGCAAGCGTTTGGGGAAAATTGATCTTACAAATATTTATGTGATTATCACATATATATCAAATCCTGATGATAGCCAGGTCAGTAAACAGTAGTATAAGGTACACAGCCACCTTAAGAGTCTGCATAAAAAGGGCAGCGGCGCATGTAAAATGTATAAAGTAGGATAATGCTTAACTACTGAAGAGAAGAGGGCTCGGAACAGTTAACAGGGCTAGGAAGTGTTACATGAATTTTCAGATAAAGATGTTTTAGAGAAGTGGGAGGCCTGGGGAAGAAGTCTGTCATAAGTGAAATTGAGCTTTTCAGAACAAAAACTAGAATAAAAGAAGCCCAAGGAGGACCTTAAGCTGATGTTCTCAGAAAACATTGATGCAAATCAGTGGGTAGAGCGCAGCAAGGGTGTGATGGGAAAGAGTCTGAACATGTGACCAATACTGCTAAACAAGAGTGGCCTAAGCTTTCAGAGGGGCGTACTGCCTCCTGGAAGACGAGTGGATGAGTTTGGATTAGCTTTGTAGTCTGTGTTACTCAGGTGGATCTAGTTCATTTGAAGATGCTGACTGGGAACTAGTACATACCATTTGATGGTTCTGAATTAACAACTACAAATTCCAACATCCTGCCATTTTTCTTTTCAGAGGCCTCATAAAGCCACTGCTGAAGAAATGACAAAATACCACAGTGATGAGTATATCAAATTTCTGCGATCAATAAGACCAGATAACATGTCTGAGTACAGTAAGCAGATGCAGAGATGTACGTTGTAAATAACGTATTTTACTAGTGGTGAATTAAATGAGTCATTTCAAAGCTTATATGTAGAGTTGCCTGAATAGGTATTTTTAGTAGTTAAAAATATTAATGTAATTATTAATTCAGAAGGTCATTGGACCAATCTTAATTTTACTTTAGAAAACACACCTATATGAATGCTGGTTTGGTCTTTTACTTTCATTTTCCTCCCATGATACCTTTGGGATTGTCAGGGAGATCACTTTCTTTTACAAAGGAAAAGCTTATTTTATTTTTTTTAAGATTTTTGTAACTCTAATTGACCTGGAGCTTGCTAATGCAGACCAGGCTGGCCTTGAACTTAGAGAGATCCAGCTGCTTCTGCCTCCCATATTAACACTGCTGCGGTTTTGTCTTATTTGCTTGCATCATTTACATTGCCTTATTTACATTGCCCTGTGATGTGAAGACTGTTTCCCCTTGCTGGGATGTTAGTGAAGTGTTTTGTATATTTTGTATATATCCTAACATGTTTCCATCTATAGGTAAAAGTATTTTTTTAATGTCAAATACTGGTAATGAATTAAAGAAATATTACTGCAATTTCTAACACATGCGGAATGCTTTGAAGCTTAATGCTGGAGCCCATTTCCTCAGTGAGAGGTGGACTCCAATGATGACAATAAGAATTTCCCAAGTTCAGAGAACCTTTTTTGTCATGTTTCTCTACTATAGATTAGCCCATTTGATTGATTTAATGCTATAATAGGACAGATAGTATTCATCTACAGGGTTGTTTTTTGTTTTGTTTTGTTTAATTTGGGATTTTCACAGTGAATTGTGTGTGGCCGTTGGATAAAAGACAGGATTTGTCTAAAACCTTTATAATGCTGACTCATATTAAAGCATGATATTTGAGTAACCAAAAACTAAAACTGATTATTTATAGTCCTTGTAATTTGTAGATCTGTAGAATATTTGTCCTCTTCTGGAAGAGGCTGTCATTTGGGGCGTTTCGAGTACCTCAAAACAGATTATACACATCTTCTACAGCATCTTCTTTTATGTCTTTGTTCTGTGAAATTGTTTAAGTCTTAGCATCTTCTAAAATCAATTTTAGCCACAGGGTGAAAAATCTGTTAATATTTCCTTGATACTAAGAAACGTTTCAAAAAATAAAAAAAATAAAAAAAAGAAACGTTTCAAAGTTAGGGGTCTTGTGTGTGAGTGAGGAGTTAGAAAGCTACTTAATTTTAAAACTCTGATACCAGATTAATGTTTATTTTTCTGTCATATAGGCTTTTGGTTTTTGTAGTTGGTGGTGGTTGGTTGGGTAGAGATACTTCACAAATTTATATCCTCATAAGATTTCGTAATGGAATTCCATACATAGCAGTTTAATTATATTGAGTTATATCTTACAGTTACAAGTATTATATTACTACCATGAAAGGTATGCCCTATGATTGCCCAAAACAAACATATTTGTACTAAGAAAAAGCCTTTAATGATTTACATGGGTTGACCTTAATGAAATTTGTTTTCCACAGTTAATGTTGGGGAAGATTGTCCGGTATTTGATGGGCTCTTTGAGTTTTGTCAGCTCTCAACCGGTGGCTCGGTTGGTAAGTACCCTGAGCAGTCAGGTTCAAGCGTGATCTGAAGGGTTATGGTGTCTGAGAGCTCTTCTCTAAAGCAGAAGTTGAATGGCACTAAAGCTTTGTTTTATTTCGCTTTGTTGCTTCTTAGCTGGGGCTGTGAAGTTAAACCGGCAACAAACCGACATGGCCGTCAACTGGGCTGGAGGGCTGCATCATGCCAAGAAGTCAGAAGCATCAGGATTCTGCTATGTTAACGATATCGTGCTTGCCATCCTCGAATTACTAAAGTAAGCTAATTCAGACTGCCGCTCCCTGTGATCAGGTCTCTTAATTGATATAAAATGGACTTTAAGGAATATTGAGATCATACTAGGTTGATGCTCAGTCTCCCGTGGACTCTTTACGGGAAGTACGCGGAAATGAAGTACCTGTGGCTCTGCAGAGAGCAAGAAGTGAGCACAGGTGTCCACGCTGGCCGGAAGTCCTCGTTGTGAATTCGGGTTTGCATTAGTTTTATTTAATAAAAGTGGCCACTAGGCCTAGAGTGTGAACACTGACGGTAACTTAAAGACAAAACTTTGAAACCTGTGTTAAAGGAAGTGTGTCTACCCACCTAGTGAGCCTGGCTGACCACAGCTCCATCGTCCAATAAGGCTCTGTTGCCTACTTATAGATACACACGTATGCCTGAGTGTTGAAGTTTTGGAATTCATCTTTAACTGCTTATTTGAGAGAGCAGGAAGGTATATAGAATTTGGAGATTTCTGCAGTTAGATTATTTTCCACTGTTGGCTGTAATATTTTAGGTGATTGCATCTCTGATTTTTCTAAATTTGTGCTTTGTAGACTTTGTGTTCTTGCTCCACATGTGCCTTCCAGCGGTTAAATTGTGGTATGGACAGCTTAAATAAGTAGCAGCTGAAAGTCATCGGCACAGCATGTGTTTGACTCACCAAAACCAACAAATACCTTAAATCATTTTTAATTGGCTTGAATTAACTCTGAGCAGTTTGCTGTTCTTTTTCTTTTGAAGCTCAGTCTTGAGTAAGCTCTATTGGCCTGTACGTTGCTTCACTTGGTAAAATTGAACATGATTTCATTGGTTTGGGAAGCAGCTTTCCTTGCTCCTCTAGCACATTGGCCACTTGAAAGCTTTATGATTCTTTTTTAAACTTTGTGAAGAAATTCTGCTATGATGAAGCCCACCATTCACAATTTTCATAGATTTTTCTCAGTGTTGCTTTTCTGTGTTTTGAGAGCATGATGAGTGCCTGGTTTGATTTAGGCTTACATTGTATTAGCACAGCTGTGACATCTTTGGATAATAAATAAAAAATTGTTTTAGTCAGCTGCAGTGACAAGGCAGTCATTTTACAGCTGCATACCACGAATTAATTTTGTTTTTAGATTTATTTTTTGTGTATTGGCGTTTTGCCTGCATGTATGTCTGCACCATATATGTGCAGTGGCTGTGGAGGCCGGAAGAGGGCAGTAGGTCCCCAGGAACTGGAGTTAGGAGATGGTTTTGAGCCAACATGGGGGTGCTGGGAATTTTACCCCGATCTTCTGGAGGAGCAGCCAGTGCCCTTAACCACTAGGCTGACTTTCCAGCATCTAGGGGTTATATACATATACGTGTATATATGTGTGTGTGTGTGTGTGTGTGTGTGTGTGTGTGTGTGTGTGTGTGTGCTTGTACACACACAGTTTTTTCTTTGGGCATACATATGGAACTAATGCTGTGTCCCATGGTGGAGTGACTCCAAAAGTGTACTTGAGTTGTTGCTGTGACTGATTTGTGGTGTACAGAGCATCAGTTGAGTGAAGTGATCTCTCACAATCACAGGACAAAGGATGCCGTAGAGAACGTGTAAATAAATAAATGTCGTGTTGCTGTAAACAGTTTTTATGGACATGGAAATTTGACTGTCACATAACTTCCATATGTTATAAGATATTCTTGGTTTGATTTTATTTTTGAACCATTGAAAACTGGGACAGTGGTGGCACACCTATTTCTAGCTCTTCAGAGGCAGGTAGGTTTTTGAGATAAGGCTGTTTAAAAGAATAAAAAATACTAACAGGACTAGTTAGGCCACAGTTGCCCACGGGTTATTTTATAATGCGTGAATTTTTCTTTTTTTATTGATTTATTTTTATTTATGAGCATTGGTCTTTTGCGTGGGTGTATATCTGTGAGTGTGTTGGATCCCCTGGAATTGCAGTTACAGACAGTTGTAAACTGCCATGTAGGTGCTGGGAATTGAAGCTGCCAGTGCTGCCAACCAGTGAGCCATCTCCTGGCCTACCTCCACCTTTTGGGTTTTGGTTTTTCGGTATAGTCCTGGCTGTCCTGGAATTTGCTCTGGAGACCAGGCCAGATGTGCCTGCCTGTGTCTCCCAAGGGCTGGGATTAAAGGCCTGCACCACCAAGCTGAGCAGTGTTGAAATTTTCTAATGTAGTAATTGGCATAAATGAGTTATGAATATATATAGAAATATATGACTGTTTTAAAGTGTACAGAAGAGGGTGTAGGCCTCAGAGTACTAGATTGTCTTGGTTGCTCAAAGGAGACTGGATGTTCTGGGGTCAGGATGCCCTTAGGCTGACTGGGGGATAAGAATGCCTGAACATTCTTCCTAAGATCGAGAGCCAGTTTCTATATTCCGCTGACTTTTGCTTTTCTTTCAGGTATCATCAGAGAGTCTTGTATATTGACATAGACATCCATCATGGTGATGGTGTTGAAGAAGCCTTTTATACAACAGATCGCGTAATGACTGTTTCATTCCATAAATACGGGGAATACTTTCCTGGAACCGGAGACTTGAGGGTAAATTGTCTTGTTCATTTTGAGAGTGTTTTTATGGTGGGACTGAGGCATCTGGAATTGTGTTATCAGCTGTTTCTTAATGTAGATCTATGGCCTTGCCTTACTTTGATTATTCATTTTGTTTGTGTATTTGTGGTGAGACCTAGACATGTGGCATTTCTTGATGGAGATATGGCCTCACCTTAGTTGAGCAATTGTTTGGATCATTATTCACTGTTAGGATTTCCAGATTGTATGTCAGCTGAATGGTGCTTGGTGTTCAGTTTTGATTACTCTGTTATGTAGGAATGAGGTGTTTCAAAAGGTCTCGACTCAGCTAGGCATAGTACTTACTTAGAAACCTTAAGAGGTTTGGTGGTCTCTCCAGGCACTACAAGTTGTCCATGGGTAGCAGGGGCTGGTCTCATAGTGGAAATGGACAGTGCTATGGATGTGTGATACAGGATATCACACTGTCTTGAGGTGGTGGTGGGTTGGGAGAGTCCAGGCAGGGTCTTTTTTCAGGATCAAGGGCATAGCCTACCACATGGTCCCAGGGTGTGTTGGTAGGTTGTGTGGAAGACTGATTTTGGGGTCCCTACCTGGGGTTGTGTTCACAGGACTGCATGTGGTTCCAGAGTGGTGTGATGGGTGTGGTGGCTGCAATGCAGTTAGAGGTGCTGGCCCTGGGGATTCCTGCCTGTGGTTCTGGATCATAGCTCTCCTCTCAGTTCAAAAACGATGAAGTTAGTAGGGTCTGCTTTTACATCCTGTAAAATTGTTCCATGCCTGATCAAACTGGGGTTTATAAGAAGTTTTATTTTGTGTGTTTGGGAGGGGCATAAACGTGCCACGTTAAAGGATAACTTGCAAATGCCATGTGGGGAGATCCTGAGCATCAGACTTAGGGCATCTGACTCAGTGGGCTTTGCCTGTTGGATCATTTCACCGGCCCAGACTACAAGACTTGTGTTCTATTTGTATTAACTGTATATCACTTTTAAAAATTGCCTGAGAGCTTAAAAAGTACTTATAGATACTGGAACATGCGCTTGCTTATTTTGTATTTCCTTTTCCAAAATTGTGTATGTCTTTTAATCATTTCAAAACATGTAAGGCTCTTTCTTAAAAAATAATCTCTTAAAATCCATTTCTGTGCTTCAGGATATTGGTGCTGGAAAAGGAAAATACTATGCTGTCAATTTTCCCATGAGAGATGGTATAGATGATGAATCGTATGGACAGATTTTTAAACCTGTAAGTACTGCTTTCAGAAACAGAAGAGATTTTGTAAAATATCCTTATATGCTAATGTGTCGTCTTCTGTGGCTAGATAATCTCTAAAGTGATGGAGATGTACCAGCCTAGCGCTGTGGTGCTGCAGTGTGGCGCAGACTCCCTGTCTGGGGACCGGCTCGGTTGCTTCAATCTAACTGTCAAGGGTAAGCATTCCAAGGCTAATCAAGTTCATCCATAAGTGGTTTCTCTCCTTCCCGAGAACTGCCCATAAACGTTCTCATGGTTGAGGGCTGCAGAGACGATTAAGAACGCTTGTTCCTTTTACAGAGGACTGGCCTGGGTTTGATTTCCAGCCAGTTACAAATGTAACTCCAGGGGCTCTAGTACCCTCTTCTGATTTGCACCACCAGGCATGCATGTTGCATACAACATAAACATATCAATATATATATTAATTTCTTGTTGTTATATTTTGCTGGCCAGTTTGATGCCAAGCTGTGTACTCTATACTTGTATTTTTAGCGGATTTTAACTTTTTGTTGTGGTTGCTATGAGGCTGACTAGGTAATCTTGTTCCCCATAAGTCTTTTCTGTGTTGCTGTATTTATCCATGAATAGTTAGTTTGTTGCCGTGCCAACTAGGACAGGAGTTGTCTGTGTTTTTTTCAGTCCTGTCAGTTCTTTTTTCTGAAAACCCATACCTGGTTGTCTGAGGGCATTGTTTGCTGTCACAGAAGATGAGGATTCGGCTTGCCTCACTTTATTCTAGCATGCATGCTCCTTCATCATATCCTGGTCCATAAGATTCTGGATTGGGTGTTCATTTCTTAACATCACCAGTGTTTTTTGGCTTAGCAGTCTTCTCTACTTGCACGACTCACTTTCTTTTTTTCATTTCTTGCTTGCTTAGTTTTCTCTTTGCTCATAACTAAACTGAATTTCTAAATATATTCTGCTCAGCTTTTTCAAGGTCTGTGTCACTTTCTGATCTCCTCCTTCTTGGACTAAGTGTCCTCATGGGTCTAATGGGACATAGTGCTTTCTTGCTTTTTTATTATATTTGCCCTCCATTTCCTTCTCAGTTGTTACCTAACACATGGTGGACACATTCTTACGTATCTTCATCGGTGGTGCTGCCCTAATTGTTAAGTCCTTATGAAGTGTTAAAGTCAACATGCTAAGTAAAAGTCTTAAGTCACCTTTATGGAATGAACTTCTAGAGTATAAGATGAACTTCTAGAGTATAAGAATGAATCAAAGTGGAGTGTCCAGCACATGCTTTTAAACCCAACATTGGGACAGCAGAGGCAAATGCAAGTGGCGTCCAGCTGGGTCTATATAGCAAGCTTCATGCCAGCTAAGGCTTTATAGTGAGACCCTGTCTCAAAATATAAAATAAGTCTATTTAAAGAATAAACCTTCATAAGTTAATAAAGGTAATGTTTGGATTATTACCTTTGACTTAGCATGCACAGGGCATGTATTACTTTCTTTTTTTTTTTTTTACATTGTGTGTAGTCCTTTTCTGTGTGAACCTTCAGGTGACAAGTTGACTTCTTGCTTTGAATTCTCTTATAGAACTTTTACAATAACTAAGCGTAGACATTAGCAGCTACTTAGGATTGTTCCTTGCAGACCAACCTTAGGACTGTGCTTACACTCTTAACCTGCTTTGTATTGAATTGTGCTACACAAAATTAGTTACTTTTCTGTAGGTCAGCATTCACCTAATGGCACCTTCATGTCGTCGATTAAAATGTGTAAATACCATCTCCTGTTTGAAAGCGGATATGAATTTCCTGAAGTTCCCTTCCTTTTAGATGCTAGGCACCTTTACTCTAAAATGAGCACTAACTCTGGTTCTAGAGTACACTGTCAGTATTTCTTCTGTAACTGGAAGTCTGTCTGTATTTAAAAGTAGCAACTTTCATTATAAACTGCATTGGACTCTATAGTACATCTATATTGTATTTTAGCAGGTAGAAGCTCGTTTGTGTAAAGCATATAAGAATATTTGCAATTCCCTTTTCTGACTTAGACTACGACTCTGCGAGTGGTTTCAGCTACATTTCCCTCAGACCTAATTGCTGCCCAGCTCGCCCCTCCTTAATTATGTTCTTGTGTTCTTTTCTGTGCTTCCTTTTACAGGTTTTAGCCCTCGTTTTACAAAATCCCTTTGTAATAGTTTTTGCCTCTATGGGGTGGTAGGAAGGAGGATGCTCGTTTTGCCTGCTCTCTTTCCTTGTAGTCTGTAAACTAGCTTCCGTCCTTACAAATGCCCGTATGGGCTTCTCCAAGAAACACTTGTTCTGGTAGATGTCTGGTTGACAATTACATGAAGTCTCTTTAGGTAATTGGGATGTTTTTTTCCTTTGTGCCATTTTGTTATTTTTAAAAGTTGCAAAAACAAACAACAATGTGAAAAAAACCACACACTGAAATTGACCAGCCCCAGAAACTCAATGACTTCTATGCATAGATTATCCATCATCTCAGTGAAGGGTAAAAGTCACTGCAATGGAATTTTTTTTTTTTAATTAAGGCTAAAACCCATAAAAAGAAAGCTTGGGGGAAAAATACATAGATGATTTCCTGTTGTC
The DNA here is from genome assembly GCF_030254825.1 of Meriones unguiculatus. Taxonomy (NCBI): domain Eukaryota; kingdom Metazoa; phylum Chordata; class Mammalia; order Rodentia; family Muridae; genus Meriones; species Meriones unguiculatus. The sequence continues at coordinate 42,190,040 of NC_083367.1, forward strand.
ATCATTGAAGGATTTTCTTTCTTCTGAATTATGTACTTGAATGATAATGGCACTAGAAGTTACTGGTTATTCATAACATTTCTATATTAGGTTTGTAATCTTAAGTAAGTTAAAAAAATTATCCCAGCAACCACATGGTGGCTCACAACCATTTATGATGACACCCGGTATTCTCTTCCGGTGTGCAGGTGTACATGCAGACAGAATAGTGTATGCATAATAAATCTTTAAAAAAGCTATGCATAATACCAGCACATAAAGACAGTCTGGTCAAATTTTATGAAATAGCCTTCCATAGTTAAGACACATACATCTGTGGAAGAAAAAATTCAGAATTTGTATAGTGTTTCATTGATATGATTTTTCTCTGCCTTACATGATCGTGATCTCACATGCATGTCTTCTGTGTCAGTAAAATACATGTGTGCCTATTTGGATACTAATATAATAAGTTATTTGTTGGATACAGTCCTCGTCCTCATCCTCTGCCCCACGGTGGCTTGGCCTGCTTATGTCGTCTAGACTGGCCTCCTCTGATCCACCCACCTCACCTTGCTGGCATGTGCCACTTCTGGCTGTCTAGAAACCCTATTTTGGTTGAGTAAAATTTTGTTTGTATTTATAATTTTTAAGGTCCAATTTTAAGTTTCTACAAAATACATATTTTGTTGTTACCCAACTCTTCTTTGTCTTAGGTCATGCTAAATGCGTAGAAGTTGTAAAAACTTTTAACCTGCCGTTGCTGATGCTTGGTGGAGGAGGCTACACAATCCGAAACGTTGCTCGGTGTTGGACGTACGAGACGGCAGTTGCCCTCGACTGTGAAATCCCCAATGGTAGGTGCTTAAGTTGTAGTGTCTCCCAGAACATCCGGTCTATAAAATAGGTGAGTGTGAGAGTCTGCTGCCACGCCCCGGAGTGTGTGATCTCATCTAATGAGAAGATGGGTACGTTGCAAATCTGTGAGAGCGCATTCCCGGTGTATTCGCTTTCAAGCTTTCCTCAGAAAATAGTTCTCTACTTCAATCTATACTATGTTTGTGAGCTTATATGGAAACTAAGCTCTCAATGGTTAACTTGCTTTTCATTGTTTTTAATAGAGTTGCCATATAATGATTACTTTGAGTATTTTGGACCAGACTTCAAACTGCATATTAGTCCTTCAAACATGACGAACCAGAATACTCCAGAATATATGGAAAAGATAAAGTAAGAAATAATTTCATCTTAATGAAATTTTAGGAGGCTATAAAAGGTCAAATAAAGGAAGTTATGTTAGCTGCATGCATCAGATATTTCCTTTGTTTAAATAAAAGGATTTGAAATCTTAAGAATACAGATGTTTTTGCTGTACCATATTAACACAAATATACAACCTTTGTAAATAGAAACATTTTTATTAGTTCAAGTGCATTTTAAATTGCCAAGGGCACTAAATCTTACACTTTCTTGCTTTCCATTAAAGTAGTAATTTGTTCGCATTATCTGAAATGTTTTATTAAAGCTTTGTCTCTGTAGAATGCAGAAAGACTCTGCATTGGTATGGGTTATGTTCTCTCTCCCATAGATTAGTTGTATGGTCTTGGACAAGTGCATTTGTTTCCTCATCATCAAATGGGGCGTGAAATAGTACATATCTCTTGTGCGGTGGGTTCACATAGCTAATACTTGCAAAGAATTGGTGCTTGAATACTGTTTTGTTTAGTGGTTAACTAAATGAAAGATGATTTTTGTTTAATGTTTCTCCTGTGTATAATAGTAACTTTATATTAAGTGAATTTTTCTGACAAATTGTGTCATTTAGACAGCGTTTATTTGAAAATCTACGCATGTTACCACATGCACCTGGTGTTCAGATGCAAGCTATTCCAGAAGATGCTGTTCACGAAGACAGTGGAGATGAGGACGGAGAAGACGCGGACAAGAGAATTTCTAGTAAGGAGGCCCTTGATATGTGTTTCGGCTTTTTTCTGATGTATCAACGTAAGACTGAAATTGAAGGTGTACAGAGCATGTTTCCCAGCAGGTGTTGTGATTATCCTTGTCTCCATTTCTACTGTGCGTAGATTTAGCTTCCTCAGGCCTCAGAGCCTGAATTAATATCACCAGTTTCCTTTTGTATGACTGCAGATATAGCTGTGTCCAGAAAGTAGGCACTTGATGTATTGGAAAAGTATTCCGTTTGTTCGGTGGGCAGAGTTGAATGTGTTAACTACTTATATAGTAGATTAATTAATGATTACTGAACCTGTGGCTGTTATCAAGTTTATTAAAATCTTTTGTGTATCAGTTCGAGCATCAGACAAGCGGATAGCTTGCGATGAAGAATTTTCAGATTCTGAGGATGAAGGTGAAGGAGGGCGTAGAAATGTTGCGGATCATAAGAAGGGAGCAAAGAAAGCTAGGATTGAAGAAGACAAGAAGGAGGCGGAGGACAAAAAGACAGGTCAGTTTATGTTTGGTGACTGTTTCATTGTTCTGCCCAAGAGCTGCACTGTAGCTTCTAGGAAATCCCTCAGTCACACCGGGCAGGGACGTCAGTAGGCAGCTTCTCCTTTACTTGTTCAGTGCTTTCAAAATTGGTCTAAGGTGTTTGGAAGTGTTTGTGCTCACATTTTCTTTGTGATATAGAAACTTTATCTCCTTTTAATAACATAGACAAAAATAGCAGACACGACATGTCACAGAATGGATGCATTTGCAGAACGCTGATGACGGAGTAGAGCAAACATTGGGCGTGGAGCCGAACTCTATCGTATCTACTGTAGCTCAGATGGCCTTGAACTCACAGGGATCCTCCTGTCTTGTCCTTCCTCTGTAAACTGGGATTAGAACATGGCAATCCATCTAGCTCACAGCTAAAATTCTGAGATAATTTTAAATGTTTTAAAGTTGACTTAATAAAGCAGAAGTTAAGCTCCATAATTCTTTAGAAAGGTGCTTTAAACATGAAGCCTCTCCAGGAACTAAAGGAAGTAAAACTGAGGAAAGGTAGGATGGGCCTTAGCAGCTGGGCAGCAGTATTTTCTAATGTCATAATGTATTTCAGAAAGGTATGCCATTTTAGCACCTCTTACATGTTTGATTGTGCTGGACTATGTAGGGGTAAGGCTAGGAGGCAGTCTCTTCAACATGCTTCCTCATACTAACAATGACAGGGATGCCACTTTTAGTTGGTGTGTTAATCATGGAGGCAGGCCTCACTCCGTAGGCCTGCATACTTTGATTGCGCAGTGTGCTGGCTTTGGACTCAAGCCATTTCCTTCCTCAGACTCCTGAGTGCTGGGTTACCGAAATATGCCACCACAGCCAACTCAGTTTCTTTCATTGTAAAATACCTTCTGCATTTTCTCTTTCTTCCAAGTAGGAAAGTGTCTCTTACTATTAGACAAAATTAGTGCTCTTTTAGACAAAAAAAAAAAAAAAAAAAAGACAAAAATCTGTATGTCAAAACCTAAAGAATAAGAACCACCACCCCTTTGGCACTATCAGTAAGAGTTTAGCTAGCCAAAATTAGCCAAAAACTGAAATGTAGTAAAATTGTCATTGTCGGCACATATATTTGTCAGAACAGTGACATCAGTGCAAGGTCTGTGTTACCCAAGAATGCTGATCTGCCTGTACCTCATCGGCATCATAACTTTATTTTATATAGTGAAAATTCTCTGAACATCGGTGACAGGTAACTTTTAGTAACTTAGGAACTTCAGTTTAGTGGTAGTTAAAACTTTAAGGACAGAACAATGGGATCTAACCAATGTGGACCATCAGGGTGGCTCAGCAGATAAAGGTGCTTGCTGCCAAGCCTGATAACATGGGATCCCCAGGATCTACATGCTCGAGGAAGACAGCTCACTTCTGCAAGTTGTCTTCTGACGTCCTTGTGGATGCCATGCCAAGTAAGCCCTGTATACACACACTCTAAACGAGTGAATATTAAAAAAGAAAAGGAAAAAATACAGAAAACAAAATGATAGCTTCTGCTTGCTTTTAGGATCACGTGCTCTTTGTACAGCACAAACATGTCATCTTCAGCTCCTTCTGTCTCACCACTGCCACCTTGACCCAGAGTCTGTTAAGCTACTCTTGGGAAGATACTCTTCCCTTTTTCCTGCGTGTGTTCATCCTTTGGGACCATTTCAGTGTCCTTCCCTGCCGACAGCTCCTGACCGTGCTGCACTTCTCTGTACTCTGAAGTTCTTTGCAGTACCTGTTACGATGCTTCTGAACCAAAAACTAAAAAGGGTGGGAGCACATCATCACATGGACAGTGAGCTCTGACATCACTTAGCTCAGAATCGAACATGACATTTCTAGTGATGGAATTCCTGTGTAGTGAAATTGCATAGCACACCGTTTTTATTGTAAGGTAAAATATATATGTTTTATATTTCAAAATAGGTTTTAATCTTTTTCTTTTGCCTTTAGATGTTAAGGAAGAAGACAAATCCAAGGACAATAGTGGTGAAAAAACAGATACCAAAGGGTGAGTGATGCTTCTTATCTCTCTACATGTGTTTGGGGCGGGGCAAGGCGTGGGGAAGCCATGTATACTTTAGAAATAGTGCGCTACACCTAAAGACATTGTACTGTAAGAGATGTTCTGGGTGTGGCCCATATGTCCTACACTGTTCATATATGAGATCATCGTTTTCTTGATGCTCAAATTTCTGTGCTTGGACTGTTTTGGTGTTGGGAGACACGCTAGTTTAAGAAACATTGGGTTAAGTGAAAGTGTGTTTGAGAATTTTATTATCAGAATGCATGTGTGTAGGTGAAAAGGCTTGGGTCTGTAACCTGAGCATACTGGAGAGGCTGAGGCTGGAGGATTGCCATTAACTTCAATCCAGACTGAGCTACATAGTGAGTTTTAAAATGTCAGTCTGGGCTCAAGAGTGAGCTTCTGTGTCAAAAGCTTAAGTACGCATGCTTGGCCACACACAGTTGTGTGCCTTTTTGTAAGCATAGCTTGGAATGCTTAGTTGTAAAACCAGTGGAAGATTTCAGGTTTTCCATGGTTCAGAACCAACACTGAAATTACTTGGTGTGAATCTGCAAGACTTGATGGGTAGCGAGGCCAGTGCTCTTAAACCGAGACTGCTGCTTTAATAATTCACTGTGCCTCTTTCAACAGAGCCAAATCAGAACAGCTCAGCAACCCCTGAATTTGACTCCCCAACTGTAGGAACCTCTGGAAAATTGAGACGATACTGGGATGAGAAACCTTTGCTGTTTGAGGACTTTGGCTTCATTTTATACTGTTTTGGCATGGACTGTATTTATTTTCAAAATGGCTTGTTTTTGTTTTTCTTGGCAAGTTTTATTGTGAGTTTTTCTAATTATGAAGCAAAATTTTCTTTTTTTTCCACCATGCTTTATGTGATTGTATTTAAATTGATGTGTTATTATGTCCAAAACAGGATCTATTAAAAAAGCAATTGGCCTTTCTGAGCTGATTTTTCCATCTTTTGTAATTATCTTTATTAAAAAATTGTACTTGGATTGTCTTCTGTCTGTTCATTATGAAGGCTTGTTTCCGAGTCTGTAGGACTGGAATATACCAAAGGTCATTTCAGTGTGAGACCATCACTTGATCTCCACAGTGCTCACTGGCTCTAACAGTATTTCTTACTGCAGTAGGAGTAGCACGGTGTTACTTTCTATAGCTTAGACAATGCCAGTAAGCCTGGGATTTCATAAATTATCTCCAAAACTCATAAGCTGTACAGCTGGAATGAAGGAATCTTCTTTAAAGCTGAACCAAACACTCAAAACTTAGAAACAAAAATTGAGAATTGAAGGAGAAGCCTGTAATTGCACAAGGCAATTGTATATGTCTTTGCCAAATGGCCTCTTAAGAGTCTCTCTGTCGCTCTCTGTCTCACACACACCATTCAGCATGTGCGCTCTCTGGCCTTCATAGGGTTGTAGCCATTGCTACATGCTAAATGCATTTAGTCCAGCTTCAAAACTGCCTGAGTCTGTCACAGTCTGAACAATGTTTAAAAGTCCAAAGTGCAAAGTCTTTTCTAAGATTCATGCAGTATCTTTTTTTTCCATGTAATGTTACTTGTAAAATAAGCAAATCACTCACTTCCAATATATAATGGCCTAGGATCTACGTTATCATTCTGAAATGAAGGAAAGGCAGAATAGTGAGGACCAAATACTGGTTTGGTCTTACCAAAGTAAGACCAAAAACCAGCTAGGCAAACTTCCAAATTTTGTATCTGTCGGATATCAAAATGCTCTTCAGATCTCTTAACTCCTGTCAGCTTTCTTGACTGCAACCCACTTCTTTCTCTTGGGCTGGTTCCACTACCTGCTAGCAGCTTTTCTTGACCATTTTCTCTCACCTCATAAGGTCTCCAATGCAGTCCAGGTTTTACCATCACAGCTTCACACAGTTGACTCTCTGGGTCTCCATGCAGGGACACCTCTACCAAACACCTGGCTTTGACAGCTTTCCTTAGTCACGGAGAGAGATTGCATAACCTCTTCTATCCTTGATGCTAAAGCCAGAACCGCATGACCAAAGCTGCCAAGTAGCCCATGGCAGTTACACCTTTTCAACTCAGTGGTTTTCAACTCAGTGGTTTTCAACTCAGTTTTCAGTGGTTTCCTTCACTGCCTAAACTTGGGACTTGCTCTATAGACCAGGCTGGCCTTGAACTCAGAGATCTGTTTGCTTCTGTCTCCTGAGTATTACGATTAAAGGCACATATCACCCTGCTCAGATCTAAGCATTTCTTTAATTCCTTTTCACTAGATGGAAGGTTAGCTGGGTAGCATCTTTCCTGGAGGTCATTACTCCCGTAATTGTGTTTAATATCTTTAATCTGTTTATCTCCTTGAATGCAGGATTAGTTTTATTCCACTTCTGGTGCTCCTTTAATCCTTGAACCATGCATTTTGTTTTTCCTTGCCCAGCTTGCTTCATTTCATCAAAATGTTACTCGTAAGAGTGAACCAGGAGACAGTCTATACTAGGCCTTTTGAACTTTCCTTTGCCAGTGCAATTAATCTAAATCTCTTCACCTTAGCTCAGGCAAACTCTTTGGACAGGGGCAAAAAGCAGCCGCAGTTTTCACCAAAATATCTCCAGACCACATACTAATAGTCTGCTCTGAAACCTTGATCTAGGTCCCTACAGTTCAAGTCATCCTTAGCACCACTGTCTGCCATTTTCCTACTAGGATGGCCCAGTAAGCAGTGCTTAGAGCGTTCTATTGCTTTCCTAACACAAAGTCCCAAAGTCTATATTTCTCCGAACAAAAGCATTTTCAAGCCTATCACAGCAATACCCCAGTCCATGGTACCAACTTCTGTCTGATGGTTTCCATTGCTGTGAACAGACACCGTGACCACAGCAACTCTTACAAAGGAAAAGATTTAACTGGACTGGCTTAATGTTTCAGATGTTGAGTCCATTACCATCTTCATGGTGAGAAGCACAACAGTGTTGCAGGCAGACCTGGTGCTGGAGAAGGAACTGGAGGAACATCTTGATCTGCAGGCAGCAGGAGGAGGAGCTTGAGCATAGGAGACCTCAAATTGAGTCCTCATAGCAACTCACATTCTCCAACGGGGCCACAGCTCCTAACAGTGCCACTTCCCATAGGCCAAGCATGTAAACGTGTCTCTATGCAGCCCATACCTATTCAAACCACCACAGGTAGAAGAATACAATCTCTTGTGCTTAATTTGACGTTGTCAAAATTACTAGAGGGATTCGGTGCTTCACTGGGAGAAAAGGTTTTATACATACATGACTCATTTCAGGTAACATTAAAGCAATTTCAAGTTTCTGTACGGTGACACTGTAAGACTTCTGCGATTGCAGCTTTAAGAGGTTGTGGAATATTGTCAAGTTCATGTCAGCCATTGAAAAGAAGGAAGATGTGTCTCACACCTTTAATCCCAGCATACTGGAGGCAAGGGCGGATAGATCTCTACGTTCAAGGCCAGCCTGGTCTACATAGCAAGCTCCAGGATAGCCAGAGCTACATAGCCCAATTTAAAAACTTGTCGGAAGATGTGAGGCATGTGGCACATATTTTTCTAAAAAAACAAAGCAAAACAAAAAGTAAAGGTATTCAGTTATCTGATTAAATTCCACCCTGGGGAAGAAGTTCATAAAATTCAGTACATCAGCGTAACGGCTGCCTTCAAAGGGATTTGAATTTGAGCCAGGTGGGTAAAGCTTTCTGATAAGTAAAAACAGATAATTCCAAGATAATGTTCTTACTTCGTCCTTTAGAGCCTGTCCACACATACAGTTCAGGAGTGCTGCAGCGGTATAGCGTAGTATCCTTTCTTTTTATATGGATAAAAGCCCCACTGCCAAGGCCAAGGATCGTCTGGAAGAGTCATGTGGAAAGGGAGTCACAGTCAGCTATATCCTTGCCTGATAGTTATTTGTGATTTTACTAGATGGAAGTAGAATGGCGCAGGATAATTTTTATTTTGGCGGTCGGAGAGCTTGTTAATATACATACTGGCGAATCGAGGGTTGTTTCCAGGAATTCGTGTTACTATCGTGAAGCTGGTATTTACGGGAATTTGGCCGTGGTTCCACAACTGCTGTCACTGTCAGCTATATCCTTGCCTCCTTAAAAAGTCTGTTTAGAGGTGAAGACTTCAGCTTGGAAGATGTCACTGCCTTGTCCTTGCTGTTTCTCCCTTCTCCAGGGCGTGCTGTATTAAGTCAGCATTGATTGGTGTGCTACAAGATGAGCGCGTAACTGATCTGTCCTAGCTAAACTACCAGAAGTCTCCTAGCAGCTGATCTCTCTAAAATTGTTCTTATGTTTCTTTATGTGTGCATGGACATTTGCATGTGGGGCACACCTGTGCATGGGGACGTTCACATGTGTGCAGGTGCGTGTGGGGAGCAGAGGCTGACGCCGAGTTTCTTGTCTTCCTTGATCACTCTCCACATTAGATTATGAGACAGGCTCTCCGCTGTAACACAGAGCTCACTGATTTGCCTGTGACTAGCGAGGTTACCTACATTTCCCTTGTGTCTTCTTCCTAAGTGTAAGCTAAGCTACACACACAGACAACACGGCTACCATATCTGCCTACTATTTATATGGGTGTTGAGGATCTGAGCTCTGATCTTGATGCTTGCTTAGCAAGGGCTTTACTCACTGAGCCATCCCCTCCTGTCATCTCATGCAAATTATCTTCTTTGTGCCCAAGCTGATTCATCTTTAAAAGAGAAAGAGACAGTTTCCTGTTGGGTTCATTGTGAGATCCAAGCAATTGCCTACGTAATGCTGCAATCACTGTAACAAATTAAAGGGTAGCACAGTGCTGCAAGAAGGAAGCCATACACCTTCGGATGTTCTGTTTGTTTGTTTGGTTGATTGATTGGTTTTTGGTGTTTTTTTTTTATTAGAAGTTTTTTTGTTTGTTTTTTGTTTAATTTTTACTTTATTTTTATTAATGACGGTTTATTCACTTTGTATCCCAGCTGTAGTCCCCTCCCCCATCCTCTCCCAATCCTACCCTCCCTCCCTCTTCTTCTATGCCCCTCACACTGATAGGGGAGGTCCTCCTCCCCTTCCATCTGACCCTAGTCTATCAGGTCTCATCAGGAGTGGCAGCATTGTCTTCCTCTGTGGACTGGTAAGGCTGCTCCCCTCTCAGGTAGAGGTGATCAAAGAGCAGGCCAATCAGTTCATGTCAGAGACAGTCCCTGTTCCCCTTACTAGGGAACCCACTTGGATACTGAGCTTCGAGGGCTGCATGGTCCTTGGTTGGAGTTTTATATTTACCAGATGGGCTGCTTTTGAGATTTTGTTGCAGTTCCAATTTCAAATCAATAGATAATGGTAAATAAAGAAGCAATCTTCCATAGCTTGGTTTCCTGAAAAAAAAAAAACTAATAAATTTTGGCAAATTTAAGGAAATATTAATATCCTAGTAATACACTAAAGTATAATCCTAAGGAAAATGATGGCCAAGTGGTCATAGATGGTAGTGGTGATATAAAGGTGAAGCCAGTAAGGAAGCTTTACAAGCAGCTCCATTGCTTTTTCATCACCATGCCACAAGATGGCAGTGTCTACATTTAGAAAGAAAGCTCTACAATTTCCTGTGTTTGTGTGCGTCTGTGTGCGCGCGCACGCACATATTTCTCAGCGTCCAGTTCTGTTTAAACCAGAAGAAGAAGCTTCTTTCTTTCTTTTCTGGATCCGAGGACCTAACCAGAGATTTCCAGACTAGCGCTCCACTACACAACTGAATCCCAACCCAAGATTCATCTGAATGTAATATCTACTCAAATTAAACTACAATCTGGGGTACTGGTGGAGGTTTTTCTGTAAAGAGAACAATTGTTACACTGATTTCCAAGCTTTATATCCATAAAGCCCTGTAGCTGATAGCTATTTGTGATTTTACTAGTTGGAAGTAGAATGGCGCAGGATAATTTTTATTTTGGCGGACGGAGAGCTTGTTAATATACATATTGGCGAATCGAGGGTTGTTTCCAGGAATTCGTGTTACTATCGCGAAGCTGGTATTTACGGGAGTTTGGCCGCGGTTCCACAGCTGCTGTCACTGAGCCTTTGAATGAGTTCCGAGTTGGGAGTGACAGACTGCTTGCCTGCCATATACAAGGCCCAGCTCAGCTTCCCCTGCTCTACACAATCTTCACTGGGTAAATGAGAGTGGATTCCCGCATGACAATCTGTTTGCTCATCACAATTTAACAACATTTTATTCTGATATTGAAAATGGATATATGATGCTACGTTTTCTGAAAAGATAAAATGCTTTAGCTAGCTCCTTCTTGTAGCCAGTGGGTTTGTATCTAGATAAGAGAGGAACAAAACTGTGACCGAAACGTTTTTGTTTTGTTTTGTTTTTGTTTTTGGAAACAGGGTTTCTCCATGTATCCTTGGCTGTCCTAGACTTGCTTTGTGGTCCAGGCTAGCCTCGAACTCACAGAGATCTGCTCACATCTGCCTCCCAGAATGCTGGGATTAGAGGTGTGTGCCAATACGCGCAGCCTTAAGGCTGTATTCTTAACATTGTGACATGTTGGATTTATTGACAGGCCAGAGGTTTCTAGCGTCAGTTGTGTACTAACTATCTAACCAGTCATCTTTTTCTTTCCTCAGAAAATGACATCACAGGGGTCACCTACCAGCCATGTGACACTCCATACACTGAGCTCAAACCCGAGCTCTTCACCAAGCGGGTAGGTGCAGAGAGGCAGTGAATGTCATCAACCCAGGCTGGGGGTGGTGCCTCACATGCCAGTCATCGCTCAGGAAGATGAGGCAGAAAAATCAAGTTACAGGCCCGCCTAGGACACAATAAGACCCTGACCTACAATAAAACAAAAACCCAACTAACTAACTAACTAAGTAACTAACAAAACTCTGCGTCTACCTGACAAAGACCAGTGAGAGGAAGCCACTGGGAATGAGCAAAATAAACCACTGATTGGAAAAAATGAGAAACTCTGCCTCAAACTCACAACTCTCATACCTAAGCCTCCCGCCCCAGCTTGCTTCTTCAGTTTATATTACACCTCACACTATGAGCTAGTCCTACTACAGCTATGACACAAGAAAGTCATACCTAATACTCAAGCAACCCACCAAGGGCAAAGGTCAGAGGCCTACACCTCACCAGTATTTCAGGAGTCCTTTTCATATTTAAAAGGCTGGAGCTGAGCATGGTGGAGCAGGCCTTTAATCCCAGAACCTGGGAGGCAGACACAGGTGGATCTCAATGAGTTCAAGGCCAGCCTGCTCTACAAAGCCAGTTCCAGGCCAGCCAGGGATGCATAGAGAGACCCTATCTCAAAACAAACAAATAATGAAATATTATAATATTATAATATTATATAATATCATTATAATATAAAATAACAAAATAATAATATAATATAACATAATATAATATAACATAACATAATATAATATAATATAATATAATATAATATAATATAATATAATATAAAAGGATGGACTTCAGGTGGCTTATTACCGCCTGTACTCCAGGTCTGTGGTTTGGCACTTTCTCCTGGACTCCGGGTGCAGTTGTATTCACAGGTGCACAGACCTACACAAGACCCACACAGACATATATAACTAAAATAAGTCTCTAAAACCAATTCAGATGCAGAGTTCTTACAGCTAATCCCAGGCATGCGCCACTAGATCCAGCTGTGTTGTTTATTGGTAGTTAAATATGAAATATTCTTCCTCATATAGAAACATTTACTGAATAGAAATTTATCTTTTTGGAAGTTGTGATTAATTCACTATATGGAATGTGCAATTGAAAAAAAAAATTAGAAGATCAGAAAGAATTTACCTGCATTCAGGGTCCCGTCAAGAGACAGAAGTTTATAACAGGATTGCGGTAATCAGGGATCGACTAGTCGGAGAGAGAGACAGACAGACAGACCGAGCAACAGAGAGAGAGTGAAATAATTTACTTCTTCCTGTACTGGCAGGAGTCCTACAAACAAAAGGAATGAATTCTTAAAAGTTGTTGGACTTTCTTCAAGAAATATGGAAAGTGCCAACTCCACAGAGGGACATAGCACAAGAGGGGCAAGGAGTCTGTCTGTCTGTCCAGGGAAGCAAGCAGCTTTCTTAGGAGAAACAGGGACTAAGGACAGACAAAGCCTGTTTCCCACAAGAATTAAACCAGAGGATTGTGCTCAGGCTTCATGGTGCTGAGCCCAGCTGCAGATTTAAGCGAATGCCAGTAAGAGAGGTGAGCCTTTGAACTGAGAGGAGGTTCAAGAAAAGGCCCATGTAATTCTGTTCACTTCCTTTGGTTGCAGGTGGTCTTTTGGATGAGAACAAACTAGAGCTACCAGAGAGAGAGAGAGGGAGAGACTTTCTCAGGATGGATCTTGCCCACTTAGTTAAGCCTTTGTGAAACACCCTCATAGACACTCAAAAAAGTTTGGTTATTCTAAGTGCAATCAAACTGGAAATCAAAATTAATCTGTTTATAGCCCCAGCACCCCAGACCAGGTACCCTTGCTTCTTGCTATCATCTACCCCCTGGCTGACCATAGGTTTCCTTGCTTGTCTGAGGGACAAGGAACTGTGATCACTGGGAATGGAGCACACATCTTACTGAGGATCAAGGCCAGTTGGCACTGGGAAGGAGAATGGAGCAGGCTGAGCTGGACCTGAGCTATGGTAGTGGGTGAAGCATGTATAGGCCAGGCCAAGGGAAGGTTTCATAAAGGCACACTGATGCTTCTTGGAGCTGGGTGGAGCTGAGATGCTAGAATTGGGCAATGGAGAAAGAGAAAGAGAGAGAGATTCTTAAACGAAAACAAACAAACCCTTGTAGACCTACCTGTTTAGGAAGACATCAAGGTCTCTTACCTGGACAGTGCCAAGGGATACCCCACCTCCTCATCCAGGACTGAGATCTAGACTGTGGAGAGTATACAGTGTCTCTGTAGAATTCAGAGAACTCACTAGTACACTACAGTGGAACTTGCTGGAGATGTGCCGTCCTCTGGTGTTCCAAGGAAAGGTATTCAGAAAACCCATCCCATGGGAGAGGCTACCAGAGAGACTGGCTGACTGCTCAGAGTGTGGAGAGAAGCCTCTAGTCACCATTCGGCTGAGCACTATCCAGTCACTGGTCCTGGCACTAGACAGCTGGTGATGCTGGAGCTGGAACCAGAGACGTCAGCATGCTGCAGAGACCTCTGGAGAATACACTAAAAACCCTAAGACAAAAGCTCTCCTCAGTTGTTCCCTGTAGCATCTTCTCTTGCTTAGGCTTTACATTGTGACAACCGGAAAAGGGAGAATATTTAAAGGGCTCAACTCTTCATATTGTAGCACAGACAATGAAGGACTTATTTCAAATTGAAATCAGTAAATGGACAACTGGACTATTTCCTTTTCTGAAAGGTTCTTTGTACAGTGTAGCTGTTGTGTACAGAGAAGAGTTCTTACGGTGTAAAACCCCCTTTTTAGCCCCTGCTTCACAGCATCATTGCAATGGGGATGAAGTTTCCAAAGCATGACTTTTGGAGGCCCTAGAATAAACCAGCAGCTGTGGAGGTAAGGTTGGCTAGACCCAAGTCATGTTCGCCTCACTCTTCATTCCTGAAAGCCTTCAACATCCTCAGTCATTATCTCCACCTTCCTCTTTTACTATCAACTTGAAAGTTTACATTACAGTGGAAACCATCCATCAAAGATTCCTGTTTACATAGGGGGACTGGAATTAATGAAAATAATGAAGCTGTGTGCTCTTGAAGTACAATTACTAGGAAGACAAACTTGTTGATTTTTACAACAGAAAGAAGAAACTCCTAGATCAGGCTTGTTTCAGGGCTGGTGAGAGATGGCTCAGTGGCTAAAGGTACCTGCTGCCAAGCCTGACAACCTGAGTTCCGTTCCCAGGATCCTCCTGGTGAACAATTTTCACAAATCATCCTCTAACCTTCACACAAGCACTGTGACACTTGCTACCCCACGAATACATACACAAAATAAATAAACAAAATGCAATGTAATAAAAGACTTGTTTCAGAACACTTGCTTGTAGCCAAATGACATTAGAGGAAAAAAAATGGCTCCCTGGCAGTGGGCAAAGAGATATAATGTTGGTGGTGGTATTCTTACATCAGTTAGGGACAGAGCAAATGTTCATCCTACTTTGATGTCTGGCTTGGTGGCCAACGCTGCCTTATGCCTAGCACTCATAGAAATCCAATCCAATCCAAGCCAAGCCAATCCAAGCAGCACAGAGTGGGAGGAGGAAGACAGACACAGACCTGCCCTCAGTGCATGGCACAGGCGGGCCATAGATGCCTGCCTGCTGCCATGTCATGCAGCACGAACAGACGATGTCAACCAGAGGCCTGCCAGCTAGCTACCACAATGTGCGAGTATGTGGTGGCCAGATGGGAGAGAAAGAGAAGTGGAGCAGCCCGAGCATTATGGAGAGAGATGAAGAGGAACAGCCTGTCGTGAGTGTCCAGCCCTGCCACCTAGGGCCATGGTGAGGTCCCAGCCTGAGCTGCCCCCAAGGGCCGTGTCTGAGTCCATGGCTACACAGCAACAGGGGTCCCTACTGATGTTCATGGCTCATATTACCACTAGATCACAAAGAGGTACCTCTGGTTAGGATAGCCACCTGGGACCACGTGAATGTCCAGGGGCTGTGCCTAACTGGCCCTGCCCCTCACTGAATTCAATGCTCTGGAGTGCTGGCACCATTTCTCACCGATGGCAGCACTTTGGAGAATGATCCCCGTGCCTTACTCTGGTGCTCTGGGTGGGGGAGGAGGAGTGTAGGTGAACCTGTCCAGAGAGCATGAGTGCGTGAGCGCTGACCACACCACTCATCTGCCATGGAGTGGCATGGGCAAAGAGGTATTCCACCCTTCCTCCCCTGCTCCACATCTGGTAGTCAGAAAAACTGCCCATGGGGTCATAGGCTTGGGAGACCTAGCCCCATGTCTTACCAGCTGTAGCACTCGGGAGAGCAGGCCCTGCACCTCTCCTGAACATCACAGCAGAGCTGACCCTGGTGGCAGGGGTAGAGGTGAGCTAGCCCCAAGGACAAATGAGGGAGAGCTAGCCTTGTCATCCTTTTGCTGTGAGGTAGCCTGGGCAGGGATGGAAGAAAGATGCCCTCTGCTCCCTACCTAGCCCATCACCACCTGAGGCAGTCAGGAGAGCTGACCTGGGGTCATGAGAGCAGGTGAGAGCTGGCCCAGCCCCTCTCAGGGTGCAGCAGTGGGGAGAGTAGGCTCCATGCCTTGACTGGGCAGCACAGTGGAAATGGCTCTGGAGGTGTGGGTGCAGCTGAGCAGGCCCCAAGGGCATGAGACTAGAGAGCTGACCCTGCCTCCTGATGATGGTGACCAGAACAGTGCTGAAAGCTTGCCCTGGTGGCTTGGATGAGTGAGAGCTGATGTGCTGACCAGTTCAACTACCACCAAAGTCCACATTCATGGCACTAAATTGTCCACCCCAAAATCTATATCATCTGTGAAAGGTTGGGGTGTGTGAAGGGGCCAGTCAGGCTATTCCAAAGCTGCAGGATCTCCATGGTGTTACAGGGTAACAGCAGAATAACCAGAAGGAGTCTGATGAGGATCCAATATTGACTATGTCATAGATGCTAAAGATCTCCACCAGACGAATGACACATTGCAATGAACATTTGCAAGTGAAGATGTGTGGATAGAGGGATATACCGTAGGACACACTGTGACACGCTACAGCTTCCACAATGCAATGCTCTCTATGCTTTGTTCTGTTGTTGTTGTTGTTTGTTTGTGTGTGTGTTTTAATTTGGGAGGATGTTGGAAGGGTGAAGGGTGGATAGGAGGGGATAGAGAGATGAGCAGAACTGGGATGCATGATGTGAAATTCACAAAGAATCAATTTAAAACTTATTTTAAAAAAAGAAAGAAGAAAAATCTGGCTAATTCTATTTAACAAGGCTATCTCAGCAGCATCAGAATCATTAAACCTGGGATCTATTATCTGCTATTTCTGTGATAACATTGGACATATTTCCTAAGCCTAGTTTCCTTACCCAAAAGTGGAAATGATAACAACTTCATACAGACCAAGAGATATATTCAATATATATATATATATATATATATATATATATATATATATATAAACAAGAGATATATTCATCTCCAAGCCATCTCAAAGCACTCCACTAATACAAAAAAAAAGGCATTGTTTTTGTCTGAAGGATCCAAAGATGGAAAAACAAACAAATGAAAAAGAAAAAGAAAAAAAAAAAACAACAACTTCACAACAGAAAGGGAAATGATCATTCTGGAAAACTAACAGGTAGTAACAGAAACCACCTGCAATGCAGAAGCTTAGAAGAATTAGAAGATGGCATATAAAATAAGAGAAAATATTTGTAAGCTGCATGTCTTTTTATGGCCCTGCATCCAGAATATATCTGGACAAAGATTTGAATTGAAACCACACTGAAAAAGGCACACAAGGATCTTCCAGGGTCCTGATAGCCATCAAATACATGTGGCATATTCAACACCACTTAAGGAAATATAAGTAAAAACCAAGGTGAGATAAGTATTATACTGATTTATGGATGGAAGAATAATGCACATTGCCAAAGTTGAAGAGGATGCACCTAACTGTTCAAGTGAATGGAGAGATTATGAATAGTTTAGATTTTGCCATGTGTTTCTAAATTATGGTTTTGAGACACAGTCTCACTATGTAGCTCCAGCTGGTCTAGAGCTCAGAGATGTGCTTGCCCCTGCCTCCTGAATGCCGGGATTAAAAACATATGCCACCATTCCCAACTAGGTTACCGGTATTTTAATGTAAGTGGGTAATATTGTATGTGAGCAACTTTCACAGCAAATATTGCTAAGAATGTGTGTGCATTCTTGAGGCTCAGCTGGTGGGAGGCTCAGTCAGACTCTGGGTGAGAGGCTTCTTAAACTTCCCATGACCGCAGCATTTCCTGGGGCTTCCAGCCTGCCTCAAACCAATGCCTATACAGAGGGAATGCCTTTAACATTCCTGAAATCTACTCTTTAGTGTTTGGGCTAGAGACGGTTTATTGCATAAAGGCACCAAACCTGATTTCCTAATTTGCTCCCCAGGATTCATGTGCTGGAAGCATTGCTCTAAGTTTCAATAAGGATCATCCACTTAATATACAGCAAAACAGATAATTTCTTACCATTTCCTTTGCAAGTCTCAGCTACGAGGATTCTGGTGAAAATGCAGAAATTAGCTTTCCATGTTTTAGTTTTCCATATTTTTTTCCCATTTGACTTTGATTTTATTTCAGTGCATCCTGCAATAAAAAAGAACTGTATATGATCTATTAGCATTTATAATGTTAACAAAGAAAAGGACCTCAAAAGCAATTAATCTCTGATCGAAGAAAAAAATTCTATTTAGACACAATAAATCTATTTCCAAATTTTATTTTTTTGAACTAAATTTAGACAGTGTTCAATAGAGATTAATGCCTGGCAGTTGTGGCGGTTTTATACTCTCTCTCTCTCTCTCTCTCTTTAAATCATCTCTTATTCTTGGAATATACAGGTCCTGTTTTCCTAAGAGCAGGAAAGATGCGTGTGCCTGTGTATGTGTGTGTGTGTGAAAGAGAGAGAGGCAGAGACAAAGACAGAGAGATAGAGGCAGACAGAGATAGAGAGAGACAGAGCTGATATTTTTTAGTTGAGTACTACAACACTGAGAAAATGGGTTTTCTATATCCTGTGCTCCTTAGCAACCCTGTGATGTCCATATTTTTTCAGGACACAGGCATTGTAACCTATAGTCTTAGCACTTAGGAGGTGAGGATGAGATTATAAACTCTAGGCCAGCCTGAATGGTATAGCAAGATTTGTTATTTTTTTTTTTTTTTTTTTTTTTTTTTAGATTTTTTTCTTTTATTACTTTCTGTGTGAGTACTTTCCTGTGTGTATCCGTACACCACACGTGTCCTTTGTGCCTGTAGAGGTCAGGGCATCAGATCCCTTGAAACTGGAGTTACAAACGGTTGTGATCCATCATGTAGGTGGAGGAAATCAAACCTGGACATGAGGGACATAGACACACACACACACATACACACATACACACACACTATTTAATGGTATAGTTGAGGTGAAGGTTTTTATTGTAGATACGAGGGGAAGTATAGCCAGAGACATCTGAAAGAAACCAGAGCACAGAGAGAAAGTAGTAGACTGAACATGGCCAGCAGACTAGACCTGGCATGCAAAGGGGAGCAGGGGTGGCAGTTGGGGAGCAGAAAGAGAGGAGGACAAAGAGAACAAGGGAGATCAGGGAGAGGTTTCAAGAAATAGCAGGGTTATAAAGAGAATGAATAGCTGTGGGGGAGGGAAGGCTGTGAGCTGGAGGGTAGGGGAAAAGGGGAGAAGAACCAGGGCAGCAGCATGGACTTTGAAATGTGTAACGGGTAGGTGACAACAAGGGAGTCTGGAGGACAGCATGTGCTTTGGTGTGCTAATAGACATTGTAAATATCCTTTTGCCTTATGGAATATGGGGGAAGAGCGTTTCCTTTGGATCTAACAATTATATTTTTGCCCACACTATATAAGAACATATATTGAAAGAATATGGAGGAATAAACAAATAGACAAACAGAAATTGGAGGAAAAGAAACCATAATATGTTAGATGAGATCATATGCTCTCTTTCTTATTTGCATTTCTGTTTTCTATCTATACACAATATCTTTCAAAAGATTCTTTAGACCTCTTTATGTGTATGAGTGCTTCGCCTAGGTGTGTGTGTGTGTGTGTGTGTGTGTGTGTGTGTGTGTGCATGGGTGTACTCTATGCATGACTGGTGTACACTTGGAGGCCAGACTATATATGGCTATGAGTTCTGGGAACCAAACTCAGGTCCTCTGGGAGAGGAATAAGCTAAGGCATCTCTCCAGATGTGAGATAATAAGTAGCTTTTTGCTGTTGTTATTGTTGTTGAAACAAAGTCTTCCTGTGTAGCCTAGACCCTCTTGCCTCAGTCTTCCAGGAACCTAGTTTAAAATATTAAAACAACCCACTGCCTGAAAACTGTAATGAATTTAACTTTCACTGAAATATTTAACTTAATACTATTACTATTGTCTAGCTTCCTTGTAATAGAAGAAAACTGGTCATAAAAATTCCACTGAGAAGCAAATTGGGGAATTCTTCCTGTGTTTTTGTTTGTTTGCTTTAACTAGATTGTGATATTGTCGCCAGAAAGCATGCCTTGTCTTATCTTTCTCTGGTGCCATATTAATTTCTCTTAGCCATGTCTCCCAAATATCTAGGCCTCCAAGACTTTTTAATTGTACCCTACAGCGAAGGGTAGAGTGGGAAACTGTTTTCCATTCTCATTAAGACTTTCCAAAAGATGGGTTGGGAGTGAAGCTCAGTTGGGAAAGGTCTTGCCTTGAATGCACAAAAGCCCAGGTTCAACAATCCCCAGCATGTCGTACACGACAATAATGCCAGCGCTAAAGAGGCAGGATCAAGAATCAAAGGTCATTCTTGGCTATCTAACGTGTGATCGCAGCCCACTGCGGGTAGGACCATAGCCTGAATTTGGGTTCTGGACTACTTCAAGTGTAGAGAAAGTGTTAACTTTTAAGCATATACACGTTCATTGTTCCAAGCTGGGACGTGATGGGACCAGACACTTCAACTTAACGTCAGCCTTAACAGTTGCTGCTTTAATGTCCCGAAATAATGGGCTAAACCTGGGACTGTAAGTTAAAATAATTTTTTTTCCCTCCCAAATTACTCGGTGTCATCATATTTCATCACGGCAAGTAAAATCACACCAGGGCAATGAGCTTGAAGCCAGCCTGGACTACAGGAGACCTTGTCTCAACTAAACAAAATTATGTTTTCAAAAGAAAAAGAAAAAAAAAAAAAAAGGAAGTTTCAAATTATCAAAAGCAACGAAGCCGGGTGCGGTGGCCCACGCCTGTAATCCCAGCACTCAGGGAGGCAGAGGCTTGTGTATCTCTCTGAGTTCAAGGCCAGCGTAGTCTATAAAGCGATTCCAGGACAGCCAAGGCTACACAGAGAAACCTTGTATCAAAAGGGGTTGGGATGAGGCTAAAGTCACCAAGAACATACAAGTGAGCCTGCAAGTCAGGTGGCACCTAGAAAGATGTGGGAGGTGGGGAAAGGCTGAGCAAGTAGTCCAGGTACTGCCTGCTTCCCCATCTCTTCCCTCTTACACCCTGCGGGAAGGAGGGTCCCTCCCTGAAGCACGAGAAAGCAGGTCTGGGAAACCTACCAACAATCCATGATGGAAACTGGAAAAGGAGACTAATGTTTTGATTCAGCAAATATTTGAAATGATTTCATCCCAAAGAAAACTATCCCAATTAAAGTGCCAAGCATTCAAAATTCACAAACAGAAAACAGATGTGACATGTGTTCAATTCAAAACTGCCTTGGGAATAACTCTCCTGAAATTGACTGAGGACACATTTAAACAATATAATTCATACCAGAGCATTGGGGAAGTTTTTTAGAATAGACAAAGGGGTATTATACACACATTTGGTTATCCCTAGAGCATGTGCATGCACCAAATGTAATAAATATGGCTGCTATTTAGCCCTGAAGTTTCCACATGCTTTTTAAATGACTGAACTACTGATTGCATAAGACACTTAAACAGCTTTTAGATATATATGGCTGGTAATGTTTTTAGTACAAAAAATTTAAAATAACCAATGAATGAAAAGAATCTTTTCCCCTACCTCAATGCTTTTCTTACCGTAAAAAAAAAATATATATATATATAATAATAATCCTGCTTCCTGATTTGGAAAATGAATTTGGAGCCAAGGTTTACTTTCTCTCTCTCTTCATTTTTTTATTATCGTTTATCACAATTAATTCGATTTGTATCCTGGCTGTGGCCTCATCCGTTGTCTCCTCCCAATCTCACCTTTCCTCACTATGCCCCTCCCCTAGTCCACTGATAGGGGAGGTCCTCCTCCCTTCTGACCCTAGCCTATCGGGTCTCATCAGGACTGGCTGCATTGTCTTCCTCTGTGGCCTGGCAAGGTTGCACCCCCCAGGGGGCCCTCAGGGCTCATTTTTATTTTATTTTATTTATTTGTTTATTTTGTGTGTGTGTGAGTGTGTGTGTGTTTGGTTGGTTTTGTTTTGGCCCTTTGGTCTCCTTTTGGAGATCCTGTCCTCTCCAGGTCTTTCTATCTCCCCCTTCTTTCATAAGATTACCTGCACTATGCCCAAAGTTTGGCTGTGAGTCTTAGCCTCTGCTTCGATACCTCGATTAGTAGAGTCTTTCAGAGGCTCCTGTGGTAGGTTCCTGTCCTGTTCCCTGTCTTCTCCTGCTTCTGGTGTCTATTGCGTTTGTCCTTCTGAATGAGGATTGAGCATCTTCCTCGGGGACTTCCTGTTGTTTAGCTCCTTTAGGAGTATAGATTTTAGTGTGTTTATCTATATTATGTGGCTAATATCCACTTATGAGTGAGTATATACCGTGTGTGTCTTTCTGCTTCTGGGTTACCTCACTCAAGATGATCTTTTCTACTTCCCACCATTTGTCTACAAATTTCATGATTTCCTTGTTTTTAATTGCTGAGTTGTATTCTATTGTGTGAATGTATCACAATTTTTGTATCCATTCCTCTGTTGAGGGATATCTGGGTTGTTTCCAGCTTCTGGCTATTACAAATAGAACTGCTACGAACGTGGTTGAGCAATTGTCCTTGTTATATACTTGAGCATATTTTGGAGATATGCCTAGGATATACAACTAGCATAGTTTGGATATATAGCTGGATCTTGAGGTAGCACTATTTCTAATTTTCTGAGAAATTACCAGATTGATTTCCAGAGTGGTTGTACCAGTTTACATTCCCACCATCAATGGAGAAGGGTTTTCCTTTCTCCACATCCTCTCCAGCATGTGTTATCACTTGAGTTTTTGATCTTAGCCATTCTGATGGGTGTAAAGTGAAATCTCAGGGTTGTTTTGATTTGTATTTCCCTGATGACTAAGGATGTTGACCATTTCTTTGTTTCTCTGCCATTCGATTTTCCTCTATTGAGAATTCTCTGTTTAGCTTTGTACCCTATTTTTTAATTGGATTACTTAGTTTGTTGGTATTTAACCTCTTAAGTTCTTTATATATTCTAGATACTAGTTCTCTGTCAGATATAGGGTTGGTGAAGATCCTTTCCCAATCTGTAGGCTGTTTTTTGTACTTTCTCTTAAAAAAAACAACAAACAAACAAAAATAAAACCTTTCCTAAAGTTTTTCATGCTTTACTCCTCTTATGAAAATGAAGGTTATTGCATTTTAGAAAAAAAAAAAAGCCATCCTCTGATAATTTTTCAAGATAATTATGCATGGAAGAAAAAATGTTTGGGGATGTAAAAATAAGATCATCATTTAGAAAATATCTCATCAGAATGGTCACATTTTAGCCAGTATTCCATCCAAGTATATCAAAAACTTTCATCAGTTCCAAAAAAAAAGAAAAAAAAAGGAAAAAAAAAAGCTTCCATGTGTTTTTAATCAGAACAGTGGTGGTGGGTTCCAAATTGTGACATCTTACAGTTAATACTGTCATCAGTATTCTGTATGTATTGTTTTTATTGTTGCTGTTGTGTTTTGTTTCAACAAGTGGGATTTCCTACATCTTGAACATGTTGTTTTAGCAACAGTTCTCACATTCAAAACAAATTCTCACAGACTCTATCCAACAAACATGTATCGGGTAATTGCAATGTAGAAAATGCTATGAAATCTTCACTTGAGTTAAACTTCTGTATTGGATGGTTTACATGTTAATTTTATTGACTGATATTCAGAATCTCATTTTCTGTGTGATGTTCTTTCTTCTATTCTTAACTGTCTATGACAGTTGGCTTCAGTTGTCAACTTGATGAGATTTAGAATCACAGGGCAGACAGGCCTCTGTGCATGCCTGTGGGTTATCTCCATTAGGGTAATTGAGGTGGAAAGATCTACCCACTGTAGGCAGTACCACTTTCTGGGCTACGTTCCTGTACTGAATAAAATGGAGAAAAGAGACTGGGCGCAAGCATTCATCTTCTTCCTGTTTGTGGGCTCAGTGCTCACAGCTGCTCCAGACTCCCGCTGCTGTAACACCCTCAGCATGTGGGACTGGAACCACGAACCCAAACAAACCCTTCCTTCTATAAGATGCTTTTGTCCAGGCAATTTTATCACAGTGATGGAAAAGAAAGTAAACATTATTCTATGTCATTGGCAATGTAGTCCCAATTCATAAAGGGGATCGCATGTTATACAACCAATAAAATAAAGAGAATATGAATTCCATCTTAAAAGTGCTCTGACATTAAGCGTTAAACTGAAAATGTACAGAGACGATGCAGTGTGTAGCTTTGGGCAGGGCTACATTGTAAGCATGTGCATATCCACCTAAAGTATTATGATAGAGGACATCGTTCCTTGCTCTTGGTTCCCCCAGCTCACTCTCCCATCCCCATAGATATATCATGCTTTGAAATATTCTACGACAGTAGTCAGGTCATTATTTTCTGCCTTGGGCTCAATCATGTGAATGGTTATGATCAATAGAATAAGACAAACGTGCTGATGCTCTGATTTCAATAGTTAAGCATGTTTCTACTTTCTCTCTAGTGTCTCCAGGATCCATTAGAAGGACCTCACAGGGATGGTTCAGAGGGACCAGAAGAAGGAATTTAGACACTGTTTTGTTTGTTTGTTTGTTGGTCTTTTGAAACAGGGTTTCTCTATGTAGCCTTGGCTGTCCTGAACTTGCTTTGTAGACCAGGCCAGCCTCAAACTCACAGTGATCCACCTGCCTCTGCCTCCCCGAGTGCTGGGATTACAGGTGTGTGCCACTGCAACCAGCCTGTTTGTCTTTTGCCTGAGCTAAAGTGCTTAACATATCCAGCCTGGAGCAGAGCTCCCAGCCAGTGGATAGCTTGAGCACAGCTGAGCCTATCTGTATTAATTTATCAGGGATGCCATGACTACCTGCTGCACACTAGGTGAGCTCATCAACAGGAATTCCTTTCTCCCTCTTCTGAGGACCAGAAGTGTGAGATCAAAATAGAAGATTCATTTTCTTCCAAGACCTGTTCTCTTCGCTGGCTGTGCATAGCTATCTTCCTGTTCACACAGGATTCTCCCCTTATGCATGTCTGTATCCAAATGTTGTTTCCTTACCAGGACTATAGTTGTATTAGGACGACCATAATAACTTGATTTAACTTAAAGACCTCATTTCCGAGTATAGTCACATTTCAAGGTCAGGGGTAGGTGCCACAAGTTAGCACACATCAGTCAAGCTCAGTGCAGATAAGTTAAACATTGGGATTCCACAGACTGGTATGTCTGTGGCATTATAGTAATTTAATTACCACTGTTTGAGGGACTGGAGAGATGACTCGGTGATCAAGAGCCCTTTCATCTCTTGCAGGGAATCTGAGTTCAGTTCTCAGCACCCACACTGAGCAACAGACAACCACCCATACCTCCAGCTTCAGGGATCCAATGTCATCCTCTGGTCTCCACGGGCATTAGCACTCAGATGTGTGTACCCTGAGCCTTGCACAGACACATAGTTAAAAACGAAATAAGTCTTCTGAAAATTAGTGTTTTGAGCATTGCATCTTGGCATGCTTTCTTACAAAACAATGGCTAACAAATAATATAAAAAGATGTCCCACCCTTAACCAAGAAGTTATTTGTAATGGACACATGCTGGAAGAGGGAAAATTTGTTTTCTCCAATGGAGTGTCATGGGATTTACCAATTACACTTCAAGGCAGGTGTCATGCTCATGAATAGTTAGCCGACACAACTGAACTCCGGATTTCCCTATGCATATCTTGTTGTTTTTGTTTGTTTGTTTGTTTGTTTCAGAAAAAGAAAAATAACATAAAATTAAGTATGTGGGTAGGAGCAGGAAGTATCTGGGAGGAGTTGGGAGAGAGAAAAAGAATATGATCAAATTATATGGAATGAAAAGCTTTAAAGGGGTTTCAATAATTATTAGGTAGTGACATAAGTAGTCGTTTTAAAACATTTTCTTAAATATGATAGCTGTAGCTGGCTATGATGGTGCATACTTGCAATCACAGCATTTGGTAAGTGTAGGCAGGAGAACCCTGAGTTCAACGTCCTTATCTCTACAGCAAGTTATGCTAGGTTTGGCTGCAAGAGAATCTGTCTCAAAACAATTTTAGACACATAATATTATTTAGGTCTTTTTTTCCTGAGTTTAAGTAATATTTTCTATGATTATCAAGATAGAGAATATAGCTGTATATAAACTAAAAATAAGTTCTGCTGATAATGTGCTCATACCCAATCCATGGCCAGTAGTATTAAATGCATTTATTTTATTATTTGGAAACACATACCTTTGCAAATTTTTACACACATGCTCATGTTTTTACAGGAAGGCATTCTCTTTGCTTTAAATTGCCTTAACCTTTAATATAATTGTTTTCCTAAGATAATGCTCTGTGTTAGTAAATGTGTATATATAAGGACTTGGGTAAATAAATTTAAATTAGTAAATATGCTAATTCTAATTCTCATCATTCGCTTTTTCTTTTTCTATTTAAAAAAGTTTGAAATCATTTTTACCTAAAAATGAGGACATGAACACATGTGGAGACTATTACTTCAGCAGCCTGCGCTGGCCTCACACAGATGGCTTTAACAAAGCATGAAGATGCTGATGTGTTTGGCCTTGGTGCAATGCTTAACGAATCAAAACAAGCAAGATGATAACAGTGGAGCCAATGCTTCAGTGGCTTCTAAAAGGCAGGATGCGGTTCTGCTACAGGAATGAAGCAAAGATGAGGCTCCTCCTGAGCAGCGGCACAGAATGATGGGTGCTCTCCATTACCCTATGCGCCTGCTCTCCATCCCCAAGACTGAGCTTGAAATGAAAGAAATTCAATGTCAGTATCCCCAAGACTGAGTCTGAAATTAAAGAAAGTCAATGTCAATATCCCAAAGAAACTTTTTTTTCTCTTCAAAGTTTTCTAATTTTATTATGAATTGACAGAACGTTTCTGAAGAGCACAGGGTTTTTATTTCTTGAATAAAAAAAAAGAATTAAAATTTAGTTGATCTAAGCAGATGGTGCATTTACTGACCTTTCCAAGGAAAGATGGCCTAGGCGAGGGCTTTTCGAGAAATTTTTGAAGTATAACTTCCTGTCTTGAGCACTGGCCAGCCATCCTCTAACTGTAGGATAGGCTTTCCTGTTCTCTGCCATTCCCTGTCTGTTGGCCACCTCAGACAGTGGACAGTGACCACGGAGACAGCATTGCTTTAGCTGTGCAATGGTGCTGAGGCTGCCTTCATAGACACTGTCATTGATGCTACAGTAGGAAAAAACCCCTTAGCTGTGGCTTGGGGCCAGACATTCTTTCTCTCTGGAAAATGTGGTGAAATTTCTGTATAATTTCTCCTCCAAAATACAAGGCCACTCTTCATGTTGACTAACACACCAAACAGAGCTGGGTTTTGTTGTTGTTGTTGTTGTTTATTTGTTTTGTTTTTCCTCTGCCAAACAGAAAACCTCATGGGAGGAAACAGCATCTTTATCCAAGCACACGGTGAATTTAGTCAGTGTGATCCAGAAATTATGCAATCTCCATTCCAACCTACTTTCTTCATTTCCATCAGCAAATTTAGAAAGCACAGCTCTGCGGAGCCCTCATTTCGAGTCAAGCCGTTAGCAATGCTATGGGTTTCCAGTATTTGGTTTCTAGGAGCAAATATGCTGTAGGATCATATAAAAGATGAGTGTTTTCACAGACTTACCTTCCAACACACATTCAGTGTCTGAGCTGTAGGAGAAAGAGGCTGTGAACCAACAGGCACAGATTTTCAAGCAAGATGGCAAAGGTCTGTGCCAAGAATGGGGAATCAGCTTTTATACTGAAGAATTTTTTTTAACAGACTGAATAAAGGAAATAGAAGAGAAGGCTGGATGACAATAAAAATAATAACAACAACTGTGGTCATCACAATAATGGGCGAAGGGATTAAAAGCTGTGCCTGACGTTGTTGTGCTAAATACATATTCTCCATTCCCTGTTTCTTCTCCGCTACAGCCTCAAGACAGATGCTATCAATACTCTAATCACTATTATTTCACCGCTGAGTTGAGAAACTTGAGACTTAAAGCTAGGAAATGGCCTACATCATTGAAAGATCTAAAAATTTCACCCCAGCCTGGGCTACTAATTTCTACTCTACACTAGTGAGCAGACATTTATCTTTCACAGTTCTCTCCTTTTCAAGCTGTCCTTACTTTGAGGGTGGGGGTGGGCAGGTGGAGGTTCAAAACAGTGTTTCTTTGTGTAGCTCCAGCTGTCCTGGAACTCAGAGATCCACCTGCCTCTGCCTTCCAGGTACGGGGATTAAAGACATGTGCTGCCATGCCCAGCTAAAGCGGTTCTTACTTTAAAATGACAACTAAGAATACGTTGTGTGTGTGTGTGTGTGTGTGTGTGAAGAATGCTATACTTACATGTGTATTTGTGCATGTAGGTGCATGTGGTCATGTGTCTGTAGAGTTCAGAGCTTAAATTTGAGTGTTTTTCTCCATCACTCTTTCACTTTTTTTTTTTTTTTGAGTCAGGGTCTCTCCCTGAACCTGGAGCTAGGCCTGCCAGCACATGTTCCTCTTGTGTGTGATCCTTCAGTACTTGTACCTGACTATGGTCAGCCTTCCATTTGGATGCTGAGAGCCGAACTCGGGTTCTTAGGCTTGTACAACCTCTGGGCCTTCTCTCCAGCCCCTACCCCAAGCCTGTTAGTTGAAGAAGATCATTGTCATTGCATTGTAGAAAGGAGCTAAGACCCAGGTCCACCTGGTCATCTATGTACGTAATGCTGGTTATATACTCATTACCACTATTGCCACAATCCCTTAGATCTTCCTAAACTCACAGTGAGGAGGTATTTATTTTAATTGTCTTGGGTCTTTTGCATAGACTCCCATCAACCAAATATACCATGAGTGCAGAGAAGACACTTTACAACACAGGCCCCAGGCTGTTCTGTACACAGGAGGTGCTTGCCAAAGGTAATAAGAGAGCCAATGAAGAAGAAAGGGGAAGATGGGGTAGAGGAAGAGAAAAAAGAAAAGGAAAAAGAGAAAGAACGAGGAAGGAAAAAGCAAGCAAGGAAGGAAAAAATGGAGAGCCAGCATCAGTGTTTAATCCTTTGACATAAACAACTCCATTCACACTCCCTTCCTAGGCCTAAGTCTCCATTTCCTCACCATCTCCACCTGGCTCATTCATTCTGCAAGAGTCACTGATGGTTGAAGCTGGATTATTCATGGTTTGGAGGTTAAGTGCCCTGTCTACACAAAGCACATGCAGTGGTTCAGGCCTCAGGGAACCTGAGATGAAGGACAAAACTCCTGTCCATATTTTATTTGCTCACTGTCAGGGCACCAGAAGCCATGCCCTCAGGGGGTCAGCGTGAAGCCTCTGTTCTATCTTGACAAACCATCTTCAGCATTTCTCACCTGTGCTGTGTCCTCGCCCGTCTGGGTTAACATGCTGTAGGCATTGCATGATGACCCAGTAATACCACTCACCTCAGCCTCATGAAGGCTGGCTACAGTAGTCACACCCGGAATTCCCATTGGTTGCAGAGGACCTTTAGAAAACGCAGCGCTACTTTTCCTTCTGTGAAGCAGGGCAGCGCCCAACTATACGTAGACACTTCAGATCCTTGAATGGTGGTCCATGCCTGTGATCCAGACGCATGAGTTTGAGGCAGGAGGACCTCGAGTTGGAGGCTTGTCTACTTGGACTACATAGGAAGTCTCGGATGAGCCTGGCTTATTCAGTGACATCATACAATGTTTTTCTTTCTTCGTGAGGCTTTCTTCGTGGCATAATGTCTTTTAAAATTTAATTATGTGCATGTGTGTGGGTGTGTGCATGGGTGTGCAGGTGCCTTCAGAGCCTTGAGGCATCAGATTCTTCTGATGAGCCGGAGTCAGGTAGATGGGAACTGCCTGATGTGGTTGCTAAGGACCAAATTCAGGTAACTCTTTGCACTCTTGTCTGCTGAGCCATTCTCCCAGAATAATATCTTTTAAATTTGTCTGTGTTGTAGCAAATTGCAGGATCTCTCTCTCTCTCCCTCTTAAGTCTGAATAAATCCATATACACAGTCTTTCCCACTCCTTCTCTTCCTGTCTTTCCCTCTTCTCCTTCACTCTCTCATTGTCCCCCTACCTCTTTTTGACTCCTCTCAGTTTTTGTTTTGTTTTTTTCAAAAATCCACTAATGTGGACATGTAGGTGTTTCTGGGTCATGACTATTGTGAGCAATGATCCAATGAAATAAATGTGCAGATATCTTTATGAAGCAGAGATTTCATTTCTTTGGGAATAGAGAGAGAGAGCATTGAATTGTAATTGTACATTTACTTTCTTTACAAACCTCCATACTTGGAGGTTTTCACTGATATTTCCCCTGGCTGTACATCCTTGACAGCAGTTGCTACCTGCCTGTTGTGGGTGCTTCTGTTTTGAGATAGTGTCCCACAATGCAGTCTGAACTGACCTTCAACTCATGATCCTATCACCTCAGCCTCTTCAATGGTGAGATTATAAAAATGTGCCACATGTCTGTCTTGTTATGCTTTGAACATTTGATTACAGTCATACCAGTCGATATAAGGTCATCCTTGCCTGGTGTTTTTTATTTTCCTCTCCTTGTATACTAATGATGTTTAGCAAATATTCAAACTGTTCCTCATTGGCCATTTTTAATGTCTTCTTTGGAGAAACATCTCTTCTAATCAATCACCTGCTCATTTTAAAATCTATCTATTTCTTTTTCTATTTAATCATATGGATTCTTTATACATTTTGGGTGCTCACTATTAACAGATTGGTGACTTGGAAATGTTTCCTCAATTCATTGCATTTTCATTCATGTATCTTGTTGTAATTGGTTTATATTCACCTATATTACCTCCCTGGGCCTTCTCCTTCTCACCAGTTCTATTCTTCCACTGAAATAGTCCCTCTTCTGCTTCCATGTTTATATAACATACGTGTATATATGTACATATTCACATGTATATATTCATTAATGTAGATTTTACATATATAAGAAAATGTGGTATTTGTCTTTTCCCATTACTCTCTCCTCTTTCCATTTGCCCTCCCTTTAGTCCTTTTCCACCATTTCCTAATCAAATTTCATAAATACAGTTGTGCATATGAAAGGAAATATAGAATATATATGTATATGTGCCTGACTTATTTCACTTAACATGATAATTTCCAGTTCCATTAATTTTTTTTTGAGGGGCTGACAAAATTTCGTCCTTTTCAGCTCTATAAATCTCCATATGTATATATATATATTGTATATGTGTATATGTATACACCTATGTACATATATGATACATATCATATATCATACATATGTACATAGATGTATACACATATACATACATATACATAAGTGTATATGCATGTATATGTAATCATAAGTATGTGTGCTATATGGCCCAGGCATTCCCACATTGGTTATTACTTAAGAAAATGCCTTACAGGCTTGCCTATAGACTGATCTTCCTGAGGCATTATCTCATCGGAGGCCCCCTCCCCTTCAGTGATTCTCTCTTGTTTCAAGTTGACATGAAGCTAGCCAGCGCATCTAAGTTCTGTTGTGTGATCTTGCTTAACATTTACTTTCTAAGCTCATCATTTTCCTTCAGACTTTTAACTTTATTTTCTTTAGTGGTCAGTCCTATTCTACTTCTTATAGATGCCAAATTTTCATCGCTCATTTGTCTGTTGATGAGTAACCAGGCTTATTCCAATTCTTTGAAGCCACAGTAAACATGGAGGTGCCAATCTCCCTGGATACGGAGTTCTCTGGGAATATGCCCAGTAGTGAAACAGGAAGCTCACATGGTAGTTTTAAGTTTTGAAGAAATCTCCTAACTGATTGGCACAATGGCTGTATTAATTTTCTGCCTCACTGTCAGCGAAGAAGGGTTTCTTTCTCTCCAAAATTTGTTGATAATAGCCTTCTGATTGGGGTGAGGCGTTATCTCAGAGTAGTTGAATTTGCATTACTCTGATGGCAAAAAAAAAGTTAGACACTTTTAAAAATAGTTAATGACCATTTGTATTTCTTAAAACATTCTATTCATGTTATGTGCTCATTTGTTGATTGGTAGTTTTATTCCTTTGGTATTTAATTTCTGCAATTCTTTGTAAATTCTGAATATTAGTCCCTTGTCTGAAGTATAGCCAGTGAAGATTTTCAGAAACTTCGTTTTCATGTAATCCTAGCTGTTTGCACTGTTGGTGTTCTATTTAAAAAGTTCCTACCTACCCAATATCTTGGATTTTTTCTTTAGTTTCAGTATTCCAGATTTTAAATAAAGGTCTTTGATACATTTTTAATTAGTTTTTGAACAAGATAAAAGATAAGAATCTTCTGCAGCAACTTTTTTCAACTCTGTTTGTTAATAGGTTTCAAAGTATGTTTTTGCCTCCTTTGTCAAAAATTAAGTGGGCATAGCCTTGCTGTTTCATTGTCTCTGTTCTATCCCATTGATCTTCCTGTCGATGTTTATGGCAGTACCAGGCTGTCTTTGTCACTATAGCTCTATAGTATAATTTGAGATTGGTTACTATATCTCCAGTATTGTTTTTACTCTTTAGGATTGATTTGGCTATTTTTGGTTCCCTAAGAATTCTTGTATTATTTTTCTAAGCCTTGAAATATGACATGGAAATTTTTACAAGTATTGTATTAATTCTGTATATTAATTTTGGTAATGTAGATATTTTCACAACATTAATTCCACATATCCAAGGAAATAAACTTTTTTCATCATCAAGTATTTTCTGTGATTTTCTTTTTAAATATCTTGAAATTTTGTTGTAGAGGTCTCTACTCCCCTAGCCCCCTCTTTTGGTTATAGTCCTAAAAACTTAGTTTTAGGGGAGTTATTTTGGATAGATAATTTTTTTTCTTAATTTTTATTATTCTTGCCATCTACTGTGTTTGGAATTGTTTTGTAAGTGCCTTGAGGTACTTCATTGGGCATTTATTTGATATCTGTCAGATTTCTAATATGAAATTTTATTGCTATTAGAACTCCACTGGCTGCATCCGAGAGGTTTTGATCAGATGTATTTTTACTTTTATTTGTTACTAGGATTTTGTTTTGTTTTTCGAGACAGGGTTTTTCTGTATAGAGCCCTGGCTGCCCTGGAATTCACTTTGTAGATCAGGATGACCTTGAACTCACAGAGATCTGCCTGCCTCTGCCTCCCAAGTGGTAGGATCAAAGGTTTGCACCACCATGCCTGGTTGTTTCTGTAATTTCTCTTGTTGATTTCTAATTTTGTTGCATTGTGGTCTGATAGGAGACTAGTAATTATCTTGATTTTATTTTGATTATTGAAACTTGACTTGTGTCTGATGATGTGGTCAGTTTTGGAAAAGGCTCAATGTACTTCTGGGGCAATGTATATTTCCTGTCTTTTGAGTGAAGTATTCTGTATATATCTGCTAAGTGCAGTTCATCTATAGTTTATTTTACCTCTAGAAGTTTTTATTTGTAGAGAGCCCAGAGTAAAGTCGCCATTACAAGATGGCGCTGGCATCCGGCTCTCATCCTGGTAAACACGTGGAGTTGTGCATGCGCTAAGGCGAAGGCGCGCCAAGTCACTGCCCAGCCCGGGGCGTCATATGGGGTGATGGGTGAGCAGCCAATCAGGGGATGATACGTCATCTCACACCACTCTGGTGCGAGCAGGGCTTATATAAACACTGCTACTTTGGGGCTCGGGGTCTTCCTCCTTTCATCGCTTGACTGTAATAAAGCTTGCTGCAGAAGGATCCTGTTGTCCGCGTGCGTTCTTGCTGGGGAGACGATTACGCGGGTCGCAACATTTATTCACTTTTAGTTTGGAAGGGCCATTTAAATGTGAGAATGGAGTATTACACAATTATTGTGTCAGGACATATATGGTCTCTTACGTCTTCAGTGTTTGTTTTATGAAATTAGAGACTCCGATATCTGGTGATTAAAGGTTTAAATTATTTTATCTTCTTGATGAATTCTCTTATTAATATGTGTTTTCCCCTTTTATCTCTACTATTAGTTTTAGTTTGAAGTGTACTTGGTCTACTATAAAGATATCAGCTTGTTTACACTTTCCATTTGCTTGGTAGTCGATTTTCCATCGTTTGATATTAAGTTTTTGGCTATCTCTGCTGCTGAAGTGTGTGTCTTACAGACAGCGTACAGTTGGCTGATTGTGCTTGCCTGACAACCTAGTCAGTTCCCTAGGACCCAATACGATGGGAGGTGAGGACCCCTCTGATCACACACTTACTGTGGCACATGCCAGGTAGGCACACACACACACACACACACACACACACACACACACACAATTAATAAATAAATCAAATTTTAAATGCAATAAAATTAAAAAATTTTTGCTAATAAAATAAGCCATATAAAAAGAGTACTTTGAGAGGACAACATAAACTCCATTTTGTCTCCATTTTAGGATCAGGCCTAACTTTAAAAGAAACATTAGGCCATAGGTCACCATTACTAGGAACAAGACCATAAAATCCCCCCCCCCCAAGAAACAGCCTGACGATAACCACAAGAATGGGAAGGTATCTTATCTCAGGGTGGGGCATCTGTGCTTGTAGAATATTCATGGCAAAGGAAAATATCTAACATTCCTGAGGTCATGTTTGATGTTAGGCATGCAACCCATCAACAATGTAGTAGAATATTCATGGCACAGAAAATACCTAACATTCTTGAGGTCCATAGATAGCTCCCTCAATGTTAGTTATGTTAGTTAGCCAATTATTTTGTAACAACTTGCCCTTCCTGAATGTCACCCAATCCTGTAACTGCTAAGCTGGGAATTCCTGGTCCATGCTCAGACCCCAATAAAAACCCTGTCATGCAGCTGCTTGGGGCTCTCCCCTCTGATCCACTGTGTTGGTGACAGTGAAGAGACTGAGCTTAAACCAAATAAAGCTCTTTGCTCTTGCATATGCGGTCCAGCTCCTGGTGGTCTTTGGAGACCCTAAGATCTAGGCATAACACTTAATGTATGATTCCTTTTACATGAAATTCTAGAAAGGATGAAACTATAGAAACAGAGAGAAGACTGTGGGAGGAGGTGCACACAGGCAATCCTAGTACTCAGGAAGCTGAGGCAAGAGCAACACTGAAAACAGCCCAGGACAGATGGAAAACTCCATCTCAACATAGGATAACAGATAGATAAAGTAATCTCTTGTACCTGGGAATGTGGTCTTTTTCACAATTTAGGTCTTTGGAGATCTCATGAAGTTAAGATTAAAGACTTCCTTAATCTTCTTATGAGAGAATGGTTTGGAACAAGGAAGGCATCCTCTTAGAGGGAAGATAACCTTGTGAAGATAGAGGCAGGGATTGGAATGATGCTTATTGCTACCAATCACAAGAGGCTAAAAGAAGCAAGATCCAGTTCTTGAACATTAGAGGCACCAACATAACCCAAACTTGTAGCTGACCTGTGAGACAAGCACCTACTGTCTTAGCTCACAGCCATTATTATAGCAGCCAAAAAAAAAAAAAAAAAAAAAGAAAGAAAGAAAGAAAGAAAGAAAAGAGAAAAAGAAAAAAGAAAAGAAAGAAAGCTATGGTTTTTCCATTCTCATTAACATGGAGTGAGTACTTCCTCACCAACCAGCATTATCAAACTTAGTACCTTTTAAAATTAAGAACATGCAAGAGTAGCTAAACCAAAGGAACACACATAAAAAGACTTAGCAATAGAGTTTTACAGTATTGGCACTATAAGACTATGAGACTATGTAGAGGACTATATTTCAAGGGAAAAGTAGATGGACTCTTTGGCAATGTTACTGAAGTCATGGACCCACTTTGTGTTTCATTTTGACACAAGCTAGAGTCATCAGAGAGTAAAGAAGAGAGAGAAGATAACCAAAGATGTAACTGCTCAAGTTATGAGTAAGGCCACAAACCCAAGAAGTTCAGTGAATCCCCAAATAGGAAATATGCAGCAGGCTGGGGGTTGGAGCAGTGGTTAAGACTGCTTGCCGCTCTTCTAGAGACCAGAACTTAGCCCCCAGCCTTCGTGTTGGGCAGCTCACACCCAGCTCCAAGCAACTGGGCGCACTCTTCTGTGCTCTGTGGGACGGTGTGTGTGTGTGTGTGTGTGTGTGTGTGTGTGTGTGTGTAAATATTTTCTTTAAAAAACTAATATCTTACAAGGAGCATACTGATTAAATTAGTTAAAAGGAGTGATAAAAGATAAAAATTTGGAAGTCTAGAGGAGGATAGCTCATACAGAGAAAAGGAAAAACAAGAATGTTCATCTTAGGAATCATCAGATCTGAAGCAGTGTAGGGATAATTCCTTACACTGGGACAGAAACAGAACAGACACAAAGCCAAATCTAAGGCTGAGCATGGAGGCAAATGATTGCAAGTCACTCTTTGCAGGGGAAGTGGGGTCAGGGTGGATCAAGATTTCCTTGGTTTAAATAAGGACTTAAAGGCCAGCCTGGGCTACATGAAACCCTGTTACAATCAAGCAACCAAACAAATAAGGCAAAAGCCAAAACCTGCCCAGCTAGCATTCTGTTCCCAGCAAAATAAAAAACAATCAGGTCTTCCAAGAACAAAGGATGAAGCCCCCTTTCAGGCACGAGGTGAAAAAAAAATCTGATTCTTAAGCAAACAAAGTTGTGAAAGCATTTATAAATATAGAGCCCAAACTCAACAGTCTCCCTAATGTTTAAACTAGCACATGCTTAATAAGGCATCCAGGTCTTCTGAAGAGGGACTTAGTGGTAAGTATACAAAATGTACTAATTTCTTAGACAAAGTCTGATATAGTCTAGGCTAACCTTGAACTCCCAAGCCTCCTGCCTCTGCCTCCTGAACACTGGGATTACAGGTGTACACTTCTATGCCTAGCTCAAAAATCTTCTCGTTGCCTGAAAACTATAGCAATCATACCACTAAACACTTATCTTACTGTACAAGAAATTAAAAGTCCATACCTTTCCATTGCTTTGAGGATTTGTGAAAAGAGAGCTATCATTTACAGCTTTCTGTCCAATGAAATAAACTCCTCTTTTTCCCCAATACAGTGATAAACACGGTAGTGGAATGGCTGAAACAGTTTACACACAAATGACTACAAACTAGATCCCTTATTAATGACTTGTTAGGCATCCTCGATTAGAACGGATGAACAGAACACTTGATAAATTAAATTATATTAATGTTATTAATGTCAGCCATTAAGAAGACAGAGTATCAGCCAGGATGTCTTCATGCCGGTGATTAAGTTGGAAGCAATCGCCATGGAAATGCTTTTGTATTTTTCCAAATAATTAATGAGAAGAGAGAAATAGAGTGAAGTTTTAGCGTGAGCGTTCATCTGTTGAAAAATAACTGTGTCCGTATTCAACAGATGAAACATGAGAAACATTCCCCCACGGAGTGAGAATAAGTGCTCTTCATCCCTCCGAACTGTGTTTGTTTCTGGGAACGCTTCAGAGACAGAAAGTTTCCATCAGTGTTTGCTGGACAGAGTTCTGACGTGCCAGGGCTTTCTAGATAGCTTTAGAAGAGAAACCTTAGAAAGAGGAGGTTAAACCCCCGCTGAGACATAAGGACATAAGGACAACGTGCTCTTGCCTTATGTCCTCGCACATGCTTATCCTCTTAGATAATTAAATGACTCTCTTCGACATTCGAAGAAGTAGAGTCCAGGAAGACGACAGAAGCAAGCGAAGCCCAGGCGGACAACCTGAATTCCACGCCTGGACCAGAACCCGAGTGGTGACAGGAGGAGAACAGCGTGACCTCTGCGCACGCGCTGTGGCATATGCGCGCGCGCACACACACGCATACACATTCAACAAATAAACAAACGTGATTAAAGAACAGGTTATTTCAAAGAAGAAGCAGTTAAAGGCCGTCGTGTATACACTGAGCGACGTTCTCTTTGGAGAGGTTCCAGGTGAATGCACAGCTATCTACCCAAGACACAAAAGTGCAGAAGTTTGGTAGTCTGTGCAACCACTCACGCGGTACCGACCAGAAAGAGGGAAAGCAGCGAAGGAGGCTCTCATAAACGGCTTTTCAAAAAGCAAGTACAGCCCTAATGAAACAGGACTTCAACTCAAATCCACTCACACTTGTGAAACAGCTACTATTTGCTACTTTTGTTTTGGGTTTTTTGTTGTTGTTGTTGTTGTTCTTTTTGAGACAGGTTTCTCTGTGTAGCCTTGACTGTCCTGGATTCACTTTGTAGACTAGGCTGGCCTTGAACTCACAGAGACCCACCTGTCTCTGCCTCCACGAGTGCTGGAATTAAAGGTCTGTGCCATCACGCCCAGTTTATTTGATGCTGTGCATTCACAGGATAGTTCTGGTGTTATAAGAATTACGGGACATCTGTCCTAAATTACAACCGCTGGGTAAGTATACCGAATGCCTATAATTCAGGCGTCTTAGGCAACATGCTTAACCTGCGTTCAAGGTCAGCCTGGGATAGTTAGTTTGGAGGCTAGCCTGGGCTATTGTGAGAGCCTGTCCTTAAATACTAAGACAATTTGAAAATTAACTTTGGAATTCTTTTGTCCCCTTTTCCTGATCTGGTGACATGTTGTTTTTCTATATAGTCACTAAATTAGAAATGTTGAACTAAAATATTGAATCAAATAATATACAAAGTTTAAGAGGGTTCATGTTACTAAAGAATAGACTAAGCTATTCAGGCAAGCGGTGACGCTGACAATAGTCTACACCAATTGCCACGGTAACATTCCCATTTGGCAGCTGTCTTGGAGAGAGAGAGGATCGACCATCCAAGTATCATGTGAAGGAATCTGCTTCGTGTCTCACCCTTCTCCATGTTCAGCGTTCACAGGAGCAGACTTACCTCCCGGCCCGAGTGCCGCACGCTCGGTAAGGGCTCTTCAGGAGTCGTTTGGCCCACACACATATGGTTAGCTTTCCTCCCCGCTGCAGGAATCACCTTTGCTGAAGGGTAGAGTTCCCGGTTGGAGGTTAACTGAGATGAAGCAAAAGGTTGCGTCGTCTTCAGGTTGGAAGGCTGCCCGTGTCTGAAGGTAGCTGTCTTGCTCTCATCCTGAGCGGCCACTCAGACAGTTCTGGTGCTGTTACTTTGGTTAGACCACCAACACTTGGGCTGGCAGGATAGTTCCCTGGGGAAGGGAATTGCAGTATGAACCTAATGAACCAAGTTTTACCTCTGGCCACAGTTCTACCTGATGAACCCATGGTGAGAAAGAGAGAACCAGCTCACAGACGTCCTCTCTCTCTCTCTCTCTCTCTCTCAAACACACACACACACACATACTACACACATACACAGCATAATTTAGATACTTAAAAATAAACTCTTGGCCTGGCCACACTCTGTTTCAGAGACAGAAGTAGTTTGGGACCTGGGCTCACAAACACTTAAGATGCTGTCGGTGACTTGGGCCAAGCGCCTTCACCAAGGCTGTGGTGTTCCTGGTTAAAGAAGGCAAAGGTACCACAGGACAGAGGCGCAGTCCCTGAGGCCCCACTGTCTTCTGGTAGACAGGACACTCAGAGACCTTGAACAGGTAATTAACCACCCCCCTCCCCAAGTGCTGCTCATCCGGCACTACTGCTTCCGATGGATGGCTCTAGCCTTCACTGGCAGTGGTCTTCACAAGGCTGAACCCTCAGCTGGGTCCCCCCTCTCTGGGAGGGCAAGTTGCCGGCCAAGCTCCTCCTTTGCAGATGGGTGTCCTAGTGCTGGGACCTCTGCCGCCCAGAGAGCTGTCCTCAGCTTGTAGTGATGGCTTCTCCCATCTGAATCTCCTCCCTCTACCTTATTGTGACTTGTAAGGGATTAAAGGTGTGTGTGGTGTGTGTGTATGTCTGTCTGGTGTATGTGTGTATGATGTTTATGTTATGTGTGTGTGTGGCACATATGTATGTGTGTTTTAGTAGTGTGTGTAAGTGGTATGTGTGTGGTGTGTGTGGTATGTGTGTGGTGTGTGTTCTATGATGTGTGTGTTTATGTGTTTCCTGTATATGGTATGTGTGGTGTGTGTATGGTCTGCATGTATGTAATGTGTGATGTGTGTGTGTATGTATGTGTGGGATGTGGTATGTGTGTGTGCGTGCATGTGTGTGTGTGTAGAAAATGAATGGAATGACATTTCTCTAGGGTTTTAAATGAGAAACCAGGTATAAACTATGACCTGTAGGGCACTCTTTCCACTCCTCCCTCCCTTGAAATGCCTCTCTGACCAATTTTTGCCTGACACTGTCTTAGTGTGGTGGTTTGAATGAAAATGGCTCCCCCAGGGAATTAGGGAGTGGCACTGTTTGAAAGGATTGAGACACAGCCTTGTTGGAGGAAGCATGTCACTGGGAGAGGGCTTTGGGGTCTTAGTGTGTCAAAGTTCACTTCCTGCCGCCTGCAGATTCAGATGTGGGACTCTCAGCTCCTTCTCC
The DNA here is from genome assembly GCF_030254825.1 of Meriones unguiculatus. Taxonomy (NCBI): domain Eukaryota; kingdom Metazoa; phylum Chordata; class Mammalia; order Rodentia; family Muridae; genus Meriones; species Meriones unguiculatus. The sequence goes on from NC_083367.1 coordinate 42,230,154, forward strand.
TGGACGACGCGATGCTCCCCACCATGACAGTAATGGTCTAAACCTCTGAACTGCGAGCCAGCCACAGTTAAATGGTTTCCTTCGTAGGAGTTGCCTTGGTCATGGTGTCTTTTCACAGCAATAGAGACCTTAACTGAGATGGGAGTTGGCTGGGAGGTGACTTCAGAAGACTGTGTCTAAGGTGGCTTCTTCCTGCAAAGCATGATGGGAATAATGATGGAATATGCACACTTTAACAGTAGTTTCTAAGAGCCTGTGGATCTGCCAATGAACACATTTTATCGTGATAACTGATCACCTCACTTTCTGGGAAGAGTCGTCGTAAATTGGCTCATACATACTAGGTGATAATTACATTTTGGTGTAGTCTGAAACTCAATAAACACTACTGAAAACTGATAATTGCAAATTATGACAGTAATAGCATTTGAGGCTCATCACGAGACTTATGGAGTCTATTCAGTAGCAAATAAGAGAAAACGCTGAAGTGCAAATACATTTAAAGTTAATTCATTAAAACCACTTACATATTAAACGCAGAACAGGCTGGAGAAAGCATCAAAGACTACTGTGACCACTAGAGGGAGCACATACATTAATAACAAAAGAAGCCACAGTTTCTCCATCGGCCTCTGGAAGGTTTCAAAACCAGCAAAGAGGCATCCCAGGATTGTCGTCTTGAGCTTGTCCTGCTCACACTCTGGAGCAACAATTCCGAAGCTGTGGGTCGACCCAAGCCTTTCACATCAGATATTTACGTCATAACTAGCAAAATTATAGTTATGAAGTAGCCACAAGTGTATTAAAGGATTGCAGTATTAGCAAGGCTGAGAACCACTGGACAAGAGGGATGGGTAAGCAAAAATGTTAAAAAATAAACGTGAGTCTATTAAAAATGACTACAGTGCAGGGCACAGAGGCTCACACCTGTCATCCCAGCAGGAAGAACTTCAGTGCTGGCAACCACAAACTTGGGCTTGCCTTGTAACCGGAGGCTCATTCCACCTGAAGGAAACTTCTGGAAATGGCTATCAGGAAACTCAGCCATGTTGCCAGCAGGCTCCCTGCTTTCTCCAGGTGATCAAAGCAAGGGATGATGTAAACAAGAGCTGTCCTTTAGACAGTTACCGCTGGCTGTTTCTAATCAGGACGATTATCTAGCTATCAACGTGATTGTGGTGCAGTCTTCTATGCCTCATTTAAATGTATTTCACTATATGTGCTGCCCACAAATAGTGAAATAGACATTTCTGAGAAACATACCATGGTGTGCATATTTGCTGTGATGTTTCTTCTTAACATTGACTATTGAGACTGAGTGAGATGGATATCTAGATGTTTTAAGATGAGGTTAAAGGTTATTATTTTAATTTTTTTTTGTTAAATTCAACCATTATTGAGATTACTTTTGTAACAACAACAACAAAAACAATCACAAGTTGTGAATAAAACAAGTATCCATTAAAAAGAAATTCCCAGGCCAGAACAGGCTATTCTGCGTAGTGAGGTCCACGCTAGCCAGAGCCATATTGAATTATCCTGTCTCAAGAAAATAAAGCCAAGGCAAATTCTAGAAAGGACTATTAATGCTCCAAAGGCAAATCTCTGAGCATATGTATGCAAAATTATAGATTCAATTTAAACCTTCCTCCAAAAGTGTGGGTTTTCTTTTTTAAGAATTCTGTGGAATTATTTATTTTGTTTATACATAATCAAGGCAGGGGTTTTTGGAATAGGATCTGTATATATACGCATATATGGAATGAACAGTGTTTCAGACTCCTATAAACCCCTGGGTATGTCTTGAGTATGCTTGCTCCCTTTTACTCTATTCCCATTGTGATAGCCTGGTTCTAGCACTTTTTCCCACGATGGCCATGATCATTTCTTCACTACTGTCCCCATCCACATTGGTAACTTCTGTCTGGTGTCTCTCACCAGGCTAATTTTCAGGAAACTGAGTCATGACCATATTGGTTTTCTTCTCAGGAACATTTAATAGCTCTCTGTTTCTGCAAAACAAATCAACAAACTGCTACTTGGCATTAAGATAAAAATTAAATACCCATCCTTCTTTAGGCCAATGTGCTCCAAGCAGAATAACTGTCTGCTTTAAGTTTTCATGGTACCCCCTTCCCCTGTCTCTACAGGGATTTCTTTTCTAGGTGCCTGGGGGGCATGTCTTATATCACCTCTAAGAACAACTTCCTAAAAGTAAGCATCCTTGCTCGGAAACAAGCTTGGAAGCCTCATTGAAGCAGGTTATTGATGCTAAAGGCCAGTCTAGGAGAACCAGAGGGCAGAGACACACTGGAGAGAGAACAGCTGGAGAGAGTGGAGTTTGGGCTGCACAACAAGCCAGTAAGGATTTGGAGGCTTAGGTAGTGATTTATTACAGTCTCTCAAGGTTCTGTGACTAAACTGGATTAGTCAAGCGGTTCTCACCTGGACTCTGGAATTCAGTCATAGTGGCTGGTGGCTGGGCTGGAGTTGTTGGAATGCTCCGCCAGGCAGTGTCAGAGGTGGCTTATTCACTTCTGTGTCTAACTGCTCAGGGCAGGTGTGGTGGAAACTTCTCTTTGTTGGCCAGATGTTTTACTCTTTGCAGCAGCTCCGCTGTGAAGCTAGCTTCTCCATCTTTATTTAACGTGGGCTCAGGTTAAACATTTCCAAAGACAAGATTTATGTCTCAGGCCAGTTATGCTCTAGCCTTAGAAACTACACATCATCACTTCCTCTATGTAGCAGCCTGGATCTACTGTGAGAGAGGACTTTGTGGCAACTGGAGCAAGAGAAAATGTATGGTTCCTCCACAGGCCTCTTCAGGGCCTACCTGCCTTACCGTCTGACCTATCCAATGCTGAAAGTACTTATATTTGATGGAAAGCCCAAGACAGGTCAACCAGAAGAACCAGGAAAGATCAGCATGACTAAGTCGTTAAGGCAATGGTGCAAAGTCAGTAACTTTTTGGTGTATATGTTCGCGTCGTTTTATGCTCTTCCTATGGAGAGTTGGGTGGGGCCGGGATCTCTTCTCCCACGGAAAACAATTAGGATCTCTGTTTTGTCTAATAAAGTATAGAAGAATTAATGTTAGTTAAATCCCAAGACAAGACAGGAGAAGTGTTGTCTACCTTGGTTTCTAGAACATTGAGTCTTAAAAATCTCAGTTTCTATACAATCTGAGGTCCCTAGACCTCCATGCTATGAGGAAAGCTAACCCATGGAGGCAGACTACATAGACAAGCTTGAGAATGCATGAAGATACACAGATACCCTGATGAGCCAAGCAACCGAGCACCCTGAACACAGACAGATAAGGGAAGTCCACAAATAAGGATAGTAAATATATCCTGTCATTCATTTACTTACCATTATTCAGACTTGATATGGAAGTCTGTACATTTCTTGTCTACTTTTGGAACAATCTTTAGACTTTCTGGAGTGGTTTTGTTTTTTGTTTGTTTGTTCGTTTTCAGAAGAGTTACCAGGTGCTTAGGGGTCCCTTTTGAGAGCTCCTAATTTCGTTCACGAAACAACTTTAAAATGAAGGAAGCTTGAGCACCACTTTACTAAAGTTTGAGGAGAAAAAAAAAACAAAACAAACACAAAACAAAAACACAGGACAAGCAAGCTGTAGATGCCAGCAGCTGTGGAAAAGAGGAAAATGGGAAAGAAGAAGGGAGATGTATTGTTTTTTTTTCAGGTAGATTCCAAATAAGCAGGTGGACAGAGCAGAAGCCATCAAACAGATGTGGAAAAGGGTTCAATGTCTTCAGAGAAAACAATGAGAAAGCCCAGACTGCCAGGGATTTTTGTCAGTTTCCAAAGAAGGAATAAAAAAGGAGGGAAAGGAAAACTTGCTCCTTTTGTGTTAGAACTCTGGTAAGAGCACAGGCTTAGCACTGAGGATCTGTAAGCAACTGAATTGGGGAGGGGCTCCTGGGGTAAAAGTACATTATCTCATTAAGGGGACAATCAGCACCACCCTCCCACCCTCCTCGCCTCATCTTTAGCAGGTCTTCTGGGGAATCATCTTGCTGAGGGGCAAGTCCCCTGGCTAGGTGACTGAAAGGTCCAGTGGACCAGTTCCTACAGAAAGGACAATCGTACGTCTTTGTTATATCTAAACTCAGGGTGAGCGGTAAACATGGATCCTACTGGGAAGAAGTAGGAAGAAGTGAGAAGTTGCTCCTTCAATGACTTCAACAGAGTCTATGATGCCTCACCTTTCTCCTTTTGTATAACACTTTAATCAGGGGCAAAATTGATTATTAGGGACAGAGCCATCCTCCAAGCCTGCAAATCTGCTAATGCCCTGCTGGTATGGACCTAACACAAGGTGTTGCTTGCTAACTGAGAGAGCCCTCTATCTCTAAAGACTCTTTTCATTTGAAACTGAAGGCTGGGAGAAGATTCCTGTGCTCCGTGAGCACCCAGGAACTCGGACAAGAGGATCCCAAGTAAGTGGCCCATTGTAAGCAAATGGAATAAAGAGTATCCACGGTAGTAACTTCAGATCTGCCTTTTCATTCTCCTGGGGTCAAGTACGTATGTAGCATGCTGCTCACGCCTTTAGAGTGAGCAGAAGTGTAAAGACTTAAAATAGGCTGATGACTGAGCAAAGCCCGGAGGAACGGTCATCCGCAAAGGGATGGCCAAGGTGACACGCCTGAGCTACAGCCATTCCTGTCCTCCAGCCTTACTAAATGTGCTTCTACGGCCCAATGTCCTAAAGGAACATCATCCCCTGACCTCATTTCAAGAAGGCAACACTAGGACAAGGCATTTGACTGACAAGACCTTGCTTGCAGTCTCCACAGTTGGGTCCTGGCACCTGGAATAAACAAAGGTAAGGGAGGAAAGGGATTGGAACCAGTGGTGAGGGTTAGCAGGCTGCATCTGGGAGCAGAGGTTGGTGGGGGTGGTTAGAACCCCTTCTTCTTTTCAACAAATACCAGGGCACTCTTCTGAAGCCTGGCTCTCCAGTTTGTTGTGTTTCGTGTCAGGGAGAGCCAGAGGCAAACCAAAGAAATGGAGGTTCAGCTATCCCTCTGTCTTGGTTGAACAGCCATTAGTCTTCCGGGATGGAAGGTGGAAGGAGTGTGAAGACAGAGGATGCCATCTTGAAGAGCCTGCCCATGTCCACAGAGCAGGGAGCCCTGTAGCACCAACAGGAGGATCCCTTGGATAGCCACCAGGGAAGGCACAGGAGTGTAGCTAGCCCTGCGGCTTGTATACCACCCACATGAGCCTCAAACCCCGACCTTTCCCATTCACACTCAGTGGCAAAGGCGATAGAACCACTCACAGCCTTGTACCACCATGCTGGGCACTGTTTTGACCTGAGGGAGGGGTCTGGGTCAGCCTTCCCGACTTTAATAGAGAGCATGTAGGAGTCTGGAATGTGGAAAGGCTCCTTTTCCCCTTTTGGCTGAATGATGAATAAGCCACAACTTTCTTGTGCTTAAGATGGGTTTAGAGTATAGAAAAATATACTCATGGATTTATCGCTTTGTATTCTGTACCTATCTCTGCCAAAGTTGGCAATTAGGAAACACACACACACACACACACACACACACACACACACACACACACCTCGGATCAGGATCCTTAAGAAAACTAGGACGACTTTGCTCTAAGTATCTCCCAGGGTTCCATAAAACACCATGCCTGGCCTTTTCTTTTGACTTAACTTATCCTGTTTCTGTTTCCAGAGCCCCCTACGCAAGCGGAATTCATCAGCCAAAAACACAAATAAGATAAAAACTCCTTCTAAAGACTTTTAAAGTGCATTCAGCTTGCTGTTATCAGATAAGGACTCTGGCCTTTTCTGTGCTGGGAACCCTAAGCAGTCACACAGGCCCATTACATCGCAAATGCTGCCCGTGGCCCTGGAACAATGAGCCCGAGGTCTGGGAGCTGAAGCAGTGGGAAGCCTGCCAAGTTCAACACCCACAGGTCTGAAGAGCATGGCCCGCTGGGGGCTGCTTCCGGTTCTGCATGAGAGGCAGAGCAAAGATTTCCAGGCTGGCTTTCCGCATGCACGTTCCGCGGGGTAGGCCTGGACCAGCGAAGACCTGTATTGACATTTTCCATGACGCTCTTTGTTTTGTTTTGTTTTCTGTTTGATAGTGTAACTTCGGGTTTCTTTTTTTGTCACAATCACTTGGCAAGGATTCCGCTTAGCTGTCACAGGGAGTTACCAGACACAGCTGGAATCTTCTCTGGGCCGAAGTCCTCTCTCTCTCTCTCTCTCTCTCTCTCTCTCTCTCTTCCCCCCCCCCGTCTTTTAAATGGGGCTTCATGGGAATTGCTTGTGAGAAAAAAAGAAGCTGCAATGGAGGCTTATAATAATGTAGTATCATATGGAATTAAAAGTTGAATTAAAAAATGAAGACAAAGGGGGCTGGAGAGATGGCCTAGTGGTTAAGAGCAATGGTCTTGCCCAGCTCCTCTATGATTTGCAGCCACAAGTTAATGCCAGCTTCAAGAGCCCTGACACCCTATTCTTCATTTCGTGGATAGATGTACTCACCTCCACACAGACAGATACATACATAAACACATACATACATACATACATACATATATGCGCTTAAAAACAACTCTTAAACAATGGAACCACATGTTGCTTCATCTCCATAAGAACAACACCCTTACAGGGTGCTGTATTTTTCTCCCACATTTTTCCTTCACTGGAGGCTCATAACATGCATTTAAAGCAACCAAGTTCAACCGCTAAAGGAAAGGCTGATGCTCATTGCCTCCTTTGGCACACTTGGTGGCCAGTGACCCTGTACCGAGCATCCGGCAGATCGGTTCTCCATCCAATGCTCAGCCCACGTCGCTGTGTTTTCATGTTGGAGGAAATGCAGCCGCATGTATTTGCTCTGTGGCAGTCTTTACTACGTTGCCTTCTGGGGGAGTTTTAATATCAGTTTGGACTTGGCCAAATTTTTCTTATGCATGCATAAATTCCACTTGGCGTATGGCAATGTTCCAGGCCAGAGTGCTACTAACAAGAATTTATTTCCACTGGGACACATCTGGTATACTTCCAAAAAGTTCTTTGCTGTCAATGCTCAAAAGAAATTCCTGGAAGAGACAGTTGCTGACTTTCACGGGAGGCAAAGGCTCCTTCGGTTCCTTGAGCTTGCAAGAGGGAAGCATCATTCTGTATTAAACATGAGCACCACTCATGCTTAGGCAGCTTAAAAGATATTTCATTGACTGTTTTTTATTTAGTGCTCCATTATCTAAATTACTGCACAGGTGCACTGGCAGATCTCAGAAGATGGTTGCATGGGACTATTGAAAGAACTCATATGCTCATTGGTAGAGGAATCTTAACTGTGATATGCCTATGGAATGGAATACTATACAGCCATAAAGAAAAAATGAAGTGTGGCTTCTTTATATGCCACTATGGACGACTATTAGAATATGTTGCTAGTGTTTTAAAACATGATTACAAAATTGGAAAGGAAATGAAAGGCCTAAACCTAATTTTACACTAGGTTGATGGTAAATCTTTTCAGGGAAGAAATTTTTCAAGTGACCTTAGAATATGAGAATTAATGAATTGTGGTGGCAGATGCCTATAATCCCAGGATCTGAGAGACTGAAAATAGGAAAATGAGAGGTTCAAGGCTAACCTGGACTACTTGAGATCCTTAGTCAAAAACAACAAACAACCGCATAAATAAATAAAACAAGAATAACTAATGAAACAAACAAACAATAAGTTGACTAGATGTTCTACGTGTGGGTTATGCTCTTAGAACAAAGAGGGAAAAGAAAACACCACAGACAACAATAAAAACAGCACAGAGCTTCAACTCCTTGAAGAAATTAAATTATTGAAGTGTTACTTTTGTTCTTGAGGCTGTTGCATGGGGTTATTGGGATAAAACTAGTGATGACATAGGCATTGTCTGGGCAGGGATTTTGAGAAGCGTGGAGGTGGACCTGAGGTCCAGAAATAACAGACTGACTGCAGCCCACAGGTTCTGTCTCCTAGCCCATTCACCTCTCTGTCATCACCACCTCTCCACATGCTAGGAGCTAAAAAATTGTGCGTGTAAGGGAGTGAAAGCCTACTACCCTGAAGATCTTACATTATTGGTAAAAGTATAAACAGAAATGTGACTATTAGTTGTCTTGCTGGTAGTCATGTATGCAAAGAGGTGTCCTTCCCTCCACTTTTTTCTCCTGCTATCTCAGACTGCAGGAATGGCTGGGCTCAGTGTGGTTCTGCATTGCCTGGCCTGGCGATGCTATCAGGTCCTTCAGTGGGGGTATAACTAAGTAGTAACTGAGGCCAAGAATGCCTTCCATATAAGGGTTGGTGCTTTTCCTGCCTGGCGTGCTCTGATTGAATTTATATATTTTTATGACTCCAGGCTTATTTCCTGATTTTTCAGATTTAAAGAAACTATTTGAAATGATAAACTTCCTTATTCTCTTTTGATTGACTTTGTGGTGGTAATAAAATAAAGAACAGCTGTGCAGGGAGGCAGCCATGACTAACTTGTGGCCTACTGTGGGTGACAATAAAGCCTTCGATTGCAAGAAAATGAAATCTTTCTGGTGGCAAACACTCACCTAACCCTGGTTTGTCCATGTGGGTCCACCCTTTTGGAGTAAGGAATGACCCACAGGGTGCTGAGCCCAGAGGCTTGGAATCAGGAGAAGTGAGTCTGTAGTAAAATGTCCCAGGGATATGGTCTCACTTGCACTATACCCTATATCTCTGCAGGGACCATGGATTCTACCCGCTCTGACTATAATGAAAACATATAGAAAGAAGAAAGAGGTGCCTGTTCTAAGCATGTACATGCTCTTTCCTTTTTGTTGTTTCTGATTATATATACATTATATGTATATAATCTATATAGCATTCCCATTGTTTTCACTGGTAATCTAGAGAGGGTTTAAAGTATATGGGAGGACTCCCACGGGTTACATGTATAAGAGACTTGGCCAACTGAGGACTTGCTGTCTATGAGGGGCCCTTGAACCATTTCCTCAGTCCCTGAGGCAAGCTGTGGTGAAATGCCATTTCTTTTTCTCTTACCTAGCTGTATTCCTTCACAGCTCTCTGCCCCTACTGAAAGCCAATTTTTCAGGCTGGGTATGATGGTGGATACCTGTAATCTTTTAACCTTTGGAAGTGGAGGCGAGGTGATCAGTAGGTTGATCACCATCATCTACATTGTAAGTTCAGGGCCATCCTGGACCACATGACACGCTGCTACAAAAGTAACCCAAAGAAACTTTTGGGGTTTGATGTACACACTCACCCTGAACTACATCTAGCAGCATGCATTATTGCTGCAATGCCTCATGCATCTTAAACCAAGGGTCTGGCATACCATTCTGGCTTATTTGTTTGATTCAGTGAGTGTTGTTTGGGGACTGAAAATTTGGCTTGTTTCCCTTGTACAATTTTGCGGGGTAGGTGTAATTTTCTGAAGTTGAACAGGGACAGTTTGGATGCCTGCACGTGGATTGGATTTACCAGGGCTCTGGGGATTGCTGAAGCAGCTGTTCCTCAAGGAAGCTGTATAAGATACATGGTTTGTGAAAAGTACTCAAGGCAGGGAAAGGTATTGAAGAGAGGCCAAGGAAAGAGTTTGGGGTGAAGAGAGGGCTCCAGTGAAATGGAACAGTAAGTAGAATTTACTAGGTAGAACATAAACATACAATCTGTATAGCTGAGCAAAATCAATGGGTGGTCATGATGGCACAGACTCACAATCCAGCACTCAGGAGACTGAGGCAAGGAGATCATGAGGGTAAGGCCAGCCTGAGCCAGATAAGCAAACCCGGTATTAGGAAAAGCAATTGTCATCCTAGCTTTCAGGGAAGCAGAGGCAGATGGAGTTCTGTGAGTCTGAGGCCAGCCTGGTCTACAAAGTGAGTCCAGGATACCCAAGGCTACATAGAGAAACTCTGTCTCAAAAAAGAAAAGAAGGAGAAAACGGGGAACAATTTAGAAGCCTGCCACAGAGGGTCTCTGAAAGGCTCTGCCCTGCAGACTATCAAAGAAGATGGTAAGACTTATGGCTAACCTTTGGGCAGAATGCAGAAAATCTTATGAAAGAAGTGAGAAATAGTAAGATCTGGAGAGGACAGGAGCTCCACAAGGAGAGCAACAGAATCAAAAAATCTGAGCACAGGGGTCTTTCCTGAGACTCATACTCCAACCAAGTACCATGCATGGAGATAACCCAGAACCCCTGCACAGATGTAGCCCATGGCATTTCAGTCTCCAACTGGGTTCCATAGTAATGGGAACAGGGACTGCCTCTTAGATGAACTGATTGGCCTGCTCTTTGATCACCTCCCCCTGAGGGGGAAGCAGCCTTAACAGGCCACAGAGGAAGATAATTTAGTCACTCCTGATGAGACCTAATAGACTAGGATCAAAAGGAAGGAAAAGAAGACCTTCCCTACCAGTGGACTTGGGGAGTTGGGGATACAAAGTGAATAAAGTGTAATTAATAAAAAAATTAAAAAAGAAAAAAAAAGAAAGAAAAGGAAAGGAAAAGCAATTGTTCCGAGGGGAAGATGGCGGAGTGTCTCAGTTGGAAATGTGAAAGAATGAGGACCTGAATTGGATCAGAACACATGTAAAGAGCCGGACATGGTGGCATGTACTTGCAGTCCAGCATGAGATTGATAGAGGCATGAGGATCAATGGCCATTCATCCCGACCCTTGGGACTTCAACGGGGTTCCTACAGTAGGAGAATGGAAGGAATGGGGGGGGAAGGGACGAGAGACGCAGGAATGAAGGCCAAGTCTGTTCGTCTGATCAAAGCCTCGTTTATTAGAAATTTTTACCCAACTTATACAGGGAGAAAGCAGGAAAGGGGGAAGGTTAATTTACTGCTGCAGGAGATAGGAAGAGTGCTTTCATGGGTTAAATATTGTACCTGCAAGATACCATAAGGATGTTTTCTTAAGATATCTTACGGATGCTCTAACAGACGGATGTCCTCACAATCTATCACCCATGATTTAGGGTCTTAGATTAACTCTTTCACTAAATAGCTTTAGGTCTCCACTAAATGACCTTTGCTCACTACTTGGCTTTGGCTTCAGTAACTACCTTTGTCTCCACTGGATAGCTTTGGCTCACTTAATGACTTTGGCTTCTTATAGCTTTGGCTCCCGGCAGCCATTACATCTGGACTACTCATTTAGTTCCAGGATCCAATGAAAGACCCTTTCTAAAATGTAATGTGAGGGCTAGAGATGGTTCAGTAGGTAGATATTTGTTACCAATTGTAAGTTTGACTCCTGGAACCTACATAATGGAGACAGAGAACTGACTTCTTAGGTTATCTTATGGCTGCCATACATGCCTTGTGGAAAATGTGCAGATGTGTCCACAAACAAGTGAATAAATGTATTTTGTAAAACACATGAAGGTCATGTCTGTTCTCTATATCCACTGAATATGAGCCTCATACACCTCTCTCTCTCCCTCCTCTCTCTCACACACCTACACCTACACATGACACACAAATATCTTATACCTACACCATCTCTCAATAAATGGATTGCAACTTAAAGCAGTAAGAAAAAAAAATAATTGGTAGCTTACATCAGTAGAATGGTTGGACGGATGCTGCTGGTAAATTTCTGAGTGGAGAATGGTGTCATTAAAAAGATGAAGAGAGCTCCTCTTTGGTTGTTATTAAAAGATCTGGAGGAAGCTGGCGCTGTGGAGCATGCCTGTAATTCCAGCACTCGGGGAAGCAGAGACAGTCAGATCTCCATGAGTTCGAGGCCAGTTTGGTCTCCAAAGCAAGTCCAGGACAACCAGGGCTACACAGAGAAACCCTGTCTCAAAAAAATAAAAAACCAAACCAAACAAACAAAAGGTCTGGAGGAGAGAAGCCTGGAGAAGGTGAGGATGTTGGCAGCGTGACGCTGAGGTCCTGGGCTCTAATCAAGTTGGCAGCAGCAGGAAAGGCCCAGAGTCCTGTTGTAGTCATGGAATTAACACCGTGAGACAGCAACTGCGGGGCTAGAGGGAAGGCAAGAGAAACACTTTGGCTGAAGAGAAATTCTAAGTAGCAAGTCAGGAAAAGGAGAGGAAGGTGGTGCCATGATGGTGATGGAGAAAGTGGGAAGCTGGGGAGATATTTGTGGTTAAAAGGACCATCGTTGGCCACACAGGGACCTCTTAAAAGGTGACTGCCAGCAAAAGACTGTGACACATATAACCTTTCCTAGAGGTCTCAAGATCAAGCGGAGTGTCTCCGGGTGGTCCCAAACCCTTCCAGGCAAATGTGCACTGGGATATTTGCATCCTGATGGCATTTGGCTCACTAATGAGTCCTTTAGCAGCTGGCTGCTTCTTCCAGGGCACCAACTCCTGGCCTTAGAAAGTTGTGTTTGGGAGTTTGAAAGGAGGTCAACATGAAGAAGCTCAAGAAGTCAAGATTAAAAGGGGGAGCATGTCATGCCTTGAGGGCTTTAACTTGTATCAAACGGTAACAGACATCTTTGACTATATTCATAATGATTTTTCCATGTAAATTCTTCTTTAAAGGTGCACATTTGACATTACTAACGAAACTATGTAGAAATCTACTTGAATAGGTCAATATTTCTGGCAGAATTAGCCTTGCTTTTTACTGTTTCTTAATGGCCATGACTTTTAAGAAACCTTTTGCCATTGACCCATCCACCTCTCTTCTTTAAGACAGTTTCAGAATGTTTTATCCTGGTCAGATTGGAGGTGTAAGCTGCCAGGGTCCTCATACCATACCCCATACACAAAGAGGGACTCAGGGTAGCTGTTTTGAACTGATGTATGACACAAATGGGATCTTCACAGCCAGATTCAAAGAGCATTTATTCTGTCTACTGTGATGCAGTTCCGGACTGACCCTTTCTCATTTGCTTCAGGATTTCAGGATAAATTGACCAGTGTGTTTCCCATAGAAAGAATGAAGTTGCTAGGGAGGAACTGGCAGCTTTGATTCAGGTCCATCACAAAGCTTTCTTTTCCTAAGAGGCTGCCATTATCATCATCTTACTAGCACAAGCCCCATCATAGTCTGGGGAAAAATTCATAACACTACCTTAGTTAGGGTTCTATTGCTGTGAAGAGATTGCAACTCTTATAAAAGGAATCATTTAGTTAGGGCTGGCTTACAGTTTCAGAGGTTTAGTCTATTTTCATCATGGCAGGAAGCATGGCAGCGTGCAGGCAGACATGGTGCTAAAGGAGCTGAGAGTTCTACATCTTGATCAGCAGGCAGCAAAAGGAGACTATGTGCCACACTGGGAGTAGCTTAAACATATATAAGACTTCAAAGCATGAGCCCACAGTGACACATTTCTTCCAACAAGGACACACCTCCTAATAGTGCCTTATGGGCCAAGCATTCAAACACACGAATCTATGGGGGCCACACCTATTTAGACCACCACACACACCATTGTCTCCACTCTGGATGGGAAAGAAAGACATGACATGGCATGTCTCAAATGAGAACAATATGGCCACAACTTCTCGTTATTTTCAACCTTAACCTATTCTTATAAGTGTTACTAATAAGCTGGGAAGAATACTAAAGGTCTCCAAACAGTAAGAAAGTGTGATCTAGGAGAAAGAAAATAGATTGATAGAAGAAGAAGAAGAAGAAGAAGAAGAAGAAGAAGAAGAAGAAGAAGAAGAAGAAGAAGAAGAAGAGAGAGAAGAAAGCAGCCAGAGAATTAACTCAAGAGCCACCTTGGGAGAGTTGCTGTGCTGTGGCTGGCTAACAAACGTGCTGACACCTTCAAATTGCACTTCTTGTTAAGGAGCTCGTAAGTAGTCCTTTATTCACTGCTTCACTCAATCACTCCGCTATGGAACTACAGCCCCAGCTACTTACAGCTCTACAGTAATCCACTCATTTCATAAGTATTTACTGAGCTTCCCTGATATGGGCATTGCTAGGGAAATTCTTCCAGTCTGAGGTTCCAAGTCTGTTTTCATTTTCAAAGAAAGAAGCGATTGCTGTAGCCTAAGACTAGCCACACAAACCACTCAGACGGCAATCTCAGTTGGATATGGATGGTTTATTGAACGCAACATCCCAAGACTGACCATGGTCAGGGACACAGTGGATACAGGAGCCTAACTGTGACACCAACCTGCTTCTAGGGCAGTCTTTTTATAAGAAAAATAGGTGCAAAAGAAGAGGGGAAGGCAGTAACACATTTTGGCTAACCACACAAAGCAATATTACATTTTTGGCTAACTAGACAAAGTATGATCAGGTAATCTTTAAGCTGATTGGTCCTAGGTGAGGAGTGGCTACGGTCTTTCAGAGTACAACCAGAATACAGCCAAATGCAGAGATAATATAGAGTGCAACCAGAGGGTAGCCAAGTGAGGAGATAACAAAGCAAGTCTTTATGACACCATTGAGTCACAGTAAAAGATAAGGTTAATTTGACTCTCTGGCAGAGTCTGTTAATGTAGGTTATCTTGATCCTCTGGCATGGTTTGTTACTGTTAGCTATGCATAACTACTTCTAGGAAGCAAAGTTAAAAGTCTTTTTGAACTTAATTACACTTTATAAACAAGATGGATACCAAATACAAAAATGGCTTCAGCTATGTTACAAAGAACAGACCCTAACAGTGGTTACTCCTAGGCCTTTGTATGATCTGCTCAACCTAACACTTGCCCTCTGAAAGGCAATAAGTCCCAATGTAGCATACTAGCTAGTCAGCTCTCCATCATTATGACAAAATACCTGAGACATCAACTTACAAAAGAAAAGGTTCATTTTGGTTTCTAGTTTCAAAGGATCCCATTTATATTCAATTGGCCCCATTCCTTTTGGAATTGTAGGGAATTTTGGAAATGTTGGGAGCATGTGGCTATTTATATCTCACCAGTCAGAAAGCAAGAGAGAGAAATAGAAGGCTGGAGAGGCAGCTCAGTGGCTAAGAGTACTTCTGCCCTTAGGAGGTCTGGAGTTAGTGTCCGGCTCCCAGGTTGGGCAGCTTAAACTTCCTGAGTCCAGCTCCAGAGGATCCAACATCTCTGGGCTCTGTGGGTTCCCGCATGTACATCTGTGAACACATATGTAATTAAAAATAATAAAAACAAATTTCTAAAAGGAAGAGAGAATTGGCAAGGATTCAGAGTATGAATATCCCCTCCAAAGTCTCTATTACTAAACTTCCTTCTACTGGATTCTATCTCCCACCTTCTCCAAGAAAACAGGCTGGAGACCAAGCCTTCAACACATAAACTGTAGGGGACATTAAAGATCTAAACTACACAAATAAACAAAAATGTATTTATTCCGTCCATGAATAAATATCCTTTGGCCTTCAGTACTGGAAGATTGGAGTTTGTGATTACATTTAGAGAAGGCCTCATCTTTATATAGAGAGGCTGAAATATTTACATGCCAAATAATGTGACATCTGGAGTGTTCTCCAGGGTAATCTCGGAAAGCCACAGGGATATAGAAGAGATGGAATCGATCAGAATTGATCATGAGTACTGGATGACAGACACAGGTAGTCCCTCATCTGTTCACAGAATCGGTGCTTGAAAATGTCCACAGCAAGCACCTTTTTTTACGTGGTAGGGGATGCAATAGGATTCTTCCTGTGTTGTCCAGGCTGGCATTAAAGTTGAGTGATCCTCCTGCCTCTGCTTCCTTAGTACTAACTAGGCCATCCCACTTGACCATAGTAAACACTTTCAAACTACCACATAATGCACAGTATATTTCACAACTGTCCTCAGTGTTTACAACAAGTCTGAATGACAGCTTAATGTACTTTTCAGAATAGGAACAGTCCCTCGTGCAGTGAACCTGAGAAGGTTTTTCAACCCAATGCATAAAGAAGCTGATGTGACCTTTAAAGATCAACACAGTGATCCTTGTGTCAATGATTCATATGAGACAGCACTGGGGATAACTTTTTAAAAATTGTTTTAAGTGGAAAAAAAAAAGAGAATGAAACGAAAAAAACAAAAAACAAAAACAAAACTGTACCATCTCAATCATTTAACTAAACTGGGGGGGAGGGGAGTGTTTTGTGAGCTACACTGCACATTTGGTGTCCTCAAAGAAACAAAAACGCTCTGTGTGTTGAGACGGTGGGTGCAAGACAAACAATACACTCAGTAAATGAAAAAGGGGGACTGTCCGCTGTCACTCTGCCTGGCTGGCTGGGCTCCATTCCCAGACCTGTTCATGTCTGCTCACTTCCAGGCATGACGTGGCTGCGGCACTCTTGAACTCATAGCGGTTGTACTTACATGCACAATGTCTACATGGGCCTGGGCTGCCACAGTGTGGAAGGGGCTCATGGTGCCCATCTGTTCAGGGGAGTTTTTACACAGTTAATTGATGATGAGGAGAGAGCCATTTTCCTCAGTAGTGTAGGCCCTAAGAAAGCACCTATGTTCTTGCAAACAATCGTCTTAGTTAGGGTTCTATTGCTGTGAAGAGACACCATGCCCGTGGCAACTCTTACAAAGGAAAACATTTAACTGAGGCTGGCTTACATTTTCAGAGGTGTCTTCCATTATCCTCATGGCAAGAAGCATGGCGGCGTGCAGGCAGACATGGTGCTGGAGGGGACCAGAATCCTACATCTGGATTGGCAGGCAGCAGGAAGTGAACTGAGACACACTTACACCTCGAAGCCCACCCACTAGGTACACATTTTCTCCAAGCTATACCTACTCCAACAAGGCCCCAGCCTTAATAGTACCACTCCCCGTGGACTTAGGGGGACCATTTTTTTTACTTTTATTAATTACACTTTATTCATTTTGTATCCCCTCATAAGCCCCTCCCTCCTCCCCTCCCGATCCCTCCTCCCCCCCTTTCTGCATGCATGCCCCTCCCCATGTCCACTGTTTGGGGAGGTCCTCCTCTCCTTCTTTCTGATCTTAGTCTATCAGTTCTCATCAGAAGTGGCTGCATTGTCAGGGTTCTAGGTTATCTCCATGAATAGTCCTTGGTTGGAGTATGAGTCTCTGGGAAGTTCCCTGTGTTCAAATTTTCTTGTTCTGTTGCTCTCCTTGTAGAGTTCCTGTCTTCTCCAGCTCTTACTATTTCCTACTTCTTACATAAAATTCCATTCACTCTGCCCGTCAGTTGGCCATCAGTTGGCCCGTCAGTTGGCTCAGCATCTGCTTTCACAGTCTGCATGGCAGAGGCTTTCAGAGGCCCTCTGTGGCAGGTTCTGAGGTTGTTTCCTGTTTTCTTCTGGATTTCAGAGGCCCTCTGTAGCAGGTTCCTAGGTTGTTTCCTGTTTTCCTTTTCTTCTGATGTCCATCCTCTTTGCCTTTCAGGATGGGGATTGAACATTTTAGTTAGGGTCCTCTCTTTTGCTTAGTACGTTTAGATGTACAGATTTTAGTGGGTCCTCTTGAAATTGAAAAGCTTCTGTAAAGCAAAGGACACAGTCATCAAAACAAAGCGACTGCCTACAGATTGGGAAAGAATCATCACCAACCCATTATCTGACAGAGGACTCGTATCCAGTATATATAAAGAACTAAAGAAGCTGAAAAGCAGCAAACCAAGTAATCCACTTAAAAAATGGGGAACAGAGCTAAACAGAGAATTCTCTGTAGAGGAATATCGAATGGCAGAGAAGCACTTAAAGAAATGCTCAACCTCATTAGCCATTAGGGAAATGCAAATCAAAACAACCCTGAGATAGGGGGACCATTTTTATTCAAGCCACCACAAATCCTAATAAAACTCATTGAGTCTCTCTCTTATCTCTCTCTGTCTCTGTCTCTCTCTCTCTCACACACACACACATGCATGCAGTCTCACTGGCATGCACGTGCCATAAAAATGGCATAAAAACAGAAGGAAAGAAGAAGGGTTTAACAGGAGCAAGAGGAGAACAAGAAAGAATAAAGGGAGTAGCGTGTGAATATGATCAAAACACATTGTGTACCTGTATGAAAAATCACAAGAAAACAAACTTTACGTAACAATGTAATTAAAAATTTAAGTGTATATGTCAAGTTGTTCTATAAACAGGAATATAGATTATGCAACATTATATGCAGCTGATTAAAAAACTCTAATGATAATATCTTTTGATGCTTTGGCATATCTACATTTCTGGTATGCTATGTGTATTCAATTGTCTGTACACTGCTGATTGGAAAATTCAAAGTATGATGACTTTTGATGCCTTGGTGTATCTACATTTCTGGCATATTATGTGTATCTGACAAGTACTTATTGCATGCTTCGTGTGCTCCAAGAAGTTTTGGGAGATGAGTAAAAGAGGAAACAAAATAACTAAGCTCATGAAGCTTATATTCCAATAAAAAAATTTGGATAATACACACAATAAGCTAGAGGTGTGCATGAGAGTAAAAGAAAACAGAAATTGGAAAGATAATGGAGTGATTAGTTGTTTTCATCATTGCCATGGCAGAATAAAACTTAAAGAGGGATGGGTTTACCTCGGCTCACAGTTTGAGGGTACAGTCCATCACCATGGGGAAGGCATTTCAGCCAGAGCATGAGAGAGCTGTTGCCCTGTATCCACAGTCAGAAAGCAAAAAGCAAAGAATGACATGCTCAGCTCACTTTCTCCTATTGATACAACCCAAGACCCCAGCCTAAAGAATGATGCCCAAACTCACATTTAGGATAGTTTTTCTACCTCAGTTAACCCAATAGTGGACCAACAGAGAGAGATGGTCCAGTGGGTAAGGACACTTGCAAACAAACACGATGATTTGAGTTCAATCCCCAGTACACACACAAAGGGGGGAAGAGAGAACCAGCTCCCATAAGTTGTCCTCCAACCTCTGTATGCCCACTGTCTTCTGCATGTGCATTAAATAGAAAAATAAATGTTTACAAAAATGGTTTTATATTGTCTCAATTTAGCGACTCCCTCACAGGCATGCCCAGAGGTTTGTCTCCTAGGTGACTGGAGATGTAACATTGACAATTTGAACCACCACACAAGATTAATGAAAAAACAAAAAACCCTGTGCTGAACAACAACAACAAAAAAATCATACAAACCTGGGCAGCCTACAAGGTGGCGTTGTTAGTATCTGCCTCACTCCCCTCTGTGTTTCAGAGCTGCACGTACCCCGTGTGGTCTAACCACAGGGAACTACTTGCCACTCTACAAATGCCCCCAGCCATTCCTGTCCTCTGTGCCCTTTTCTTGGAGCCCATCCTCACCTTGTCAATTCTCTGTGTCCTCACTCTTTAAGGTCCATCTCAAGGGTCTCTTCCTCCTTGAAGCTTTCTTCACTTACCTGCAACTTTTCTGCTATCTGAAAGGGTTTTCAAACCTTCCATTTTATCTCTCACACCTTTCATACCTCATCTATGCTTTTTGTAACCAACCCTTACACGCATCTCTTGTGGTGCCAGGGATTGAAGTCAGAACCTTTTATCTGGTGCCCAAGTGTTCTACCACTGAACTGGATACTTTTTACTTTTTTATTTTGAAACAAGGTTGTGCTGAGTTGTGCAGGCTGGAGTTATATTCATATTGAAGCTGAGCAAGGCTGCAAGCTTGTGATACCCCTGTCTTACCTTCCCAAGTAGTTGGGATTCCAGGTGTGTGTCACCACCGCCAGCTCCTACATAACCCTGTGGTGTGTGACTCTGACGTCCTATAATTGCCCCTATCTTCCCTCCATTTCTTCAGGGCACCCAGCCCCATAAAGTTGCTAGATAAATGGATACATGTACATCACTTATTTAGCTTCTCATTGCCTTGACTGTTTGATCACTAGTTGGTGTTTTATAATAGTTTTTCTTTAACATGTAATATTTCAGAAACTTAAAAAAAAACATTTTTTTGGAGATCCTCAACCTAATTTTGTATACCTTTATAATGTTTCTTTATCAGAGAGAATTCTCACCATGGAGTTTGAGCAGTGGGGAGCTCAGACATTTAGAAATAACTGACTTTTCTCCTACTTTTGCTTAACTTCCCCAAAGAAGCATTTATCACAGGCCACTTCCTGCCAGCAAGTCCCCTCTCTTCTGTGCCTCAGTGTTCTCATTAGTAAAGTGAGGGTGGTAATGACACCCACTCCTGAGCTGTTATAGGGACTAAATGAGTTAACACTTAGTGTGTAGTGTAGAATAAGTGATAAAGAATGTGTGTGTGTGTGTGTGTGTATGTGTGTGTAAAATCAGTTGCTGCTTTCTTAGCTTTTGAATGGTGACAGACTAGCTGTTGTCCATGTCCCACTTACTAGTAAATGTAATGACTTTAGTAAAAATGGTGTGTAAACCAATAGTGTTTGTTTATAATGTGTATAAAATGAGTGACACCCAACTCCATGATGTATAAAGCTCAGAAAATAACTTCCATGAGTCTTTTCTCCTCCTCCTCCTCCTCCTCCTCCTCCTCCCCCCCCCTCCTCCTCCTCCTCCCACTACATGAGTTCCAGGGGGCAAACTCTGATTGTCAAACTTGAAAGCAAGTACATTTACCCACTGAGCCCTCTCCCTGGCCCAAAAATATTCTCCCAACTGGAGTTGCAATCACAGAGCCTGCATGAGTCTGTGCTAGGTCCTCTGCATACCTGCTGTGGTTGTTTAGCATTAGAGTTTTTGTTGGACTCCTCTTAGGGGAGGAGTCCACTCTTAGGGGGTGGACTTTAATGGGGGTGTCTTTAATTCCTTTGCCTGCTCTTGGGACCCTTTTCCTACTATTGGGTTGGCTCACGCAGCCTTCATTTGGGGGTTTGTGCCTGGTCTTATTGCACCTTCTTATTCCATGTTCTGTTGTTATCTTTGGGAAGCCTGCTCTTTTCTAAAGGAAAATGGAGGAGCAGGGTCTAGGGGTGAGGGGTGGTATGGGAAGGAAATGGCAGGAGTAAAGGAGAGGAGACTTTAGTTGGGGTATAGTTTGTGAAAGAAGAATAAATATTAAAAAAGAAAAAAAACCTGTAAAGTGTCTTAAGGTTTGCCTATGACTCTCAAACACTTCAGAATAGACAGACACATACATAAATACATACAAACATACATAATACATACATATGTAGATGTAACGACAAATTTAGAGACATGTAAATCAGGGCAGAGAAAACATAGACTTGGTTGAAGTGGTCTTCAAACTTTTCAGGTAGTTTGAAATCATTTTAAACTAAAAAGTTTTCTAAAGAACCTGTTGTGATGTTACATACACAGAATCCCAGCACCTGGGAAGTAGAGGCAGAAGAATCAAGGTTATCCTTAGCTATCTAGCCAGTTCCAGGCCACCAGAGTCAAATGAGACCCTGTCTAAATGGGGTGTGGGAGTCTTCAAACGCACACACGCACACACATGCACACACAATTCTAAGGAATCTAAAAAATGTTAAAATTAAAAATACATTAGAAGTGCATACCAAAGTATACCCTTTTTTTTTTCTGTTAGTAATTTTTACTCATTCTGAGGCCCAATTTCAGGACGCCCATGATATGGGGAGACAGAGCAATGCACAGAAAAACTCCAGCAGTAACAGGTCAAGGCTAGAACTTCAGCCTCTGGGTGGACACACCTTAGCACCTTAGTAAGCAGCTTGCACAGAGGAGAGTGTTGCCAGCCACTCAGCTCTTACGCTCTGTGCACTAAGCTGACCTTATCACAGAGTCTCTTCCAACTCTTCCATAAGGCAAATATAATCTCCAAATATCTCGAAGGGAACCCTGGTCAGTGTCCCCCTGGTTTCTCAGGGGACCTCATTTTTCTCAGTCATGATAAACTTCTTTGTGATTTCAGGGCCAGTTTCTCCTGTTTCTTTCTTTCTTTTCTTTCTCTCCATCCCTCCCTCTTTCCCTCCCTTCCTTCCTCTCTCCTTTGTTCCTTCCTTCCTTTGTTTTTTTCTTCTTTTGTTCCTTCTTTCCTTACTCTTTACTCCTTTCTTCCTTCCTTCCTTCCTTCCCCCTTTCTTCTTCCTTCCCCTTTCCTTCTTCCTTCCTTCCCTTGTTTCTTCCTTCTTCCTCTATTTCTTTATTTCTTTTCTTTTCTTTTTTTGTAGCTCAGGGTAGCTTCAACTACACCATCCTCCTGCCTCAGCCCTGAGGAGTGCTAGACTTTTAGGTTTATGCTCACTCATCCACTCTCCCTGCTTCCTGTCTGAGTTTTCACGGTGTCTCGGGATTCCAATAGAGGGCTTGGAAAGCTAGCTGGGGTTCCTACAGTGATCTTCTGAAATACCATAGTCTCTAGACTCCTTTTCTGGGAAAGGATTCTTGGCTTGGCTCTCTGCGCCAGTAAGTGTACCTGCATGACTGACAGTCTCATATATCAATGACAACCTCCTTGTCTCCTGTTCCAGAACACAGGCTTAAGCAAACACCAGGAAGGAGTAGTAAAAACAGTACTCCACCCCTCCCCAAAGATGACTGTAGGGTGCAGTGCTAGGCAGTCTGGATGTCAGGATGCCTCCGTAGTTCAGCATCCACATTACAACCATTGTGTTATCCAGTTGGAATTGCTCTCTTCTTTACCCTTACGCCAGCCTCACTCCCTATTTCTCCAACATGTCCTGCATCTTCCACCTTCTGTGCCTTTACTTTAACTTGACAGTTTTCTACCTTAAACATTGAACTAGCCAGTGAACTAGCTCAGTGAATAAATGAGCTCGCTGCCAACTCTCTCAACCGGACCCTGATCTGTGGAATGCCCGTGATAGCGGTCAACTGACTTCTGCAACTGACTTCCCTTGAGCTCCCTTGAGCACTGGTTATTAGTGCTCCACCATGAACACACACATATACAATATAAATAAATAAAAATGAAAAATCAAATCC
Source organism: Meriones unguiculatus (assembly GCF_030254825.1). Lineage (NCBI taxonomy): Eukaryota > Metazoa > Chordata > Mammalia > Rodentia > Muridae > Meriones > Meriones unguiculatus. Next base: position 42,252,965 of record NC_083367.1, read on the forward strand.
ATGACTTTTGTAGATCAGCACACAGTGGACAGCAATTTTTCCTTCCTACTCTTCACCCTCAGATGTCAATTTCCTTCCCCAGACAACTTCCTGTGAAACCTTCCTGGTGGTTTTGTTTTTTTATATAAAATCTAACTCATAGAAGAATCTACAGGAAGTTATCCAAATACTTTGTGTGTTTTCCTTTGTAACCTAAGGAGGCCATTAACTCCTGGTTCTTCTACTTCACCTTCCTAAGTGGCTTACAGCCGTGTGCCACCATGCCCAGCAATAAGGACTTTACATGTATACACACATGTGTACTGATACCATGTTTCTGATGTTAACTCTTAACTACACACTTAGACATTGTTGCTTCCCTAAACTATGTAAACTCTTCCATCCTATTGTTGTGACATGATTTGGTAAACAGTCAGTTAGAGGGCCTTACTTTGGTTTCCCCAGTCTGTTCCTTTGAAGATGGATGTTGTGATGACTGTCATTATATCTGTTGCACATTATAATCAATTAAAAAAAATTCAATGACGTGGAGAATCACATTTGGAACTCTGCTCAAGCTTTATGTATTGCTAAGGCATCCTGAGCAATGGCATCTTCACTGTAAAGCCTGCTGTCCTTTTGAGTTTTCTTTTGCATATTCTGACTCATACATTTTTTTAAAAATTTAAATACAAAGTGGCTTTGGCCTTTACAGACAAAGTGAATCTCCCAGAGCCCAGCCTCTCAGACATCTCTGTAAAAATGGGAGTGAGTGGTGTTGAACCCAAGAACTCCACAGTATCGAGTATTGTATACACTATCAATTTCATCTTAAAATCAGAGAAAGAAAGAAAAGAAATCCCAAACCTTCATGACTACATGAACCCAATGTGCCTTTTGTTTCATGAACTTTCTGGAACAGAACAATCCCTGGTGAGTTTCCAAGTGTTACTTTTCAGTTTTAAGAAAACAGAAACAATGAAGGCATGGTGGCCTGTACTGTGGTCCCAGCCTTTGGAAGGTGGAGGCAGGAGGATCAGGTGTTCAAGGTCATACTCCGGTATGTAGACAGTTGAGGCCAACCTGGGATACGTTAGAATTTGTTTTAGAAAAAAAAAAAAAAAAAAAGCACAGATATACAAAAAGAGAAGAAAAAAAAGAGGAAGAAAGAGATGCATCAAAACAACTACACAGAAAGAAAACATATGGAAAAAAAGGAGAAAAGGCAAAAGATTTTAGGATAACTACAGGAAAAACAAATTTTGAAACATGTTTGAGATTCAAACTTCATTGCGGAAGGGTTGCTAGCAGGTTGGAGTAAGCATGTGTGACACTAACAGACCTCAGCGATGTTGGCCCTGCTTGGTAATGAAGGGTTCTGTGTCTGTGTATGTGTGTGTGTAAGAACACAGTGTTCACGAACAGATAGCAGGCTAACTGTTTATAAACAGATCTTCCCAAGTTCCAAGAATTTTTCTGGCAAAGAAAAAACTCTTACATAATCTTGAAGGCTCAGTTTTCAAGACTCCACTAATTAGCTGAAGGCTGGCCTGCAAGAGAGCTGCTAAGTCCTGCACATGCCCATCGCAAGGTAAGGAACGTCTGAAGGCCATTGAGCGTTCGGCCTCAGGCTGAGCGTGCTGACACATGCCTGTAAGCTCAGCCCTCAAGACTGAGGCAGGTAGGAAGGACAACACTAGCCCTGGCTACTTGGTAAAAGCTGAAGAAGCCGGGACGGGGTGGAAGGAGTGGGCACGCAGCCCGAGAGAAGCCCTGCTAAGAGGTTCATCTGTGGAATCTCTTCTAGCTGAGGTCACCTGGAGAAAGGCGCGAAGTGGGCCTCCGGTGTTTGTTTGTTTTGTTTGAGTGGGTGGGTAGGATAAGTTTGGGAGGGGTGTGGATGAGGAGACCAGAAGACAACTTTGTGGAGTTGATTCTCTCTACCTTTACGTGGATTCCAGGCATCGAATTTAAGCTGTCTTTACCCTCTGAGCCATCTAGCCAGCGGCCAAGGAAAATTACCTAGGAAGGCAGTTCAAACGCTTCTCGGAGTGACCATGGGCCTGTGCGCTCGCATTGTCCGGCCTGTGCCTGCCTCTCAGTTCATCGAGAACCATAGTGACAGCGATGTACTGCCGAGAACCCCTGAGCTCCTGAGTTCTCTGGCCTAGACCATATCTGTCTGCAGGTGAGCTCACAACACTGGCTCACCACCAGATGCCCCGAGTAAGGGCGAAATAGGTAATGCCCGACACGCCTTCCTTTCCCTCTTGCCTTTCTTCTTCGATGCTTGCGTCTGCTTTCTATGACTCCTAACTCTAGCCTTCTCCAGACTGAGGAACTCATCTTCCCCTCCTTCCCAGTCCTTTCTCTTTCTTTAGACAGAGTCTTGTTCTGTGTCCCAATCTGGACTCAACCGTTCAAATGCTAGGATCCCAGCTGTGTACTATACCCAGCTACAGTATTTGCTTTGAAGTCAGAAAGAGTCTCACTCTGCTAAGCCAGTACTTGACCCTGGGCACCTTGTCATTTTGTGGAAGAGCCAACCACTACTACAGTAAGCCATAAGAAGCCAAAATTGCTGTAAAAGAGACCTAAAGCTTGTATACACCTAGTGACAGAAAAAAAAAAAAAATACATAGAGGTCTTCCAGACAGGGATGATCAGTTAGATAAAAACTAGGCCACAGATAAGCTTGCATCTTTTAAAAATGTATAAACTGTTTTGTTTTTGTTTTTGATCTTTCTACATCTTCTTGGCTGTTCTCAGACTCACAAGAACACCTGTTTCTGCTTCCCAAGTACTGTGTTTACAGGCTTGAGTCACTGCACCTAGCCTAAACTGTATACAAATTTTAATCCTGTGAATCTGTTATCCACAAAATATAATAACAAAAAGTAAATAAAGCTATAAAAATTTTTGCAAGTTAGAGATAAATTTCTCATAATTAAAATATTAGGGTAGGTTTAGTCTGTGTATATGACTGTCTTAAGAAAAAGGACTTTGCTGGAGGGTCAGTGATATGAACTACACCAGACCTAAATTGCGGTACAAAGCACACAGGCTGTATAGGTCAGTCCTCCTCCATTATTTTGTCCTTATAACACAGATATTGTGAGAGGACAGTAATACTTGTGGAACTCTTTCCCGTCACACAGTCTTTTATACTCTCATGATCTTGTTCCCACAGAAGCAGCCAGGGCAGGCAGAATTCTGTCACATCCCAGCCGAGGAAATGAATTATGACTTGTCCAAGGTTTTAAGTGGTAGAATTGGAATTTGAATCCAGTTCTCCAAGCTCTGCACGATGCCAAGATGTTTCCTCTAATTTCAGAGTGGAAATCACAAATAGTCTAGTGAGACGACAGAAAGAAAAGGAAATCTTAAATGAGTACCCTGAAGACAACAGCATCATTCCAATACATCCCCTCCCTAATTCTCCTGGGGTTTTCCCCAGGGATGCTGGATGCTCTGTGTATAGATGGAGCTGTTCATAGTGCCTTCTTATTTAGGTGGAATTAGAACATAGATCGAGCCAGATGTGGTGACATATTTCTCTCTTTGTCTCTCTCTCTCTCTCTGTCTCTCCTTTTCTTTTTTGAGATTATAATTTAATTACAACATTTCTCCCTTCCTTTTTTTCTCCTCTAAACCTCCCCATATACTGTTGCCTGATCGTCTTCAAATTAAGGGCCTCCTTTTTTTCCCCCAATAATTAAATATAAAATGTTCAGTCCATGTAATGTTACTTTTATATATGTTTTCAGGGCTGACCATATAGTACTGAGAAAACCAGTCAGTGTGGTCTTTCCGCGGGAAAGAGCACTGCTCCCACTTCCAGCTTTCCCAAGTTGCCTGCAGTCCTATATGTAGAGTTGAGGCTTCATGGCTTTTCTCCCTCCAGTCTGGCATGCCCATTGGTGATATCCTGTTCTGTTCACCAACATGTTTGAGCAGCCATGTTGGTGAGACATGTTGGTGTGTAGCTTCAGATGTCACTAAGAGACACAGCCATGCAGAAAACTCCCAGGTCCCCAGAATTTTACAATCTTTCCATCCCCTCTTCTGCAATATATCCTGAGCCATAGGTACAGGAATATTTTGTAGATATCTCCAGTGGTACTGAGCTCCACAACTCAGCACTTTGATTGGTTGTAGTTTTCTGCAGTGGTCTCCATCTGTTGAAAAAAGAGGTTTCCTCGATGATGAGTGAATGGTCCACTTATCCGTGGGTAAACGGACAAATGTATATCGATGTTGTTAGGGACTATGCTTAGTAATATATTTAGTAAATTAGTGGTTGTAGGTTCTCCTCCAACAACCACGACTTCCCTAACCCTTAACTAAGGTTCCAGTATGAGGCACTCACCTTTAACCGCATCACTCAGGATGCATAGGCAGGAGATTCTCTGTCAGCCTGGTTTACATACTGAGCTCCAAGGTGCTTGTGGCTTTATGGTGAGATGCTGTCTCAAGGGGAGAACCAAAAGAGCAGAGTTGGGAATAGGTGTTCAAAGAGAGTCAAAACTTTTCTTATTTTACCATAGCAAACCTGGGGTGGGGGGTCGGGGTGGGGGGCAAGCACCAAAAGAGAATGTGGCAAGACATGGTGGCTGGCATTCTGTAAGGAGGTTGCATGTAACCGTATATTTAGGGCAAGTAATAAATTTCATTCTTATGTGTGTGATATATTATGAAAACCTGTGGTGAGAGCATTTTACTGTGTCGTACATATATTAACATTTAAACAAATTAATTCTGTGAGATATGTATCGTGATCATAGTCACTCCCCACTCCTCCCCAGCTCCAACAACATCAACCCCTATCTTCCCATCTCCTAAGTTCATGTCCTTAACCTTTTTTAATGTAATCAAAATATAATTACATCGCCTCTCCCTTCCTCTCACCCCCTTGGCTTCCCCTTCTCATGCCCCGCTCTCAAATCCATGATTTTCTTTTCTTTAGCAGTTTTTGTTACATATATGTGATATAAGTAAATAAATGCAGCCCATTGAACCTACTTAGCTGTGTGTGTATGTTTCAGGCTGACTAGTTTTGGAAAATAATTAAGGAACATCCCCCTGGGACCACTAATTCTCCCTCTCTCAGCAATCATTAATTCCTATTGCTCTTCATTTAGGGTGGGGCTATGTATCTGTACCTACCTCTGAGGGTGTGGCAGCTGGTGCTGGCGCTGGGTCTTGTTTAAGCGGTGGCATCGTTGAGAGTTTCTGGGTGCACATGTACTTGGTGTCTCTCGTGTGTTCCTGCACCCACTGTGATAAGGTCACTGCTATATATATATATAGATAGATAGATAGATAGATAGATATAGATATATATATTTTTTTCCTATAGCACCTTTCTCTTTAGGAGAAGCTAGGGAAAGTTGAACCATAATCTCTTTGTATTTGCTGGCTATGACTGAGGTTTTGATTTAGTTGTTTTGAAAATGGCTTGCTGAGAAATATTTGACGTCAAGGGTTAAATGTGATCACAGTGAGACACATACACACAGGAGCCAGCATGGAAATATAGAGCTGTTGTTTAAAGGTGTCTGCAAATTCTGCAACCTTCTTACCTCTACCTCCTGAATACTGAGAATTACAGGCATGGGCCACCTCAACAGCTTGAGTTCCTGTTATTAGACGCTTAGTTTTTTGTTTTTTTTTTTACAAAATTTTACAGTGTATCTAAAATAAATGTCATGATAAGGTATAATGTTATGGTTAAGAAAAGAGCCTGAGTTTGTCTAAATCAATGATAAAACAGGTCTTTCTTTTTTAAAACAATGCTCTCTGTTGTACAGTGCCTGCTTTGAGTTTCCTTGGCTTGGCAAAGCCACGTGTTCCCTGTCTAAAGCTCCCTTTGAAGCAGGTATCACATCTGGGCAAACCAGGACCCTGTGTGGGCAAAGAATCAGGAAAAGGCATGGTACTGAATTACAGAACTTATCCAGGACCCCTGAGTGATGCCATGCTGCCCACCTCTTTCTTGGCTTCATGCTCTCTTGCTTTTTGCTTTCTCCTCACCCTTCTCTCATTCCTCTTAGATTCATCCTTGAGTCTCTGCTTTGCTCTGCTTTCCAGATTCCTTCTCACTGTAAACTGTTTGACTATTAGGAAGCATTATTTTTCTTTCTTTCCTTCATTCCTTTCTTCAAAAAGTATTTATTCATTTTTGTTTTATGTGTATAAGTGCTTTGCCTGTGTGTGTGTGTGCATCATGACCTGGTGCCCACAGGGGTCAGAAAGAGTGCTGGAGCCCCTGAACCCAGAATTACAAGAGATGATTAGCTGCCCCGTGGTGCTGGAAACTAAAATTGGGGTTTCAAGCACAGCTGGCGCTCTTAACAGCTGAGCCACAGCTGCAGCCCCTTTCCTCTACCCACCCACCCCTTTTTAAATTTATTCCATTCGTTTTAGCCAGGGTCTTGCTATGTACCCCAAGCTGGCCTTAAACTTACAGCAATCTTCCTGCTTCAGCCTTCTAAGGGTTGAGATTACAAAGGTATGTTACCATACCAGGCAAGGAAGCATTTTTAAATCAAGTGACACCATCTCAGATCATCTAATTGAGAATCTTTATGAGTTAATGCGTCCTTTTCATACTGCACAACTTGAGTCTCTTGGGTTCTTTGCTCAAACTTAAGTACAAAGAAATGAAGCCATTGGCTAGGAGTGTCTCCAGGGGACTGAGTTCAAGAATCTTTTTCCTCAAGAGGACACAATCACACTTTCTTTTTAAGGCTTGCTTACCTTGTGTGAGGCCTTAAGTTCAATTCCTAGTGAGGAAAAAAAAAAAATAACCCACACCTTTGGGCCTGTGACATGACTCGGAGAGTGGAGGCATTTGTTGCCACGCCTGATGACCTGAGTTTGATGTCCTAAGTCTAGAGGGTAGAAGAAGAGAATTAACCTCCACAAGTTGTCCTCTGACTGCCACACAGGTACACTTGTGCCCTCATACATACGTATGTACACACATGAATGTAATAATCTGTAACAATAAGTGCTTGGCCTCTTTGCTTTGTCCTGAGTGAGGTAATTTGGAAGGGTAGTGTTCAATTCATTGCATGCTTCAATAATAATGAGAATAATATAATAAACAATAACTTTAATTAAAGCATACTCAGAGTATTATAGATACTAAAGACAGAGTTGTTCCTCCTGGCCACTATTCCCACAGGTTCTCTTCAAGCACCGTCTTCCCATTCTGCCTCTCTGGGAGTTGTCTGTTCCTCTCAGGACGTCTGATCATCTCCTTTTAAGTCTAACAAGTGCTGCACTCTTCAAAGTTTCTTTGTGCTACTTTAGCAGAAGGGCCTTTCCCTCTGAGCCAAATGCCCTGGGTGTTTGTCTGCTGTCTTTCACAGCTACCACTTGGCAAAGCTGTAGCAGCAACCTGGACTCCTAGCTATGAGAGGGGAGCCCTTTCTTCAGGGTGCCAGATGGTCTCTGAGAGCAGCACTGGATTTTCATTTAATTGACATTATTGTAGAAGATCATGGACAATAGCAGTAGCAGTAACCAGCTCTTTTAATTGTCAAGGTAACCCGTGTGTGTGTGTGTGTGTGTGTGTGTGTGTGTGTGCAGATGCTGGGGGTGTATGGATTCCTCTTCGGGGACATGGACACTGCCCAAATGTAATCAGCCTGAAAACCTTGCAAAATTATCAACAGATTATTGCTCTGGGTGCCAGCATATTCAGTGCCAGAAAGCTTGCTTTTGTTTTGTTTTTGTTTTTTTTTTTTCTTTTTCACACTGGGACAGGTTGCAACTTCAAATATGCTTTTTTTTTTTTTGTGGACTGTGAATGAAAGTATAGGATCACAGAGAGTTGACAAGCTGTGACAAAGAGCAGATACATGACATACTGGAAAGGATGAAGAACAGCCTGGGAAACCACTGCTTCCCTGTTCCTTTCCTTGACATTAAAAATCCAGGCATTCAATAAAACTCTGTTTGACCCTGGTACCATGCTATATGTTTTGAGAAACACCCAACAAGTAAATGATGTTTGCTGCCCTTCCAGGACAGCAGTGAGCACTGGCGTCACAACTATGACATCATCAAGTCACCAAGATAGGAGCAAACAAAAGCCTAACGTCTCTGAACATAGGCATTCTATCTGTTTTCAAGTCCAAAGAATGAGAAGGGCCTAACTGCTCAGTGAAATGCATTTCCCTAAATGCAAAAGTAGCATGTCACCCGTGTCTGCTTGATACTGGCATGTAGTTTTCAGCTCTCCACAGTGTCTCAGCTGTCCTCCTGGTGGCCTCTCTTCTCTACCGTGTATGAATTCTCCAAAGAATCCCTGGTTTGCCGAGGCACCTAAACGATAATCTCTCATGGTTAGAACAGTGAGATGGTGACGCAGCGTGTGTATCAACGGAAGCAACAGCTGTCGAGTTCCTAAACAGCTGGGGCTTTTTGATTCTGGCGGGTACCAAGGCTGTACTTCTTCAGTGCGGTGCTGTCATCTCCCACCCTGAGACCTGTCAGACCACTTTGGTAGAGTTAACACTGTTGCTATGTAAATAACCATGTGCACTTCTCTCTGTTCTATGTATTCCTTTTGCACCCATTATAAAATTCTTTTTGGACATTAGAAAAAGGGGGTACTTCCAGGTTTTGTAAAGAGACTCCTGAGTTTTGTTTTGTTGTTGTTCTTGTTGCTTTAACTGAATATTTCAGACCAAATAATTTATGAAGAAAAGAAGTTTATTTGTTTCACAGGCTGGAAGGTCCGTAGAAGCATAGAAGACTTGGCATTGGTTCAGCATCTGCTCAGTGCTTTCTTGCTGCATCCTGAGAGGGCAGAGAGCCCCTATGGCAAGCCAGAAGTATCCCCACAAGAGTTCTCTCTCTCTCTCCCCCTCCCTCCCTCCTGTTGCAGGATATTTGATCACATTGTAAACTCCAAGATTGTGAACTGGAAAAAAAAAAGAAAAAAAAAAAAAAAAAGAAAACTGGTCTTGCTGTGGTGTGGCTCAGCCTTAACACATAGGTCTAACCCACGAGCTAAATAAAGTCAACCACAGATCAAGAGGTGGAACAAGCAACCTGTTGAAAAGGAGTGAACGTAAGTAAACAGAAAGAAGAGAGATTGAGTTGAGATTATTTAAGACACTGTAGAGAAACAAAGGTTTTTGTTGTTTTTTCTTTTTTTTTTTTTCTTCTGGGATGTCAGCTGAGTAGGGAGGTCAGCTGAGTGTTTTTTTCTGCCTCTCTGAGCTGGCAGATTTTCACCCCAGCTTCTTGAACATTTGGGATTTTGTTTTAAAACAATATCTCCACAAGAGTGCTCTTTCTCTCTCTCTCTCTCTTTCTCTCTCTCTCTCTCTCTCTCTCTCTCTCTGTGTGTGTGTGTGTGTGTGTGTTTGTGTGTGTTCATGTTTCGTGTATGTACATGTACACATGGAAGTCTCTCTTGTCTTCCTTATGGCTCTCTACATACTTATTTGAATGAGAATCTCTCACTGAAGATGAGCTTGCAGCTTAAGCTAGATTAGCTGACCAATGAGCTTCAAGGAGCTTTTGTCTGCATCCTACCTTTCCCTTAACCTGCACACAGCAACATGCTCAGCTTTTTACACAGGTGCTTGGTATTAGAGCACTGCATGCTTGCCTGGCAGATACTTTACTGACTGAGCCATCTCCCCAGCCCCAAGAGTGTTTTCTCGTAGCAAAATAAGTACCCTTGGGTACTTATTAATCCATTACCCACAAATGAATTAATTTATGGCCCCAAAGATCCCAATTCAAAACACCATTTAAAACACATATGAATTTGAAGGATTTTGGAAATAGTTCTGGAAGCCAAAAAGAAGCCTGAGACTTGTATCTTCTATTTCTATGTTCTTATCGGTTTTCAGGGGCTCGCGCACACGAATGGTGTCACCCACAGAAGCTCCACTCACCGCATGGTTGCAGAGTAAGGCAGGTTGTCTATCACAGGTTGAAAATTAGGCAGACTGAGTGACTCTTGAAGTCCCTTTGAGTTCAGATTTAGTCAATGTACCTGTGAGCTAGTCTGGGATCTCTCTGTATTTTCTTCACATTTGCTTTTTTTAAAATGTGTTATTTAAAACATATGTTATTTTTTAATGTGTTCCAAATCAAATCAAGTTTAAAAATAGCCTTGACCTTAAATCTGTATACTACTTTATGCCATAAAATGAAGTAGTGAATATTAAGAAATGTTATTTCATTTTAAAACTTCATAAATGTAGTTTTGTGTGGGTTCATACACTCGTAACCCCAGCATTGGCAAGGCAGAGCCAGGATAATCAGGAATTCCAGGCTAGCTTTTGTTATGTAGCAAGCTCCTGATAAGCCTAGGCTACCCAAGACCCTGTTTCAAATATCAGAGCACAACAAAATCAAACGAACAAACAAAAAACAAAAAGCCCTTATAATTGTCACAAAAATCAAGATCTTGTAACTCTCCTGGCATGCAGTATGTGCAGTAATTGTCAACACATCAAATGCACCGTTAGCTATCATTGCTCTCCATTATCAATCAAATCAATATGACTAGGATTACAACTCAGCGTTGAGGCTATTTGCCGTGCACTGAACCTCCTTTTGAGAACCATCGGCCTAGGAAATCAATAAAGGAAGTTTCTTTACTGGGTTGTTGTCAAGATGCCATTGGAAAAATTATGTCCTGAGGGTCTTGGCACTGCTAGAACCAAGCTCTTTTCACTCAGGCAATAGAATGTTTATGTCACATCACTGTTTCATATCCAGTCCAAAAACAAACAAACAAACAAAAACAAAAAGCACAGAGAACTGCGATGTTTGCTAATGCCACCTCAGGTAACACCAAGCAGCTTTTTCTTTCTTGGCAATTTCCAGCTCAGTGTATCTAACAGTACATTGCGTCAAGAAGTCCAGGGACTTCTTGAAGACTAAGATTCCCCTGCTCTAAATTAAGGCTGTTTCCAAAGCTGGACACACAGTGTTCATTCTCTCCTTTCACAATCCTTCCGTAGCATCTGAGGCTCTTGCTTTTTCCTTTCTGTCTCTGGAAAAGGACACTGTTTTTACAACTTCCTCCATTTTCATGCTTCTCACCTAGAATCTTTCCTAAATTCAAAAACTGCAGACTGTCCCCTGGAGTTTCTGAGAGTTCTCTTGGCCAGGCAATGGTGCAGATGCTGGGCTTTTCCTGAGCCACTCCTTCATTCAATCCTCACAGTACTAGCCAATAGCCGTAGCTCTGTCACTGCACAGAGGCCAAGAAAGGCTAGGGAAATTTCCCGGGGCCCTGCTGCTCACTTCAGTGAAGCAGAACTTGTGTGCAGTCGCTGCTTCTTGCTCCCTGTATGTAAGCTTGCTCACTTAGAAACCCCATTCCTAAACTCCAATCATACACTTAACACTTCCAGTCACACTTAGCACTTCCAGAACCTTCCCCTGGTAAGTGGCGTCCTCCAAAGTCTAAAGTCAGAAGGAAATGGTGCTATAATGGGCCACAGTGGAGGGTGATTGCAATTCCAGCGGGGGCAGTGGAGGAAAGTGAACTGGAGCCAAAATGTAGACAAAGGCTCACCCAGCAAAGCCACGCCCAGAATGATTGCTTCCCCCATCACTCCTACTCTGTTTCAAGTTGTTTGTATCTGGGGGAGACGGTTTGATATTCAGTTCCCCTTTCAGGATGTATACGTTGGATTTCACTATCAGATTTGCCTGTGTACCATGTAAAAAAAAAAGAATTATATTTGATATCAAAAAGAAAATTACAGACATTTTTACACTAGAGTTTGCAGTTGAAAAGTAAATTGATAAATAACAAGCATAAAACGGGCATATTATTCTGAATCAGAGTAAAGACTTCGTTAGGAACATTTTTCTTTTTTGACCTGTCACATTCACTCAGCTACTGAATTGGCAGAAATGAATATTTTTAGATAATTGGGACCAAAACAGTAACTTCAAAGTAATAGAAATCAAAGTAAACTGAAGTCAGCTTGGAGACAAAAGCTGTAAAGGCAACAAGTGTAAATCTAGAGTTTAGTGAACCACAGAGTGTCCGTGGAAATGGAACAGAGACTCAGTTCCTCTGGATGCCCTCTCCGTGTCACCCAATGAGCTGTCTGTCCTCGGCTCCTGCTGCCCTCTTTACAACAGATTTCACCCAGTTGGCATCAATGTTCTTGACAAGACAATACTTTCATTTCTTTCTTTCTTCCTCTTTATCAAAGCCAATCTTTTCCCAAGGCAAATAACATTCAGTGTGGAAAAGAAAGCTCCTGGTTAATTTATGTTGCTTAGAAAACCAAAACTGATAAAGGGATTGCTTTAAAAAAAAAAATAGCGCCACCAGACGGTACCACAATCAGGAACTGGGTAACTGTGACAATAGAGGGAAATGAAGTAGGCTGACCTTTCCCAAGCTGTGTCAAAGCTGACCTGTGAGTGGAAGTGCTGGTGAGGTTTTGCTGTAGCTTCTGTTTTCCTATGGAATTTGAAATCTGATGGAGGAAATAGTTTCTTTTAACCAAGAGGGGAACAAGAAGGGACACGCCCATCCTTCTGGAGAAAATAAAAATAACAGGAATGCACCAAAAACATAGATGAAATCATTAACCAATAATGTAAACAAGAAGTGCCATTCCTTCCTACTGACCTGATTGTTCCTAAATATTGGGAAAGTTTAAGTGAGACAAATATGCAGAGGGTGGGGTGGGCTTACAAGAACTAAGTTAAAATGATGTGATCTCAGCTCTTAAGTTCACAGCCTAATTAAATCGATGTTTCAAACATGAGTGAAAGTGATTTTTTAGTTTTATTTTTAGATATGCTCTCATATGGCTCAGGCTGACCTTGAATTTAATATGTAGCCAAGGATGACCTTGAATCTCTGATCCTGCTATCTCCACCTCTGGAGTGCTAAGATAATGGGTATATGCCATCACAACTTGTTTCTGAGTTACTGAGAATCAAACAATGCATTTTGGGGAAGCACTCCACCAAGAGACACAGCACCAGCCTGAAAGCATGTAATTTCTTCATTATTATCTGTTGTTATTAGAGTTGTTGCTGTGTTTACATAAATGATGATTCTTGGCTTGGTCTGTTCTTTGTTCTGTTTTCCTTGGGCAGGGTCTCACAAAGTTACCAGCTAGCTTTAAACTTGTTTTGTAGCCCAGGATGGACATGAATTTTCGATCCTCTTGCCTCAGCCTCTCAACAGCTAGGACAACTCATGTGCCACCATGCTGGATTATTCTGAGTTTCTACTATGGTACCAATACTGTTTGTCTTTTCCTTTAAATACAATAACAAGCTACCAAAACCTAGAGACCTTATTACCAATATGCTTTTATTTGCATCTAATCAAAAATAGATGGGCTCATGTTATAGCATTTTAAGTGGTCTTGAACAACTTACTGTTTCCTGTCAAATAGAACAATGAAAGTACATTTTTTCACAACCAACATCAAGAGCTCAGTCATGCTGTAGATTATATCTTCATTCCAAAATCGTCCCATGTTTGAAAGCTTAAACAATCAGAGGTGTTTAAGACAATAATTGTTTTTGTTTTGTATTGCCTAACATCTCCCTTGCTTTATTCTATCTCTCAGCCTCAAGTTAAAGGCTATTTTTATTGTCTCCCATTCTTTTTTGATTCCCCAATAGGGCTGTAATGCTCCTCATTGCAACATCTTTGGATATTTTATTATTCTCCAATATCTATGCTTCCCTGCTGTTCACCTTTGGTCCTTGATCTGTGCACCATTTACACACACACACACACACACACACACACACACACCTCCTTTTTTTTTTATTGATGAGAATAATGCAAACTCAATGCCTTTTGCTTTTCCATTCCTTTCATTCTTTCTCACTCATTTTCTATGGAAACATTGCCACCTTTTTTTTTTTTTTAATTCTTCACTATACCTCAGTTCTCAAATACCCATATTGTATTGCCTCTGGTTTCACATTAAAGAAGAAGAGGAGGAGGAGGAGGAAGAAGATAAAGAAGAAGAAGAAGAAGAAGAAGAAGAAGAAGAAGAAGAAGAAGAAGACTTGATTCCTCTCCATTTTGTTACTGAAAATTAGCAGTATTACAAGTCATCTTTCTAGTCTTTAAGATATAGCTCCGAAATAAAGACAACACCAACGGGCACATTAACATGGGCGTGGGAGAAGGCAGAAGGCCTCAGCTCTAGACAAGGAACTACGGACCATTAAAGAATGCTGAGAGCAGGAGAGGTAGAATAGTCTTCCCTGGGCAAGCACACCAATTGGTTATCCAAGACCAAATGGTCAGCCATAAAAACATGCATACAACAGTCTATGAACTAAGCATGCATATATATATATACATATATATATAAAAGTACATGTGTTGATGTATACATATACATACACACATATGTATACACATATATGCACATGTATGTATATATGTATACATATATGCACATATACATATATGTAACAATTTTTTTAAAGGAGGCCATGAATTTGAAAGAGAAGAAGAAGGTACATGACTCAAAGATGCAAAGCTGGCATCCCATAGGAGGGAGAGCATGTGGAGATTGTCTGAGTAATCATTTTCAGTTCTGTCAATTAACAAGCAGATTTAATTTTTCTTAACAGTTGGATAATATTCCATTGTGTACCATATTTTCATTATCCATTTCTCAGTTAATGGACATCTAGACTATTTGCATGCTCGAGCTTTCGTGAATACAACAGTAATGAACACAGATGAACAAGTATCTCTATAGTAGGATAAAGATCTGTGCTAGTTAGTTTCTGTCAGCTTGACACAGACCTAGATATATCTGTGTAAAAGGTTGGTGAATCTCTCTCTCAATCTCTCTCTCTCTCTTCTCTTTCTCCTCTCCCCCATCTGTGTGTCTGTGTGTATACTGTAAATGGCAAAGCTGGAGAAGTGAGCTGCCCAGATCACGAATCCCAAATGAGACAGTAAGTTTTTCATACTGTTGGTATTTGGTTTTGCTTTGTGACTGTGCCCTGGTTCTTCCCTCTCGGAGTAGGAAAATATTTAACTTATTTTGATTTTATAGTAGCCCATAATTGAGAGACTGTATATTTTAAAGATATTGAATTTTTAAAGTATTTGAACTTTTAAAGGTTGTGGAACATTTAAAACTTGGAATGTTTTAAAGTGTGATACTGATGTTAATATGAGATCTTGGAGATAAACAAGAAAGGAAAGCTATTGCTTAAAAGTATTGAATTAGTGTGTCAAGTTGAAAAGTGGTCAATTGTTTTGACTAGTTGTTTTTTGTTTTTTGTTCAACTTGACACAAGATAAACTAAATAAATACTGAAGTAAGCAAGCAGTATTCTTTCCATGGTCTCTGCTTCAGTTCTTACCTGAGCTCCTCCCCTAACTTGCTTATAACAGACCATAAACCTTAAAGGTGAAACAAATTGTTCCTCCCCAAGTTGGTTTTGCTCATGGTCTTTGTCACAGCAATTTAAAGCAAACCAAGACATCTGGTGTCTTTGTCGATTTATTTCCTCAATGTCTTAAAGTTTTCATTGTAAAAGTCTTTCACGCCCTGGTTAGATTTATTTTCAGATATTTTTGAAGCAATTGTGAATGGAGTTGTTTCCTTGACTTCTTCCTTCATACGTTTGTTTTTGGTATACAGGATATGTTTTGTATCTTAATCTGGTGTCCTGCTATTTTCCTGAATGTATTGTTCATTTGTAGCTGTTTTCTAGTGGAGTATTAAAGGTATTTTAGGTATAGGATAATATAACCTAGAAATAAGCTTTGTGTTTTTTCTCTCTGTGCTCGCTAGTGATCTTTTTCAACTTGACACTAGAGTCATATGAGAAGAGGAAACCTCAACTGAGAATACGCTCTTATCAGCCTGACCTGTGGACAAGCCTGTGAAGCCATTTTCTTCATTAATAATTGATGTAGGAGGGCCCAGCTCATTGTGACTGGCAGCATCCCTGGGCAGATGGTCCTGGAAGATGTAAGAAAGCAGACTGAGAAAGCCAGTGGGAGCAAGCCAGGAAGCAACACTCCACCACATCCTCTGCATCAGCTCCTGTTGCAGGTTCCTGACTTGAGTTCTTGCCCTGACTTCTCTGGATGATAGACTGTAACAAAGTTGCTTTTCGTTATGTTTTATTATAGTCATAGAAACTCTAAGATATTTGCTTATTTGTATTTCTTTTTATCTCCTCTTGTCTGGACATCAACTGCTATATTGAACAGGTATGATGAGAGAGGTTCTCTTTATGTTCCTGATTTTAGTAGAAATTCCCCTAGTTTTTCTCTAGAAATGACGTTGGCCTTGAGATTGCTATATAGTGTCTTTATTATGGTTACATGTGTCCTATTTTCTTAGATCCTTTAGGGCTTTAGAAAGGGATTTTCTTTTTCTTTGATATTTTTTAATTGACTGTTTTGTTTGTTTACTCTTTAAAATCTTTTGAATATTCTTATATTTGTATTCGCAGGGAAGTATTGCGTTCATTCTCCTTCATAAAACTGGCTTAGGGGTCATGCATTTCTGTAATTTGATGTTATCTTGGAAGCTTTTTATTTCTCCTTCAATTTTTAACAGATAGTTTTGCTGGGTATAATAATTGGGTTGACAATTGTGGTCTTTCAGTACTTGGAGTACATCTTTCTAGGTCCTTTTGGCTTTATTTAAAGGTTTCTGTTGAATTATCAGGTGTGGCTCCGATTGACTTACATTCACAACTTACTTGACCTTTCTCTCTTGAAGCTTTTAATACACTTTTTAAAATATTCTGTGTTTTTAATGTTTCAGCTATAATGTACTGTGAAGAGTTTCCTTTCTGGTTCTGTCTGTTAAGAGTTCTATATACAGGCCTCTCGTACCCAAACGCCCATAATTCTCTAGGTGTAGAGAATTTTCTCCTATAAAATTTCTCCTATACTGAAGATACAGTTTATGCCTTTAGTATGGTGTTCTCCTTCCTTGATGGCTATAATCCAAAGTTTAGGTTTTTGCATGATGTCCCCACATTCTCTTATGTTAGGTTCATGTATTTTAAACTGTTTTCTTACTGAATTTTACTCATTGATCCTCTGTTTTGTCTTCCAGACCTGACTTTCTATTTTCAACATGATCCATTATTTTAGTGTCTGCATTGATTTCAATAATCTTTATCCCTAAGTTTTAAGCTTCAGTAAATATACTTTTTAAGAGATATTCTTTAGGGATTATGGGTGTGGCTTGGTGGCATGTGACTTGTATGAGGCCCTGGGTACGCTTTTAACATTATCAAAAGCAATTTAAGTATGATATTGCTGAGGCAGACAAGCACAGGGAAGAGCTTATCAACAGTGGACTCTTCTTGGTTTGGCTTATGCACACCGTCCTCTTCTAATTGTGTACTTGATGGCCCCTTCCTTTACCTGCATACACCATGTACCCATGCACAAGGACAACTCATTCTTAATGATGCACCTAATAACCTCAGACTCCCATGCACCTTCATCTACATGTAGTTCCCTCTCTGAACGATGGGACAACTTTCTTCTCCCCTTGATGGTAATAATAAAGCTAGGGTACTTTCTGTTCAAACATATTCCCAATAACAGGTTGGTCTAAGAGTAGGAAAGCCAATCCAGCCTTGACTGGTTTTGAAAGCATGCACAATAAGGCAAGACTCTCTTAAGCTAGCTTTTAAGGAGAATTCTCTATTTAGCTCTTTGTGGCTCTGCATAATTGGGAGTATATATGATTAAAATCAGATGCATCATGGGAAGAGAGTCACAGCAGAAAATGACTATGTAATCTAATTAGTCAAAACAGATCTACCCTTACTATGCCCCTTAGTGAACAAACTCCTCATCTTGAACCCCAAAAGGGAGGCCCCAACCAAAGACTAAGCCTGAGAGTTATCTTCCTTCACATGGCCTGCTGCTCCCTATTAGAGCCAAATAGTGTATTTGAGCCTTTTTACTGCTTTGCTTTAAATAGTTTCCAAATCTGGATGGGCTTTTATTTCATTTCCTTGAATAAAAAGCCAAGAACATGTAAACATCCAACCCTGACCTCGTAACATTAGTATAGATATTTATGCTGATTGTACCATTAATTTCTTCATCACGAAGAATAACAAGGAAATAATCCTTGTTCAATGTGTCAGAATGCTGAAAATATATTTTTTCTAGAGATATTCATAGCAAATTTTGCTATATTTGGGGAAATAAGCCCCAAGTTGGTATCATATATTCTGATTGTTTGAAATAAATTTGTATTAGAGTACTGGTACATTTCATTCCTATCTGTACTGGACATGGCAGGTTAGACCTGTAATTCCAGCACCCAGGTGTCTGAAGCTAGCCTAGATTACAAGTACTGTGTTTAAGGGCAACCTGAGCTATGGACTGAGACCCTGCCTCATAAACGCTAGGGCTGTAGCACAATTGGTAGAGTGCTTGCCTAGCAAGCACGAAGCCCTGGGTTCAATGTTCAGTATCATCATATCAACTCAGAACAGTAGCATATACCCATCATCTTAGCACTCAGAAGATGAACACAAGATCAGAAGTGTCACTCTCAGGTACATATAAAATTTGAGGCCAACCTAAGCTACCTAAGACTGTTTCAGAAAGCAAAGGGGAATAACAACAAAACACAAAACAACTTTTTTTAAAGGCATATACTAACAATATTTTTAAAAATTTATTTATTTTTTATTAATTACAGTTTATTCACTTCATATCCCAGCTGTAGCCCTTGCCCTCATCCCCTCCCAACCCCACCCTCCCTTCCTCTTCTTCTCCTATGCCCCTCCCCCAGTCCACTGATAGGGGCGGTCCTCCTCCCCTTTCATCTGACCTTAGTCTATCAGTTCTCATCAGGACTGGCTGCATTATCTTCCACTGTGGCCTGCTAAGGCTTCTCCCCCATCAGGGGGAAGTGATTAAAGAGCAGGCCACTGAGTTCATGCCATAGATAGTCCCTGTTCCCATTACTAGGGAACCCTCTTGGACACTGAGCTGCCATGGGCTATATCTGTGCAGAGGTTCTAGGTTATCCCCATGAATGGTCCTTAGTTGGAGTATCAGTCTCAGAAAAAAACCCTTGGGCCCAGATTTTTTGGTTTTGTTTCTCTCCTTGTTGAACTCCTGTCCCTTCTAGATCTTTCTATCTCTCCCTTCTTTCATAAGATTCCCTATACTCTACCCAAAGTTTGGCTATGAGTCTCAGCATCTGCTTTGATACCCAGCTGGGTAGAGTCTTTCAGAGGCCCTCTGTGGTAGGCTTTTGTCCTGTTCCCTGTTTTTTCCCTTTTCCAATGTCCATCCCATTTACCTTTCTGAATGAAGATTGATCATCTTACCCAGGGCCCTCCTTCTTGATTAGATTCTTTAGGTATATAGATTTTAGTATGTTTATCTTATATTTTATGTCTAATATCAACTTATAAGTGAGTATAAAAAGGCAAATACTAATATTTTTGGAGCATTAAACTGATTCTCATTTTCAAAGATTCTAGGGGAAAGACAGTGACACATTTTTATTTTTATTTTTTTAATTTAGCCACAGGTGCCCCAAGAGCTGAGGCAGGAAAATCAAGAGTTTGAACGGCCAGCATTTTGAGAGAATCGCTCTCTCAAAAAATACAGTGGAAAACAAAAGAGAACTGGGACGCAGTTCATGCCTACATGACTGAGGTCATCTTCATCTCCAGCAATAACAAAACAATCTTGACAGTAACTCACACCTCTTAAAATAATAGGAAGTGGTCAGTGAGACGGCTCATAGGAAAACGGTACTTAGGGCAACCTGAGTTCTAATCCCAGGATGTACATGATGGAAGGAGAGAAAAGATTCCCACATGCTCTCCTCTGACCTCCACACATGTGGCCTGCCATTCATGTCCTACACACATGCACACAAGTAAATGTACCAAAAATGTTAAAACATCAGGAGGTGTCTTCGTTAGGGTTTCTATTTCTGTGAAGAGATAGCAAGACCAAGGCAAGTCTTATAAAGGAAACCGTGTCATTGGGGGCTGGTTAGTTCAGAGGTTGTCACCGTGGAGGGAAGCTGGAGGCGTGAAGGCCGGCATGGTACAGGAGAGGTAGTTGAGAGTTCTGCATCAGGATCAGCAGGCAGCAGGAAGAGAGAATGACACTGGGCCTGGCTTGAGCTTCGGAAACCTCAAAGCCCACCCCCAGTGACACACTTCCTCTAACAAGGCCACATCTACTCCAATAACACCACATCACTTTCTATGAGCCTATGGGGGCCATTTTCACTCAAACCACCACAGGAGGCATATAAGAAGATATTTTTGTACTGTTGTAATTTAATTGGTGAACTAGTTGTCTCAAAGATTAGACTAAAATGATACATTATTAATTTTCTACTTAATAATTAATATTATATATTTTTATATATTATATATTTATAATATATATATACATACATACAATAAAGCCTGAGTAAGTCTACAAGTTTATTTCTTTATAATCTTACCAGACGTCTTAAATTCCCTCTAAATGTCACCTTGAATTATCAATTGCCCCATCCAGTGTTTGGCACTTTATTAAAAACATTAAAATAAGTTACTCCGATTGGTATTTTATTTAGAAAAAAAAAAAAAAAAAGATTATTGCATGGCTGTTTGAACTCGAACCGCCCCCCCCCCCCCAACTTTTTCACACAACACCGTCAGCTAACCATGCCACAGGAGAAGCCAGGCTCCAGAATGTTCTTAGTCATTTCAAACACCACCAATATCTGTGAGCCACATTTCTTGGTGAAGGTTTTAACATTGGGCCAGGTCAACAGTGCTGCCTTTTGGCCCACATATTCCATTTAAAGTACGCTGCCTAACTACACCCAACACATGTCTCTAGAGGCTACAGATGGCTCCCCAGGCCTGTACACCCCCTTTTTCTTAGTACAGACAAGAAGGTATTACGTGTTGATGTATTTGGGTAACATTGAAGTATAATTATACTATAGTAATTAAAGGGTGAGAAAAATGCCATGCATCTCATTTTCATTCATGTGAAATTATGTCACGGAAGACTTCTCTGCATTAAACATCAAAAAAATTAATTTTATACACAATTTTACAAATAAATTTTATGCATAAATCTTCCCCTCCCCCTACAAATAATAAAATCCAAATACACTCAAATCCCTTCTAGAAAACAGAATAGCACCTGCATATACTCCACACACACACACACACACCCTGATGAAATCCCCTCCACATTATTTGCAACACCTGGTACAGTGCATATGCTTTGTTACACTGCATTTTTTAAGGAGTAAAGACAAATGTCTACACATGTTCCATACATAAACATTTTCCAAGTTATTTCATATCCATTTTGCCGAGTCTGTGCATGCACAACTCTTGTACATCAAGGTTAAGTTCTAATTTGGCGGAACAATGTTTCAAAGCCAGGAGAACAGGAAACCTTAAATTCTCCAGGTTAGCTCATCCATCGGTCTCTTTCTGGGGTATTTTATAAGACCATCCACAAAACCTTTGAGAATTGTGTAGAAATCTGGTGATAATGATAATAAGTCAGTTTTAAAAACAGTCTTGTGGCATTAAAATAGGGAAAATAATTAAACCTAGCTTTCAGGATTCTGATAGAGAATTGTAGGTCTGAGACTTGACTGGGCTACAGAGAGAAACCCTCATCTCAAAAAGAAGAAAAGATGAAAGAGAGAGAGAGGGAGAGGGACAGGAACAGGGACAGGGAGAAGAAGAAGAAGAAGAAGAAGAAGAAGAAGAAGAAGAAGAAGAAGAAGAAGAAGAAGAAGAAGAAGAAGAAGAAGAAGAAGAAGAAGAAGAAGAAGAAGAAGAAGAAGACGAAGAAGAAGAAGAAGAAGAAGAAGAAGAAGAAGAAGAAGAAGAAGAAGAAGAAGAAGAAGAAGAAGAAGAAGAAGAAGAGAGATTATAGCTAATTTTGATTGCCTCAGGAAACTATCTTTACCATGTAGAGTCAATGCTGATCTACTCACAGAGTAAGATTTTTACAGTTCACATAGTCTCGCTGAGGTCCTTTGTTTCACATTTGCACGTTGGGGTTTACTGGGTTTTCTTCTTGGAGGAAGGAGCAGAATGGAAGGACAAGGGAGGAAGAGCAGAGAGCGGAGGTACTAGCATGCCTTTAAAAGAGTTAAAGTCCGTCGCGGTGGCATTCCTGAAATCTCTCTTTGAGCATGGAAGTTCTGGCAAATAACAGTTAACACACAGGAGGGTCAGCCGGTACTGTCTGTCGTCACTAAAAAGGGCTACTAAGGCTCATGCTCTCTTGAATGTGATGGAGCCCAGCGTTGCTGAGCTCAGGGTAGTCGACAAAACTTTAACAGAGCTGCCTCGGCAACATTTTCTTCGACCAGAATCCTCCTGACTTAAATTGTTGACTACACAGATGATTTTGCTTCTTTTTTCTTCTTATGTGTCCAGGAGCATACCAAGCAATTGTGTGTGCTGTGTATTTAACTCGACTTAGCCCCTCGAGGACAGCAACAAAATGACTACTCGGAAGGATCGTATTGTGATCCTCGAAGGCTGCTCTAGTTGTAATGTGGAGCTACAGTTAGCGTCAAATTCCCGAGTGTTAGCCGTCTTGTTTTTGAACACTGAGGTCTCAATAAACGTGGGTAAAGTTGTGGTTCTTCACATTTCCAATACAGGGTCATAAAGTTCATAGAGTTTAAGTACTTCCCTAAAATGAAACAGTTAAGATATCCAAATGAGCCAGGCAGAGGTGGGACAGGCCTTTTAACCCCAGCAAGTTTTAGGTGTGGATCTTTGAGTTTGAGGACAGCTTGCTCTATTGAGTCTAGGAGAGCCTGGGCTGAACAAAGAAACCCTGCCTTGAAAAAAATAAAAAACAAAACAAAATAACAACAAAACTCAAAACAAAAACAAACAACAAAAAAAGGTGTGCAAGGTTCTGTTTTGAGCGTCCTGAACTTTTGATTTATTAGATGCTTTTAAAATCCAAAATATTTTTAAAATTTCTCCATAAAAAAATGGCTATAATCTAAAATACAATTTCCAAAATGAAGATTTCCAAAAGTCTTCCATTCTGGAGTGAAAGCTGTTACCAGGAGAGCCACTGTCACTGAGTTCATTAGGCAGATCAAACCAGGAATCACCATTTGGCTTACAAAAGCCCTAATTATAAACAATGAAATGTTTCCAATCTGTGTCCTGGAAAGAGGATTTCAAAAAGGCTTTTGGTGTTGAAGAAATTGTAGACAAAAATTGCTCCACTTTGGCCCTGACCTCCCTACAACTAAAACAACAAAAAACCCGCAAACATGTAGCCATGAAAGTTGATTTTATGATTCATGCTTTTCCTGTAACTAGATAAAGGTGAAATGGAAGGAGGGAGGAAAGGTAATCCCCATTGGTTTTAATCAATTATGCCCTTATTTAATACACTTAAAAAAAAAAAAAACATCAATAACACAAAGATGCCCTAAATTAAGTCTGTTGAAACGCATACACAGCCTCTTTTACTTTCAAGTACTCCAACTTAAATTCCTACTAAGAAATGAAAGGTGGGTGGATTTGTTTGCTACAACCTGCTTTGAGTACCTCCACTTGTCTGGGAATCAGAGATGGGAAAATGTTTGGGTTGCAGTGAATGATTAAAAATAAGATGGAGCCTCGAAGCCCAGCTGTTTAGCCAATTGTTCTTCAGCACGTTCAAATTTAAGTACAGTGTAAATATTGAACTAGATACATCTCACTCCCTCCAACTCCTAAAGGATCTCTTTAAAGTGTGCTTGGGGGACCCACTCCGTTAATCCAGGCACTGGCAGGAGGGTTGCCTGTTCAAGACTAACCTGAGTCACATGGTGAACCAGTGTCAAGGAACTAACAACAGTTCAGGCACGTTCTAAGTACAATACCAAGCATGTCTTGTCTAAATCCTAAACTGAGCCCTCATAACACCTTTAACACATTTCTTCTCTAAAAATTGAAATAAAAAATAAAATTTGTAGAACACCCTATTTTAGCAGGCTTGATGATATCAACTGGTAAAACTTTATTTTTACAAGCAATAGGAACTGGACCAAATGATTATTATAATCAAGTGTTTCATGACCACAGCAAATGCCACTGTACACACTGCCAATACAGACTTAATAACACGATACTGAACTGTACAAGAGTTATTTATTTTCCTTAATCTCAAAGCTATTTTTAGTAGTACAAAAAGCCATATTAACAATTTTTTTTCCATTAGAAAACAATAGGATGTACAAAACTTTGGATGAAAAGTATGTCAAATTGCATTTAGCCACCTGGAGAAAAATCCACCACTCCATCAATGCCACCCAAAGTGTTTTAGGCAGTGATTAAAAATCAAAATAATGCATCTCAATAAATCCCAGCTGTTAAAAGAACAAACCTAGCAATATAGAATAGTTTTCTACACAGTTTTTTTAACTACTCACTTCAGGAGTTATTTTTTTTAATCCATTTCAATTGATTCCTACTGCATACCAGGCACCATATTTGGCCAACTAGGGGTTTTTGAACAAGTTGGTTAAAGTGGGGAAAAGTCCCAAATATCAGTCCTTTGGTTACCAGGTTTGATTTTAATCTTCCAAAAATCAAGAAACTCAGGATCAAGTATACTCTTCCAAATGTTACATGGTTTCATTAGAGGGAGAGAGTGTTTAGAAAGAAAAAGAAGCATTAATTTTGTTCCATTATTTCAATTAGAGGAGCATTATCAAAAAGCTAATGCTGTTATTTTTTTCTTTTAATACAATATGCTATTGAGGAGCCACCACAGGTGTGGGTCAACTTTCTCCTGAACCCCACCGTGCACCCTTGGTCAAGAGAGCACAACAGGTGGGCTATTGCTCATTTAATAAAGCAATGGTAACAAAACAAAGCAAAAACCAGTTTAGCATCCAGTAAAATTATCCAGTTATGAAATGGGAAGTAAGCAGAAAGTAAACTAGTAAGGATTAATATATAATTATCTTCTCCTTCGAATAACAAGATGCTAACACTTTGATTAAAAATAAAAGCTTCAGCTATGCTAATGGTCCATAGACTGATAATGCTGTCCATTCAATGCCATTCCTTCCTGATAGAAACCTGTCCTTAAACAACAACCTGAAAATCAGTCAGATGCTAAGGCTTATTCTAGCAGGTAATACACCGTCAACATTTGAACATGTTTGGCTATCTTTTCATGACTTTTGTGCAGTCTGAACTCAACACTCTTACTGATTATAAAGGCTCTGGACCTGCATGACAAGAAAATGGTTTATAAAACGGTCTCATAAGACATTTTAAATAGTCTTAGGGTCAAGCCACTTTTATCTTAAATGACTTAATCTGGCATGCTCTAACTACAGTAAAAGAAATCTTCCGTTTCTAAATGCAAATTAAAAGCAGATAAATGATTAACAGTTGACACGGTATATAAGACCTTCCTACGTATGAAATCTGACACGGCTAATTATGAATTTCAGAGCTTGAAAACTTCCTATCAAAAACCACAGCCAAATGTGCTTTTGATGGCATGCAAGGTCTTCCTCAAAATTAACCTAAGACCTAGAAGTCAGCCTCAGAACATAAAAAAACACAACAAATTTGTACATTTTATTCACATTTATTTTTTTTTGCTTTTAGTGTGCTCACAGAAAATTAGAACACCTTAAGCAGGAGTTGAATAGCAATGTTTGTAAGCAAAGTTACATTCCAGCTCTATGTCAAATTGGTCAAAGCTCCTCCGGTATTTACAAAACACGACAGACGAGATGCTACACAAAACCATTGCATCTGAATATTTGTTTTTCCTTTATTCTCAAAGACAACTGGAAAAAAAAAAAAAAAGCCTTGTCTGCTGTAATCAAAAACATACCACAGTATAAACAGTAACCATTCCACGTATCACAGCTTGGTTGAGTTTAAAATTTGTGTTTAAAAGGTCCAAGATGACTGCAGTTTTACAAAAATGGGCAGGGTGGAGAGTTGCAAACCTCATGTGCTTCTGAAGGGTATCAAGATTTGTTTTTATACAATAGTCACAGTTAAAAACACCCTGCTGGTAATACATAATTACACTTTATTAAGGTCATAAACCAGCAATAAACAATAAAGCCTATACAACTTGTAATTCTACTTAATCACTGACTGGTACAGCTAACAGGAGATAAGCAAGAAGTCCTATGGTTTAGATGAACTCCTAAGACTATGATCGTTTTTTTTTTTTGTTTTTTTTAAGATCTTGGGTATTGGTGTCTTTATTTTTTTCTTTCCTTCTTATTCAAAACTTGTAGTGTTGTAAACCTGCCTCACAAAATACATCGTAATAACTTTTCTTTAAAAAAAAAAAGAAAAAGAAAAAAAAGAAAAAGAAAATCCCTAAGCCTTTACACCGTCATTTTAGTGGCATATTATCTTAGCATGGTTATGCACTGTCTCCATTTCCCATAGTGGCCCCTATCACTTCATCTGATAACTCCTTTTTGACCCACCCATCTCCTTCATATATGGGCACGTCCATAGATCTGACAAAGAAAGTTTACATTTTTTTTAATAAAGATGCAAAGTATGCAAAAAACATTAATACTGATGCAAAAGAAAAATTTAAAAAAAAAAAGAAAAGAAAAAAGAAGGCGGAGGAAGCTGTCTTAAACTGTCCTCAACCTGTCGGAATGGTGGTAACAACGATTTGAGAAGGGAATCTGTGGGGAGGGGACTTAAAAAAAAAGAGAACAAACAAAATTTGCTGCTTTAAAAAAAAAATGCAAAATTAAAAGGAAAAGACGTCTTAAAAAAAAAAAAATCAATCCCTGGTTGTAGACAAGTTCTCCAAAACCAGTACCTGGCACCACTCCAACAAACAAACTGGGGGGGCGTGGGGGAGGGGAGGAAAAGTTCTTCGATTACGTCAAGGCCGCTTACTCGGCCGCCGCGGGCGCGGGCGCGGGGGGCGCCTCCGGACTGCACTCGGGCTGCGGCTCCGGCGACGCGGCGGGGGCTGCGGACGCGGCGGGCTCGTCCGCCGGCGCCTCCTGCTCAGGCGCGGCGGCGGCGGCGGCGGGCGCGTCGCCGGCCGCGGGCTCCGCGGGCTGCTCCCCGCCGACCTCCGACGGCTCCTCGGCCTGCGGCTCGCCGGCCGCGGGCTGCTCGGGCTGCTCGGGCTCGGCCGCCGCCGCCGCCGCCTCCCGGGGCTCTCCGGCCTCGGCGCCCGCCCCGCCCGCCTGCTCCCCGGGGGCCGCCGCCGCCGCCGCGTCGCCCGCCGCGGCCTCGTCCTTGGCGCCGTCGGCGGCGGCGCCCTCGGCCTCAGCGCCCTCGCCCGCCTCCTTCTTGGTCTTCTTGAAGGAGAAGCCGCTCAGCTTGAAGGACTTCTTGAAGGAAAAGCGCTTCTTTTTTTTTTTCGGCGTCTCGCCGCTCGGCGACGCCGCCGCCCCGTCCTCCGCCTTGGGCGACGACGTGGAGGAGGCGGACGCGGCCTCGGCCTCGGCGGCGGGCGAGCCGGGCTCGGCGGGCTCGGCCTCGGCGGCCTCCTTCTCCGCCGCGCCCCCGGCAGCCGGCTCGGGGGCGGCGGCCGCCTCGTCCTGGTCGGCCGCGGCGGGGGCTGCGGGGCCGCCGCTCGCCGGCTCCTCCTTGTCGGCGGCCGGGGCGCTGCCGTTGGCCTGCAGCTCCTCCTTGGCGCCCGGCTCGGCGGCCGCGGGCGACGCGTCCCCGTTTACCTTGACGTGGCCGTTCTCCTGCGGGACAGACACATGGAAGAAAAACAAAAAACACACAAATCCGGCAAGGGTCACTCGGGGCGGCCGTGGCGGCGCCGTCCCCCCCCCCCCCGACCCCACGCGCCCCGGGGGCCGCGGCCGGGGCGAAGCCCGTGGAGGAGCCCGCGCATCCCCGGCGAGCCACGCTCCCGGGACCCCCGGGCGGCGCCGGCAGGGGGCGCTGCTCCTCCACGGCAGCGAGCGGGGCGCGGGCGGGCGCGCTCGGGGGCGGGGCCACCCCGCCCTGCCCAGCCGGGCCCTGCCCGCAGGCCGAGGCGCCCCCGAGCCCGGATCGCGCAGCCCCGGAGTCCGCAAACAAAGCTCGGGTGGCTGCCTGGCTGGGGGCTCGGCCTCTCCGAGGCTCCTACACCAGCAGGCCCCGGGGTTGGGGGGAAAAAAAAAACCCGTGATTTCTGAAGTCTCGCCTCTGCTCCCACGCCCACCTTCGCCCAGGATCCTGCAAACCCGGGGCGCGCCCGGGCAGCTCCTTTTGCATTTTTTAACGGGTCTAAAAAGCCTCCTGACAGAGCCGGTCTTGCCCCAGTGGGTTCGGGGCAGGCGAAGGCTGCACACGGCCTTTGCTCTAGGAAAAGAGGCGTGGTGGGCGCCCGGTGTTTGTGAGGCAGCCACCCGTGGCCGACCTCTTGAGCCCACCCAACCGTGGCTCTCTGCCTGGGTCGCCTCTGCACGGGGGCGACCCTCGAGGGTGGCCGAGGTGCCACCCACACGAAACCAAAACACCCTAGCTGCCCCCTCCCGGCAGTCAGGGAAGGGTCTTTCAAAAACCCACCACACCAGGACACCGTTTAAAAAGTCCTACGGGTGTGTGATTACACAGAGCCGTGGAAAAGCACTTGGAGAGGCCGCCTGCCCGCCTGTAACCCGCCACCTTTCCAAGAACCCAGGCGCGCTGCCCCTGGACCCAGTAACCCAAGTCCTCCCGGCTGGCCTTCCCTCCCCCGCCATCCGCCACGGCTCCCCTCGGCTACACACACATCCACACACGGGCGCGCGCACACACAGCCACGCCGGAGACCTCCAAGGCGGCCCAGCCTCGACCACAAGCACGAAACCCACCCCGAACACCACCACACCACCGTGGCCCCAAACACCGATGCAAGCCGGAGGGGCTTGGGGTCGGGGGTGGGGGCCCTAGCTAGTCACGTTCAGCCGTTCTCCAAACCACGCCATTTTAGTCGGTTTATCACTCTTCCCCCTGGTGCACCCAGGGCTCGGCCAGGAGCCCCGGGAACCACTCCTCTGGGTGGGGGCAGGGGGTACCCTTCCCATGAAAAATTGACAATCCGGGCTACCGTCTCCTATTCAACTTCCAGACGAGGATCTCGCCACGCTCCTCTCCCCGGGCGCGACCGCAGGGGAAGGCGAGGCCGTCCGGCTTAGAGAGAGAGACCCGCGGAATGCCCAGACCCACAGGTAGAATTTACCTGCCCGTTCGCTTTGGAAGGCGACGAGGCCACGGCCGCCTCCCCGGGCCTCTCCGCGGCGGCTTCTCCCTTCGCTGCGGTCTTGGAGAACTGGGCACCCATGCTGGCTTCTTCAACAAAGAAACTCCACAGATCCAAGAGGGGAAACAAAGAGCCTTGGGTCGGTGGAACGACGACGGGGCGAGCAGCAGCGGCGGCGGCGGCAGCAACGGCGGCGGCGGCACACACACACCGGAGGGAGGGGGTGGGGGTGGCGAGGAGGACAGAAGATAGCCGATTAAATACACTCCGGAGGAAAAAATTTCAGTCGAAGAGATCAGAGAAAAAAAAAAAAAAGCAAAGCAGCCTCGCAGGAAGGAGGGGAAAAAGGTGGAAAAGTCGAGCACGCACCAAAAAAAAAAAAAGAGCCCAAGTGTAGATCTTTTTTTTTCTTTTAAAGAAGTAATAAAAAAAAAATCCCAGATTTGTAGCCGCACTGTAGACAAGAGGAAAATGGAGAAATCTCCCTGGTTGCTAATAAGATGCGGGGTCCAACGCCCAAGTGCACAGATGAATGGGCTCGCGGGCGCTGACGCGGCCCCCGCGCGCGCCGGCCAATCCGCGCGCCGCACACAAAGCGCGGGGCGGGGCCTGCGCTCCGGGCGAACAATGGAGCCGCGCTCTGCCGAGCGGTTTGAAAATCAGCCCCGGACCGAGAATTAATGTCCTCCAAATAAATAAATCAATTAAAAAAAAAATAACGTGCCTCCCGTCTCCCCTCGGCCTGCAAATAACAGTGCGTCTCTTGATTGGCTTGCTTTGTTTGGAATTAATTAACACGGAGGGGGTGCTCACGGATGGGGGGCGGGGGGCGGAGAGAGCTTTAACTTGACTCGCAGTGACTCCTGCCTGTCTCTCTCCGTGTCTGTCTCCAGCCACTCTCTCCCCTCCCCCACCTTCCCCGTGTGTTTACGTGTGTGAGTGTGTATTCGGGTGTTAAAGACAATGGGTAGGATTTGGGTGC
This sequence comes from Meriones unguiculatus, assembly GCF_030254825.1. NCBI lineage: Eukaryota > Metazoa > Chordata > Mammalia > Rodentia > Muridae > Meriones > Meriones unguiculatus. Next base: position 42,283,141 of record NC_083367.1, read on the forward strand.
TCGCAGCATATTTTTTTTCTCCGCCTTCCATATGGGTTTCACATATAGTCGCAAGAGTTTTTTTTTTTTTTTTTCGGTTTTGTTTTTAGGGTTTTTTTTTTTTAACTGCTGTAATTATTAGATCGTCCCACACTGAAAGGTATTTAAACCACGAAGATCGAATTTCCTCTAGCGAGATCTCCAGTTGGAATTAGGTCTGTAGGCCAGATGTGGGAAATGCAAAAGCAGCAAACAGCCTAAGCCACGCTCCCTTCCCTCTTCCACGGGCGTGAAATAAAATATTTTGAGACTGGTCCTTGGAGCGCCTCAAATCCCGTCTCCCCGGCCATTCCAATTAGCGATCGGTTTTCACCAAAACACAGCGAGGACCATTTGCAGAAGATCGAAACTGCTTGCGTTTTATCAGTGCCTGAAACGACGTGATTCATTTTCCTCTGCGGTAAAGCCAGACCGAGCCTTGAGTGTTCGCATCCATATTTCCAGTCGGGAGGCTGCTCCTCTCGTCGACCCCGGCTGCTTTCAGAGCCTGCTGCCCACAGCGGAGGGACTCTGGTTTTGAACCTGTGAGTGCGCGGCAGCAAGTGTGCTCCTGGAAGGGAGGCAGCCGCGAGGAAATTCTAAGAGACCGATTCCGAGTCTCAGAAGAAACCGCTTGCAGTGTTGAGAGACAGCAAGAAAAATCCCTGGAGACTCCACGTCTAACTCGGGCTAAAGTCTACAGCGATGTGTAGGATCTCTCTCTCTTGCTCGCTCTCTCTGTCTCTGTCTCTGTCTCTGTCTCTCTCTCTCTCTCTGTCTCTACAGCCCTTGCCACCGAAGTATCTGAAAGACAAGGCGCCCATTTAATGTGTCTTGCAGGGAGAGAGGACAGAGGTGCAGCTTAATAAACATTTCTCTGCCACCCACATTTTCACTCACGGGGAAAAAAAAAAAAGCCAAACCATCTTTTGTCGTTTGCATTTAGTGACCGAGCAACGCGGACGACGGAAGCGAGAAGCAGTCGAGGGAATGGCTCATTTCTCTTGGTGTTGGCTCGGAATTGTCAAACAGTTTTATTTTCTGTTCATTGTAGGGAAATAGGTCACACTCTGAGTGAGAAAGGACAGTTGGTTCAAGCCAATAACCCTTTGTTCAAGGGCTGCTTGACAGTCACTGAGCAGGACACCGTTGCGCGAAGTTTCATATCCTGACTGTCCAGTTCCTTTAGATACATTATTCGGTCCCGAAAGCCATAGTCCACGGAGCAGCTGGAAGGACCATTTCGTCGAAACGCCTCTTGCCAACCAACGTGTTAGTACCCGTCAGGAAGCCTGCTGGCCTGGCCCGAGACCCCAGCCGCCAGGATGGACGCGAATCCCTCATTAGCAGTTTCCAGCTTGAAAAGCCAACTGGGCTGATCCAACGCCACCATCCAGGAGATTCCCAAAAGCTCAAAAGGCAATCTGTGCCCCCTCTCCCCCGACTCCCAACACCCACGGGAACCTTGCCCCTTCCTCTGCGTCTCCCTCCGGTTTTAAATTGGGGTGATTGCTAGTTCGCTTTCGGATTTTTCTCCCAGACATTCGGGGGCTGCTTTTATGGCTCCTTTGTTAACGGGCTGTCGTGCAGCTTTCCCCCCTTTTCTTTCCCCAATGCCTATTTGCCCGGTATCGGCTCGTCTCCCCGGCAACCGCGGGGAAGATTCGGAGCCCGCGGCGCCGGGAGGGGGAAGGGGCGGAGCCCGGCGGGGTGGGGGCGGGGAAGGGCGCGAGCGGAGGGGCGGAGGGAGCGGGGCTGGAGGAGACCCCGGCACTCACGCGGAGCAGATGGCCGCGCCGAGGCGGAGCCGTAAAGCGTCAGGGGAGCGAGGGAACCAATCGGCCCCTGCAGCAGCGCGGGAGCTAGCCAAAGAGTGTAAACACGCGGGCTGTTCCCCTGCGGTCCCTACTTTGCAGCTGAAGACGTGATTTCCTTTGCATAAGAAAATGCATTACCAGTGTGTTTGGAAAGCTGGCGGTCCCCGGGGGAGCGGGTGGGGAGGCGGGTTTGGGCGGTGCTCTAGGCCTCGCTCTCCCCTTCCAGCCGCTCCCACCCACCCCAGGCACCCACTAAGCCTGGCGGGGATGGAGGAGAGGCGGGTGGCTGGGCGAGGGGGCCAGGGCTGGGAAAAGGGAACAGGCCGAGTCTGCTCTGGGCCAGAAGGAACGCCAGCAAGCTTGTGGAGCTGCTGGGCTTAAGTACTGGAGTTCCTCAACAATTTGGTGGTCTCCCCGTGGAGTTAAGGGTTTTGGGGAAATAAAACGCCGAATATATTTATATAAGTGAGATTAAAGAACCCAGAAGGGGGGCTGGAGAGATGGCTCAGAGGTTAAGAGCCCTGGCTGCTGAGTTCAATTCCCAGCAACCACATGGTGGCTCACAACCATCTATACTGTGATCTGGTGCCCCCTTTCTGGCCTACAGGCACACACGCAGACAGAATACTGTATACTCTATAAATAATAAATAAATTAATCTTTTTTTAAGACCCTAGAAGGACATTAAAAATAGGAAACTGGCGCCTGTAGCCAACTCAACATCTCCATTTGTACTGTAATGGAGAAATGTGGTGTGTGAGCACACAGAGTCTTACTGTTTAATGGAGACTGGCCTCCAACTCTTTGCAGCCCAGGCTGGTCTAGAACTCATGACTCACAGGCTCAACTTCTCAAGCGCTAGTGCCTAAAAGGGATGTGCCATTATGGCCAGTCCTGTGCTCCCATCTTATTCTGGCCTAGTGGCACCGTTGGTAATGTTGCTTGTTCATCTTACGACTCAGACGGTAGGTAGCGTAGTGAGAACCAACTCTTTCGAGTTGTTCCCCTGACCTTAGACCTTATTTAACAGGTACCATGGCAGAGGGTGTGTGCCATCTCCACCATACACAAAAACACATGGCCTTTTTTCTTTTTGTTTTTGGAGACAGCGTTTCTCTGCGTAGCTCTGGCTGTCCTGGACTTGCTCTGTAGACCAGGTTGGCCTCGAACTCGCAGAGATCCTTCTACCTCTGCCTCCCAGAGTGCTGGGATTACAGGCCTACGCCACCATGCCCAGCTACATAGTCCTTTTAAAAGCATAGAATTAAGTATATCTAGGAGATCTCAAAGTTACTTTTTCCAAAAAACATGAGCACTTACACTTTAGAGGTCATTTACAGTATCTTGAAGGAACGCTGTGTGAGAACCCTGCAATCAGTGCTTATTTTCATACAAGTAAGAAAGACAGCGACATTCCCTGGTCTCCGGGAGCTCACATGCAGTACATCATCTTGTCAAGTCTTTTCATTTGCCAGGGGAAGACATGAGGAACAAAACCAAAAGGCTTCCAACGTGGCAAAAAGAGGAGTAATCGCAAACAAATAAAAATGTGATGTTCAATGGCTGTGCTCTGAAGGAGAACACAGTTCTGTGAGAAGGTACCATATAACTGGAAGATTTAAAGAAGGACCTTCAAGCCTAAAGATGAAAAAGGATTGAGCTGGGGAAAGCGGCCAAGAGCTGGCTGCAGAGGTGCAGAGAGCAAAGCCCCAAAAGAGAGAAGAGTTTGTGGTAAGAGATGGGCTCACTTTGATGTCTTTTGAAGCATCTAAGATGCATCACAGTGTCGAAATCAAGTGCACAGATGCAGGAGTCTGGAGGTCAGAATGGTTTACAACCTAAGTGTAGGGCTGGGGAGGTGGCTTGGTAGGAAGAGGGCTTGAGGTGCAAGCATGAGGACCTGACTTCAAGCCCTTAGCACCCCTGTAAAGAGCCCAGGTGTGAATGTAGCTCCAGTGCTCGGGGAAGAGCTCTGGGGCTTCCTGGCTGCCAGCCTAGCTCTGGATTCAGTGAGAGAGCCTCTGTAGAGTGACAGACACCTGATGTCTCCTCTGACCTTCCTATGTGTGCACACAGGCATGCATACACACACACCACTGCACGCACCACACACAAACACAATTGTTTTTTAAAGTATTGATTAGTAAGCCTTCTAAGTGCAAATGTGTTCAGAATCCAGGTCGTAAGAATATGCAACTGATAACAGGTGGGGTCCAGAAATCACTCTGAGTAACTTTTGCTATAAAAGGATGAGCAAAACAGGTGAAACTGAGGAAGACCAAAAAACAAAAACAAAACAAACAAGAAAACCACAAAACACCTCTCAAGGAGTAGGCAATGGATAGATAGATAGATAGATAGATAGATAGATAGATAGATAGATAGATAGATAGTCAAGAGTGTAGTCAGGGAAAACAGTGGAGATGTGGTATTGAGAAGAAATAGTTAATGTTGCCATGCTAAAGGTTAGTCAAAATGAAATAAAAACTGAAACATAAACGTTCCTGCCCCCCTTCCCCTTTTTTTCCAAATGAAGCCTGACTCTATAGTCCAGGCTACCCTTGAAATCATTATGTAGTCCAAGCTGTACTTGTGTCCTCAGCAATCCTCTTATGTCTATGTCTGAGGTGCTGGATTCACCGGTGTAAAATGCAATATCCAACTTCCCAGAGCAGTTTTTGTAGCATGCTGAGAAAGGATGTATGTTTAGGGCTTGGTGTTTCATGCAGTAAATGGGGATAAAGCTTGACTAAGCAACGAGTTTAGAGAGACAAGGCAAATTTTGCTACTGCCTTGAATAAAGATATTAGAGCATGCTTGATGGATTGGAAATGATTTTGTAAGAAAGAAGAATGTTATAAAGACAGAAGAGGAAAAATTGTGGCCTGGGCTGAGGAGGTGGCTCAGTTGGTAATGTGCCTATCCAGAAAGGAAACAGCTGTGTTTAGATCTCCAGTGCTCTTGTAAATGCCTTGCACACATTTTTAGCCCCAGTGCTGGGAGCAGTGAGGGAGAGAAAGGTGGAACTCTCAAATGCATTGGCCAGGCTCTCTTGTCAATCAGTGAGCTCCCATTTCAGTGTGTAACCTTGTCTCACAAAGTAAGGTAGGGACCACTGAAGGAAGACATGTCACCCCCTGACCTCCATATGCAGACTTCCCCCTATAGGAACATTTGCATATGCCACAAACACAAACACCACAAAGTGGAGAATTGGTCACTGATATCCTTGAAAAAGTAACAGAGGAAATGAATGAAGAGAATATACGTAGTATAAATAATATACTCTCTCTCTATATATATATATATATATATATCATATACACGTATTACTATATCTTGTTGAGACAGGGTTACATGTAGTCCAAGTTGGTCTTGAACTTACTAACAGCTGAGGATGACCTTTAATTACTGATCCTTCTGCCTTCCTAAGTGCTGGGGTCACAGACAAACACCCATACACCTGGCTAAAAAATTAATTGCCATTTGAAAGAAACTGGGTCCTTTGTAGTAATTAGGAAAAGAGGATGGGTAAAGATTTGCTGATGGAAAAGTGAGGAAAAACTCCCTTCTGGTGGTTTCTCTTTTCTCTTGATGTCATCGGCTAAGAGCAAGGAGTCAAGAGAGATTTGAAGTTTAATTGTATTTTAGCAGGTACAGAATGGTGATTGGAAGGTGTGGGGTTGTGATTTACAGGTGCTGGAAGACTTCAGAGAAACAATGACTTCTAAATTTGAGTTGTCTACAAACTTTGTGTTGAGCAATAGTATCCACTACAATCCTCTTTAGGACTGTCATTCACCCTCCCAAGCTACGAAAGTATGGAACAGAAGTTGCACACCATGAAACACAGATTAAAATGGCATTGCTGTTACAGAGCTCAACTTTGGTCGGTTCTGCATGATTTCACAGAGATATGTCTGAAGGAGGGCAGGACTCCGTGTATACTCTGCAATCACTGTTGGAGGCTGTGTTTGGCTGGCTGTGTTTGGCTGGCCTTTTACCTTTAACTGCCTGGACTTGGATCATTATCTTCGTTTTACAGACAGATTCAGAACTAGTATTTAACCAGGTTAGGGAAGGAAGCGCAAAAGTGTGTTAGCCATTGTCCATTAAGTGCTACCTGGATTCTCTTCTTTATCAGGCACCTCTAAGAGCTCAAGTAAGTGTACTAAGGATAAAATAGGAACTTGATTGGGTTTTAAAACCAGAGTGACACTTTCACCTCTCTAGTTTTAGGGCTTTCTGCAGTGTACTGAATGAACTGCCTGGGGCACTCATGTAGAAGAATTCTCTATGTTAGAAAACTCAAAGTAGTGGCTTGTATGATCTAAAGAAGCAGGAGCTAACAGGTCTACAAGAAGAATGAAGTTAGCCAGGCAGTAGTAGCACACACCTTTTATCCCAGCACTCAGGAGGCAGAGGAAGGAGGATCTCTGAGTTTGATGCCAGCCTGGTCTATAGGGTCCTATAAGTCATTATAGGATGGCCAGGGCTACACAGAGAACCCTGTCTCAAAAAAACAAAATCAAACAAACAAAAAGAATGAAGTTTCTGGAACTTACCTACAGATATGCAGGTAAGCATTAGAAAACCATTGTAACCCCATGTCTACTAAGAGCATACCAACTGAATTAGCAAGCTTTGTGTGTATATATATATATATTGAAATATATATGCACACACATATATACACTATATATATATATATATTGAAAAAGATGATAAAAGGATAGTATTGTTAAAAAAAATCCCAAATGTTGGATTTTACCAATAAAGACTCAGGAACCAGATGCTAGGGCAAAAGCCTGCTAACTCAGAGACGCAGAGAAAGGACCGAGCTGACCTTCCTACTTTGCTTTTCCCAAAAGAAAAAAGTTTCTTCCACTTCTCCGCACTGTCTTAAATACCCTTGAACTCAATGTTCCTCCTTCCTGTGTTTTCTTATGTTTACTCCCTATCAACTGGTTGCTTGCTCTGACTCTTGGCCTATGGTTGGCTTTATTTAGCTCCTGTTTACAGAAAGCTCTTGCGTTAAAGGTATGTGCTAGGGATGAGCCACACCACAACTACATGTTTACAATAAACAAAAAGCTCTCGGGGATTAAGGGTGTGTGTTAGGGCTGAGCCATACTCCAATAAGAAACAGGTTTTTCCAGTTCACAGTCTTGGTGTTCACAGTGGGATCAAATATCCTGCAACAGAATAGGGTGTGCTTTAGACTAGTGGAAATAAGACACAAAGAAAGTTTTAAACTTTTCTCCAAGGGGAATTTTTTTCCCCTTGGTGGTGGGGAGAAATGTCTAGCCCAAGCTAGTGTATGTCTCATTTCTTCATTCCATGTCACACTCCCCCACCTCTACCTATACCCCCACCCACCCATCCCCCTAACTTTTAGGATAAAGCCCTTGAAAGCACAGCTGTAGTAGAAAGTGGCGATTTCATATAATGTTGTCTCTTTCTTCCAGTAAGCCTACCTTTCTCATGAGACAGGTATGATTATATTTCTTAATTAATGCCAATGTTAATTAACATTTAGATTTCCACTAAGCAAACTCTATAGCCCTACATAAAGCTTTTCTATTCTTAATCTAGAGCTATCTTTTCTTACCCCATGCTTTTGCTCAAATCTTTTATAAGGCAGAACTGCGTACCCACCTCCCTTGAACACTGTATCAGACCCTTCATCAGGAGAGTTAACAGCGAGGTATTAATGGTAAACAGCAATTAGAGAAATTTGCATTTTTAAAAGTCTCATCCTTCTCACAGAAAATCCAGATGGGGTGATGAGTTTTCTTCAGGTCTGCCTCCCCCCTCTACACACCCCCTGTCTTTTTTTTTTTTCTTTTTCTGAGTGTTAATTAAAAATCTTGTTAGCAACAAAGTGTGAATAATGTGTTTACCACTGAATTTCTTTGGGCAGTAGTTTGCTATGTAGATGCAAATTTTATTTTTGCACGTTTGCTTTTCATCCAATTTTGAATAAAATGGTTGAAAAGATAATTTGTAATAATTACAGTCCTCATAGTTGTTATTATTCTCATCATTAAAGTCTTTGAGACATATGAATGTACCAGGGGGCAGAGCTATGGATGAAATAACAGTTTGGAATCAAATAAACTAAGCTTGGAGTTCAGGCTCTGCTATTTTCTTACTTGCAATATGAGGCTAGGTGACATTTTCCCTCAGTGAGACATCATATAGTATGGGTATTATCTCTCAGAGCTCTGGGGATTGATTCTAAAGATCTGTGTATGGGACATGCTCCTCTGTGAGGTTTACATTGTGAAATGACTGAAAACCTGACTTCAGCTGTAAGAGCAGAAGGATTAGTGTGGGAATGTCAAGTTCTGCTGGAATTTGAAGACCAGTGTACACGTGTTGGTAAAAAGTTGTCTTCCAGCAATGTCCTGGCTTCCAAAACAGTTTAAAGATCATTTTATGACACGATACATACTGAAGCGTCAAAGGGGAAATTATTTTCTCTAGATGGCTCTTCCTCACTGAAGTGACCAAACACCTTACTAAACACAATTTTGTGGAGAAAGGGTTTATTTTGCTCACAGTTTGAAGGAGTAGCGTCTGTTACGGTGGGAAGGCATGGTGAAGGTCATGGCTCTCTACTCCTCTGGCTTTCTCTCTATTTTTATTCAGTTTGGAGATACTAGACCCCTGTATGAAATCACCAACATTCAGGACATAAACTGGCTACTTTAGCCCCACCCTGACACAAGCTAGAGTCATGGGGGAAAAAGGAGCTTCAGTTGAGAAAACACCCCCACCAGATTGGCCTGTGGACAAGCCTGTAGTGTACTTTCTTAATTAGTGATTGTCTCAGTTAGGGTTTCTATAGATGTGACGTAACACCCTGACCAAAAAGCAAATTGGGGAGAAAAGGTTTCATTTGGTTTCTACTCCCATATTGTTGCTCATGACTGAAGGAAGTCAGGACAGGAACTCAAAACGGGGCAGAGTCTTGGGTACAGGAGCTGATGCAGAAGACATATAGGGGTGTTGCTTACTGTCTTGCTTCCCGCTCCCCATGGCTTGCTCAGCCTGTTTTCTTATAGAACCCAGAACCACAAGCCCTTGGTGGGCTGGGCCCTCCCCCATTGATCAATAATAGAGAAAATGCCGTACAGCTGGATCTCATGGAGGCCTTTCCTCAGCTGAGGCTCCTTCCTATCTGATGGCTCTAGCTTGTGTCAAGTTGAAACAAAACCAGACAGCACAGTGATTGATGTGGGATTGGCCAGACCATTGTGGATGGCAGTGCCTCTGGACAGGTGGTCCTGGGTTGTGCAAGAAAGCATGTTGAGCAAGCCAGTGAGCAGCACTCCTCCATGTCTTCTTCTTCAGTTCCTGCCTCCAGGTTCCTGTTTTTAGTTCCTGCCCTGACCTCTTTCAGGATGGACTGTAATCTGAGAGGAGAACTAAACCTTTTCTTCCCAAAGTTACTTTTTGTCATGGTTTTCATTTCGGCAATGGAAACCCTAACCAAGAAAGGGTGCGTCTTCATCACTCAGTCAAACCTCTCTGGAAAGACTTTCGCAGAAACCCCAGCCTCTGTGACACTGGTTAAGCCCAGCCAAGCTGACAATGAAGATGAATCATGATGCCAGCTCTGCTCTTCAGGCTAAAGGAAATCAGACATGGAGTTCAAATCTTATTCTCATGTAAAATGAGGGGACTCCTCCATGTCATCCAGTTCAACAAATGATGCCCATACTACCACCTTGTCACATCAGCGTGACAATGTTTGGTCTTTCCCAGCTGTTGCATACACTGAGGGAAAGTTACAAACTTTTAGATCACATTTATATTGACAAACGGGTTTAAATGCTGCATGTGTGGAAAGGGGGTTCATAATGATGCTCACTAAAATCTCTCAGTGCCTCTGTATCAGCCAAGCCTTTAAAAAAACCTATAGCTTCTATATAAATACCAAAAAGAAAAAAAAAAAGAAAAAAGAAAAAAGAAACTAGGGAGAAGGATGTGGATGAAAAGAAAGCTCCAGATTGAATAAGTCTGCTGGGTTTCAACATTACCAAATAGCATGGTATAATGCTATACTTTGAACATCCTTATTTATTCTTGTTGTTTTCCTGGACTCAGGGTCTCAAGCTGGCTTCAGGCAGTCCTCACCTCTGCCCTGTGAATCTGAGAATTCAGGCATGTACAGCCATGCCTGGCTTCCTATTAGAACTGTGCTTTTGCTTTTTTGAAATAGGCTGTTTATGTAATCCTGACCAAGCCTCAGACTCACTGCAATCTTCCAGCAAGCTTTGCCTCACAGGAGCTAGAATTTCAGGCTTGCATTCCCAAGACCAGCTCCATTAGTGCATACACACACACACTGATACACACAGACACACAATTCATACACATACTCACACACATCCACACACTCACACACATATACACACAGAGAGACACACACAGACTAACACAACCTACACACACTCATATTCACACACACACATACATCCACACACACTCCTTGCCTCCCCCCACAGGATAAACATGCAACATATATATTTGTGTGCACTTATGTGTGATGGTGTATAAGTCCTCTTTCTCTCTCTATTTTATTCCCTTGAGACAAGGTCTCTTGTGGAATCTGGAGCTCTCATTTTTCAAGCAGCCTGGCAGCATCAAAGATTCTTCTGAATACCTATAAACAGTCTTATTCTTTCTTAATAGACATGTAATTTTTCATTGTTCATACAGAAAATATTAAAATATATTGACTTGATGGATGTTTGGGTTATTTTAAAACTACTCCATGATATCATTAATAGTCATGTATATATTTTTCCATAAGTATATCTTCTTGCAAGATGGGTTGTTAGGAATACAATTGTTTTAGTAAAGTTCCTCATGGTTATCTCAGGACTTGGGCTGCAGAGGCAAGATGACCCACTATGAGTTCTAGACCAGGGCATATTATATAACAAAAAAAACCCTGTCTTAAAATAATATTGGTAATAGAGAGATGACTCAGTTTTGAGCACTCAATGTAGACCACTGGAGTTCTAGCACCCAGGTTGGGCAGATTACAATTACCAGCTCCAGGGTCCTGACACTCTCTTCTGGCTTCCAGGAACATGTGGGCATACTCACACAGAGACACAGACACATACACATGAAAACAAAGAAAAAAACAAACTGAGAAACCTAGTGTGACAGCATACGCTGCTACTCTCAGAACTCAGGGGGAGGAGGCAGGGAAATTTCTGAGTTCTGGGCCAGCCTGCTGTATATAATAAGACCTTGTCTTATAAATTTTTAAAGATTTTTTTTTTAAATCTAAAGGAGATAAGTTTCAACATATTGGTGGCTGTTGCCAAATTAACCCAATAAAAACTGTAATACTGTGGATGTTTATAGGCAACCAGACGGTAATGAAAGTGCTCCCTTTCTCATTCCCCTATCAAAACTACCATCTACTAATTGGTGATTTGCCTCTGATAGGAAATGAAAAAATAAAATAATCAAATTTTTACATTCGTTGATCTTTTCAATTTTGTTTCTCATCATTTTTTAGTTCAACCTTACTGTGTTGAACTATTTCCTTTTCGTTATTGATTTAGGAGAATCTTGTCCTTATACACGGTGACAATCAGAATATTTCTCCCATGTGTGGTGACTATTTCCTTCCTTTTAACATGGTATATGTCGCCTTTTACTAAGCAAACACTTTTTAAATTTAGTTTTTTTAATTAATTAATTTGTATGTACGTTTGTGTGAGTTTATGTGCACCGCACGCAAGCAGGTACCCGTGCAGGCCAGAACAGGATCTCCAATACCCTGGAACTGGAGTTACAGGCAGGTATGGGCTGCCATGACGATGCTGGAAACCAAGTGGGGGTCCTCTTGCAAGAGCCATCTCTCCAGCTCCAGATAAAACGTTAAAGTTTCAAAGTCAGTTGTTTGTGGCTTCTGATTTTCTGTTCAGAGGTGACTCTGCTCCTTAAGAATTTATATGCTCTTCTGATTCTTCCTGTTACAATTTTTATTGTTATAATTTCCATTCAACTGCTTGTTTTGAAATATAGCATGGAGTGGAGATCTCACTTGACTTTCTTTCCCTTGTACCTCGTCAGTTAGAGGGCTGGGACTTATCAGTCTCTATTCTCTCCTTTACCTCCCAACTCTGGGGTTACAGGAACACTCTATCACACCCAACATTTATGCGGGTCCTTGGGGTCCAGTCTCAGGCTCTCTTGCAGCAAAGGCTTTCTCCACTTTGGAAGGTACATTATCCTAATGTACCTAAAAATTCCTACAACTTCAAACACCGACAATCTGACATAAAAATTTCAATAGTGTCTTAGTCACTACTCTATTGCTGTGAGGAGACACAATAACCAAGGCAACTCTCATAAAAGAGAACATTTAATTGGGAGCTTGCTTACAGTTTCAGAGGTTTGGTCCGTTGTTATCATGGCGGGATGTGTGACACAGGACTAGCAGCTGAGAGCTACATCCTGATCTGCAGATTGGCAGAGTGAGAGACTTGGGTCTGCGATGGGCTTCTGAAACTTCAAAGCCCACCCTGCATGACATACTTCCTCCAACAAGGCCACACCTCCTAATCCTTCTAATCCTTTCACTGAGTTCTGTTCCCTCCAACGACACTTTCAAATACAGGAGCCAATGGGGGGCATTCTTACTCAGACCGCCACTAATAGCTTTGAGGGTTGGGTTACTCATTGCTGACGCACTCTTCACATGAAGCCTGAGCTCAGTCAGGCAAACATCCCCCAGCGCTCCATGGAAGAGGCAGCTCTGTCTGGAAGGAGTGCCACAGCAATCTGGTGCCCGGCCACAGAGGCTGGAAACAGCCCTCTCAGGATGCCTGTGCCCCAGCTTTTCACTGAGGAAATTGATGCTTCTTTGGCTGACCCATATCTGCTCTGCTAAAGGACTTTTGGAAGAGAGCTTCACACAGCGTAATTTGCCTGCTTGGCAGTCCTGTTTCTTTTTTAGCCAAGAAGCAAGGGGTTCATCAAACTGAAGTTGAACCTTTAGCTTTACTGGAAAAATCACAGTGGTTGATGTAGGAATCAGCAAAGTCTTTGAACTTCTCAGGCATGCCAGGCAAATTATAACTTGGTTCTTGACTGAAATATGAGTTTCCTTTTGAGCTGCTTAGCATCCTGGGCACAGAGTTCCCGGGCTTCCATAACCAGCACCAGGGTTATTTTTGATTTACAATTATACATGATGTTTCTTGTTTCAATCTTTAATATACATCTTTTTCTTACTTGAGTAATTAGGCCAAGAAAACATAAATATAGTCAAGCTGAAGTCAAATTGCACAAGAATTACCAAGTGATTATTGAGGAATTATTTTATGACCCTCCGATTGTGGTTTTACCTCCAGTAAAACACCAGCTCTCATTCTAATCAAATGTGACAGAAATTCATGAAAAATCCATGAATCATCTTTAAATATGACCTTTTAATAACATGAAAGTTTATTTTACCAATCTGCACTCATTTTTGAGTGCCTCTGAGTGTAGAGATGCTTAAAGGACTGCTGTTAAAATCAGTGGTTTTCCACCTGTGGGTCACCATCCCTGTGGCAAACGTCCGTCTCTGTTTCCATTACCATTCATAACAGTAGCAAAATGGCAGTTATGAAGTAGCAACTAAAATAATTTTATGGTTGGAGGGGTCACCACAACATGAAGAGCTATAGTAAAGGGTCACAACATTAGGAAGGATGATAACCGCTATGTTACATTCTGTCATGAGAGGAACCATGTTCCTATAACCTGAAGGTGGTAGCATCTTTAGTATCCCAGATCCAGGCTGTTAGAGTGTAGCATTCTTTAAAGAGGAGAAGAGAGTCAGTACCCAGCTCCCAGCTTCCACTTGATCCTGACCCTCATTAAGCTATGACACCTGCCAGCTTCCCATTACTCTTAAGAAAATGGGACATTGAAGTACTCCCAAGTTTCTTAGTTGAGATTCCTATGGCACAGCCCATAAATGTACACTCATCAACCAAAATAGATAATTAGCCTGACATAGTGGCTGCTGCCTGAAATTCCAGCACTTGGAAAGCTGAAGTAGAAGGATTGCCTTTACTTCAAGCCTGGCTTGTTCTATACTGTGAGTTCCAGGCCTGTCTGGTTTAAGGAGTACAACCTTGTCTCTGCAAAATATTGTTAATAGTAGAAATAAATGATTAATATTCTGTAAATACTATTAAAGTTAGCATTCTTTATTTCCTTTTAAAATAAACTTAATGCACTTATTGAGTGTGTGTGTGCGTGCATGCGTGCGCGCACGCAGGGACACTCACTGTGTTATAGTGTGGAATTCAGAGAACAAATTGTGGTTTGAGTCAGTTTGGGGTAACTTGAACTATGTGAGTTTTCTTCTGGGGCCAATCCTTTTATACCAGGGGTAAACAGCATTTTGCGTGAAGTGGTAGATAGTTTCAAGTATGGGTGGGCAGCATATTAGTTTCTTTGAAAACATCCCCTAATACCACAAGCTAGGACACTTATTAGACAATTTATTTCTTACACTCTCTGGACTCTGAGTAAGGAACTACCCCGTGCTTGTATCCTGGCCTGATATGACTGCTACCATTCCTTGGCATTCCTTGCTCTGATCCATTTGACTTTCTTCCCTCTTCATAGTTCTGTGACTCCCACTGGCTATGAAGACACTAATTATTCGATCAGGGACACACTTCATTTTGTTATGACCTCGTTTTAATGTAATTATATCTACAAAGACCTTATTTCTAAATAAGGTCACACTCTGAGGTTGTGAGTGGAAATGCACTTTTGGGAGATACCATTCAGCACACCACATGCTGCATAGTCTTTGTGGCAGCTGCTCTTTTATAGCATCAAAGTGGCCATAGAAAGTATTTGAATGCTTGAAATTTTAATATCTAAATTTTGCCAAAACCTTAAAAGTAACCTTTTAAAAAAATTTTTTCTGATACAGTCTCTGTATGCATCCCTGAGTGGTTTGAGACTTACTATATAGACTTACTTACTCAAAGATCCTCCTGCTTCTGCCTCTGCCTCTGCCCCTACATGCTGGCAGGAGAGTCTTTCTTCTGACTTTTTACCAAAGAGTTAGTTCAACAGAACACTCTTGGTTTGTAGATCTACAGGGTTAGTGAGAACGCAGAGAACTCTAGGATCATATTTCTTCCTCCTGCTCATAAACAGGGGAGCCAAATTCTGAGTAAACCTGCTTGTGATTTACATTAAGGAACGTTCACTCGATAACCCCATGTTCCAGCAGAAAGGAAGCCAGACTGACCCTCTGTAAGACCTGTTTGGCAATACCATTCCATAATGTTCTTGCCAAACTTTTGGTGAGGATTTAGCTGTCAAGATTAAGGAGTAATGTGGGCTTAAATGAAGAACATGATCCAAAGTTTTTGTGTTAAAGGATTAGAACATTTCCCTCTGGGTTTTGTGTTCACTGTGCCAAAAGTTTGAGTATGCTTTGGAGGAGATTCTAAATGAAAGGCATCGTGTGACTCAGTACCACACAGCATTCTCAGAAGATGTTGTCAATCCCCAAACACTTGGTAGAGGCCAGATATTGAGCATCTGAAAGGACTTTATCTTTTAATGCTAAGGCTCACAAAGGCATCCAGGGCCAAAACATTCTAAACTATCTGATTTATTGTGTAAATGGCTTCAAGTGAAAGGTATGTAGCATTACATATGAAATTATTGTTAAGGGTTGTGATCCTGTAGCTGACTTTCCTAATTACGGAAGCAATATGTGCTCATTATGGACAAAAACAATGCCAAAATGAATAATACGAAAATCAAAATTCCTCATAACCCCAATTCCCAGAGATAATTTTTGAAAAGATTTTGGTATTTATTTTTCCAACCATCTTCCAAACCATGTGATTGCCAAGGCAAATGAAAGCATATACACTGAATACACAGTTTACATGATTTTGAAGATGTTTTCAGACAAAGCTTGTGAGCACAAAGAACAGGCATTAGGTAGGTCTTATGTCTAATACGCACAGAAGATCCTATATATTGATAGTAGGAGATGTTGCTGTCTGATTTTTTTTTTTTTTTTTTTTTTTGTGGCTAAGGGGTACCTAATTTGGGTTTGTTTCACTTCTACTAAGTAGAGAATGTTTCGTATATACATGCACAGTGAAGTTTCATTGTTTAGAAAATGCTGTATTTCTTGGGGTTAGCTAATGACAAACTACAAGAAGGTACCCTCCTCTTTCAGTGGCAGCAGAAGTTTAATTTGATTTACCATCTTCAGCACATGTCATTAACAGAGGTTTCATCATGCTGAGACTTGGAAAATTCTGTAAGCTAGCCTCAGTTTGATTTAGGGAGGGCTTCATGGCCAGGATTGCATGTATGTTTTGTAATGACTACTGTGGTTTATGGACAGAGCAGACTGGCTGAATTATTATCGTTCTTAGACAATATGGACAGTTTTGTATGAGAACGTAGATAGATAATCCTCTGTTTCTACACAGAAGTGGATAGGCACTCTTCACACTTAGGATGGGCCTACGATATGCCAACGTATTTTATTAGTAGTATTTTAGGAAGTAAAATTGGCTTTGCAGCAACCCAGACCAAGACACAAATCCTTTCTTCTTGTTGTTTGTAGGGCCTTAGGGAACTTCACTCCCTCCCTGCCTGCTCACCCACTCCCTACATCTTGCTCTTTCTGTCTTTGCATTAACCTTCAAGTGGACTTAAGTGATTGCCAGGCTGTTAAATGTGCTTTGCACGTTTGGATGGGAGCAGGGTTTAGAGGGCAATGTTGTAGAAAAGAAACTGCCTGTGGGAACATTATGGATGTGGTACAGAGCATGATGTACTCATGGCAGCCTGGACAGTTTGATGGGGTGTGGGTAGTGTGTAAAACCAAGGCCAGAGAAACCAGGAAAAGGAGTCTGGAGCAAAAAAGCTCTTTTCCACTAAAGCAACCCCGTGCACTGAGCAGCCGCAGGAGTCCTCATGAGTTAAGTGTGTACACAGGAATGAATGAGCTTCGTAAAACTCTCCAGAGAAACCGCACATCATTTCCAGTGCTGCTCTAGAGTCAAATGTAGTCCAACTTAGAAGTAACAAGGCCATAATAAATATTTGGAGACTGCCCCAACCCATTTCGCCTGCTATAACAAAATATGTGTATTACATAATTTATAAACAACACAGTTTTGAACTTGGAGGGGATCGAGCATTCCAGCCATCAGAAAACCCAAATTATGTAAGAAACTCTCCAAAAAGACAACAGACACAAAACAAATACTTCTTAAATATTTCATGCAGTGGTCCAGCTATCTTGAATAAATTTTCAGTATGGAACTTTAGAACAACATAATTTACATGATTCTAGAAAGTGTAATAAGGCTTCATTGATCGTCCAGATAACATTATTAATTCACCATTACAATGATTAATGTTACTTGTCTTATTTCTAAGCTAGTTTGGTTGTGATGGTTACTAGCCAGGCAAGGGGAATGTTTTGCGATGTCATAACGGTGTGCTCTTTAATTTCATCACATTTTGATGTCTAGGCCAAAATGCTTCTTATTCTCAATGTTTTGCAATTTGTATATTTCTGACTTTTCTTTTCTTTCTCCCTTCTTTCCATCCTTCCTTCCTTTCTTTCCTCCGTGTGTGTGCACGCGCATATGTGCATGTTACACAGAATGACTAGATAGTGTTTTGATGTCTTTTTGGTCTTTTGAAACTAGAACTAACTATTTCCAGCTAGGTGTAGTGATGCATACCTGTAACCCTAACATTTGGCCAGCTAAGGCGGGAGGATCATAAGTTTGTGAGCCTGGGCTATAGTGAGACTTGGGCTCAGATAGATTTTGGGAGGGTGGAAGGTATGGAGTGAGAAAGATTTTCCCCAAGTGAATCACTAGGAGATACTTCTAGAAATTTCTGTAACTATGGCCATTTTAGGTCTATTTATCTGTTAACCTTTGCTAAAGAAACAAAAACAAAAACAACCAAATAACAATGGTTATTAAATCATTAATGATTTCTCTTGTTTCTGTGGACTAGTATGGCTGGGATGGGATGGTTCATGGTGCCCTCATGTCCATGAAGAAGCAGAGTGCTTAGAGAAATCTGAAGTTGATCCCAGCCAGCTACCATAAAAAGAATTCTTCCTTTTCAGTATGACGATGCTACACTTACATACAATATTTGTTACAAACAATGTCTATAAAGCTTGAAGAAAAAAAAAGAATTCTTCCTGTTCAGAATGATGATGCTACACTTACATACAATATTTGTTACAAACAATGTCTACAAAGCTTGAAGAAACCTATCAGTTTTAAAGGTTGGCTAAGCACTATAACATTTCTGTAATATGTTAGAGGTTACAAATGTCTTCGCATTGCTCATAAAACCTTTGCAGGCTTTGTGAACATGATCTTGGTATGACATATGTGTAAACACATGTACATCCATGTTCACATTCTGGCCTTTTAAGAAAAGTAAGAATGGAATTCAGTTCTTTCTTTCTTTGAAGGTAGAATTTCCTGAGCTTGCCCTGCTCTTTGGCTGGTCTGGAACTCACAGCCTTTGCATATGTGATCCTCCTGCTTCCGTTTCTTCAATGCTGGCATTACAGGTATACACTGCCATGCCCACCTTTGAATTTAGAGTTAATTTCTTTGAAAATTAAAATAAAATAATATCACTTTTTTCTTTTGCCTTTCTCCCTTCAACCCTTCCCATGAGCCACTGTCCCCTTGGTCTCTCAAATTCATGGCCTCTTTCCCTTTAATTGTTTCTCTCTGTGTGTGTCTCTCTCTGTCTGTCTCCTGCTTTCCTCCTTCTCATCCTCGTTCCCTGTTCATTGTATATAATGTGATTTGTATGTATATAAGTTCAGGGATGAGCACTTGGTATTGGATAACTAATAGAGGTGGGCTGGCTCTTCTCTGGGGAAGAATATTTCTCCCTCTCAGCATTCCTTAGTTGACTGTATATTTGTCTAGGATTATAGCCAATGTGTTTGTTTGCTTTTTTGTTTTTGTGTGTGTGTTTAAAATTGTTGTTATTTAAGACAGCATCTTTTTACTTATGTACACAATATGGCCTTGAAATTTTGACAGCTCTCCCTGCCTCAGGCTGTCAAGTATTTGGATGGCAAGCATGTGCCATCATGCCTGACTCTACTCTTTCAAATAAGTATTTTGTATTCATGCCTTCTGACATACCCATGTGCCTCTGAGTGTCCAACTGGTCATTTGATGGAGTGAGGGACAAAGACAGGCGTTTATTAGAAAAAATTGTAAATCTTTCAGCCATGCTCCTCTTTCTTTCTTTCTTTCTTTCTTTCTTTCTTTCTTTCTTTCTTTCTTTCTTTCTTTCTTTCTTTCTTTCTTTCTTTCTTGGTGTTATTTGAGACGTTTCTCATTCTAGCCCTCTGGCTGTCTTGAAACTCACTGTGTAGACCAACTGGCCTTGAATTCAGATATCTGCATGCCTCTGCCTCCTGAGTGCTGGGATGAAAATTGTGTGCCACCATGTCCAGCTTCAGCCATGGTGCTTATATGTTATGTTATTATTCAGTGAAGAGTATAAATACCTATAAAGGTTTTAAAAGAAAAATGTTTAGGTCTGGAGATATAATAGCTCAGTTGGTAGAGTGTTTGCCTAATGTACACAAGGCCTGGGGTTCAATCCTCAGCACTGCCTAAAACTAAGCATGTTACTTCACCTTTATAGTCCCAGCACTTGGGAGATGAAGGAAGGAACATTAGAAGTTGATGTCTTCCTCAGCTACACTTAAAGGCCATCCTGAGATACCCGACATTTTGGCTAAGAAAAAACAAAGTCTAGTTAGAGCTAAATGTGGTGACTCATGGCCGTCAGCCCAGCTCTCAGGACACTGAGGCAGAAGAATCAAGAGTTCAGGATTACACTGGGTTCCACAATGAGACCGTGTCTCAAAATAACCAACCAACCAAAGAAGCAAACATACAGTAAGCATCTATAAGAATGACATACGATAAGAATGATGTTTTAAAAGTGCACAATAGTGACTCAGAAAATTCTCTCTTCCTGTCTGAGTACCACTTCTTCAGAACTATACTTGAACACTTACTAAATATTTTTCAACATTATACTTGCGCATTTATTGAATTTCACAAATGTGTCTGGATGACTAATACTAACAATTTCTGTGCTCATTGTTACTGGGAAAAATAGGTTGATCTTACATCTTTCATAAATTTCAACACACATGTGTGTGTGTCTGTATGTTTACGTGTACATGGCATTATGTATATATGCATATCTGTGACACATTATGCCTTACCTGATTCTGTGCTGACATACACATATATATATGTGAAACCATATGCTTTATTTGACATTGCACAGGCATGGATCTCTGACGGAACCTGCAGGTTTTTTCATGTACTTTTGGCACTCATGTGATTAGATGAGGGATATTTCTTTAAAGGAAGATCAGTATTCTTTGAGCCTGTATGTTCACATGGTCACTGGGGAGCACTGGTCCTTTCTCATCTCGTTCCGCTGAAATCGTCTAGCTGCACCTAGATGGGCAGCCCTGAGTACATGCACACTGTGTTCCCAGCATCTGCATCTAATGTATGCACAACCCTTCACCTTGACAGAATGAGCCAGAGAAGCACTGACTGATGGGATCCCCTGACCACTGATGGAGCTTGGGTTGGTTTCTTTCATCCTCTCATCTTCAGTTAATCTACCTTATGAGCTTGATGAGGAGGTTACCATAAGGTAAACCGTTTGTAAATCATTAAGAGCTATAGAAACATGAACTACAATATAAATATTCTTGAAGGGGCTGGCATAATGATCTTAAATTCTTAATAACTGCACTCATAAAAATGTAAGGGTTTGAGAGCAGTACTTGGTACCTCTTTTGTATCTTTAAGTGTAGGAATATTTTAAGAGGCATCTCAAGTCTGGAAATAGTCATAATCATTCATGATTGAATAAAGCCAGTGGCTCAGACAAGTCATGTTGTTCTTGCCCTCTTCATTAGGAGGCCTCACCCCAAACAAAAATGGATTGGGTCTTCAGATCCCCACCCAGCAGGCTTTTCAAGAAGAATTAAGTTTCCTTTGCGTTGTGTCCTTGTTTCCGTACTTACTCCCTTTCTCAGACTTGGTCTGGATTCTTTTAGTGTCTCCTAATTATATTCATAGCCTTGGCTTTCAGGCCCAGGCATCCTTTAAGGCTAATTTATGGTCTATTTTGAAAGAAATTTCCTAGCATTTTATAGGGACTTTATTTACTTTAATGAGACCTCATCAATGTATTCATTATAAAGAACCACACTGGTTTGCTTTTCTGCTCTGGGCACTTGCCTTCTTTGCCCCTCTGCAGGAAATTGCATTGCAGTCAGAGGCCTCATGCAGAGAAAGGATGTCTCCTTATTCAGTGGAAGCAATTTCTGTCTTGTGTGTTGCTTTAACTGTCATAACATTCTCAAGCATGAACTTCACTCTCTTGATTAATATTTATTGCCTCCTCTTTAATACCTGTGATGTCAGTGGCTGTGGGGGTGAGGAGTTCTGTACATGTCAGATAGATGAGTGGATGTAGCCTGATCACATACAGAGGGCAGGGTTGTGCAGTGGTCCAGCTGTAAGAAGCCCTACTCTGTTATAGATCAGGAGAACATTGCAGTTCAGCATCAAACCAGTCCTGAATGACCCTATGTACTTCACTGGAATTTGGGCAGAAGACCCTGATTCACGGTCCACTTCACTGCTAGATTCTTCCGGAATTTTTGACAGCTTCTCAAGATTGAGACTTTATTTCCTTCCTGTAGTACAGATACTCTGGGTGGTTGTTTGCCTGGGCTTGTCACAAACAGCACAAATGACATAATTTGTGCAGCTGCCTTCAAGATATTCTTGTGTTCCTACAGGATTTTACATTGGTATATTTAACTCCCTTTGGAAAGTAGAGATTTCTAAGAGCAGGGGAGAGTCATAGGCCCCAAAAGACAACACCCATGACTCAGTTGGTTTCTCCACACAAAGTTTCTCAGATGGCACAGCACTGTCCCACACCTCTGCTAACCTGGGATACAAGGACTGGACGGAGTGGAATAACAAAGCCAAAGGAAAATAGTCAGATGACCATGTGGGTAGGAAGCATATCTCCTCTGCTCTCTCAAGATACTAGATGACTTTTGATGACCATCTTGCACTTTGTGTTCATTTTCACAGTTAATTTATTTATTCAGTTATTGTGACTTCCACAGTTGAAATCTATCTTGGAGAATCTTAAGTATACTATTTACAACATTGT
Source organism: Meriones unguiculatus (assembly GCF_030254825.1). NCBI lineage: Eukaryota > Metazoa > Chordata > Mammalia > Rodentia > Muridae > Meriones > Meriones unguiculatus. The sequence goes on from NC_083367.1 coordinate 42,305,298, forward strand.
AGCATGCTGCCTAAACCTCAATGACTAGATCAAATGTTGCCTTTTTCAAGTTATTTTTTCTCTGATTCTGGCAGATGTTATGAATATTTCTCTCTTTGGCTTCCTCACTTTCTAGTGTTTACAGAACTTGCATTTTGCCAACACATAGTAAAGTGACTGATGTGGATGGTTTATGCCCTGTTCTTTGCGTTTTTGAGATCTTAAATTTCCAGGATAGGTTCTTGCACGTAACACAGTTGGTGGTATGTAACAGAAGATACATCCAAAACCAAGAACCAAACAAGAGGTCAAGCCATCTGTACACGTGATATCTGCTGGATGGCAGAATAACTCTATAGTGCTCTGGGGATAAAGAGAGTATTAATTGATGGGCAAGGGAAGGAACATGGAAGGCAGGGTGCTCTGGTAGACATGGGATGGGGTATTCTAGAAGAGAAAGGCACTAGCAACTGGTATACCCGAGAAAGAAAAAGGCACCTTTATGGAGCGAGAACGATGAAGTTATAGCAACTGGAAGGTGGACCTGGAAAATCAGAAACTATGTTGATTTTGCTCTTTTGAAAGCCAGGTTAGCTGCCCCAAATTTTTGAGCAACTGGGTGTCAAGATTAAACAGACATTGCAGAAAGATTTCTCAGATAAGTTTGTACAATATAGTGAAACTCCCTGGGGGCCTCCTAACTGTGATGAGATGGCTCGGCTGTTCCTGCTAGTATTTGCTCTGCTGTTATGGACTCTAACCCTCTGAAATAATAAACCCAACAACGCACTTTCTTTTATAAATTGTCTTGGTCATGGTGTTTTGTTACAGCAATAGAAAAGTAACAAATGCAGTGGTGCTGGGGGGGGTGTGTGTGCGGTGTATTACTGAGTGTTCTCTAGAGTCACAGAACTTATGAAATGTATATTTTCCAATAAATTCCACATATGTGCACATATACATCTATATGTGGAATTTATTGGAATAACACACAGTCTGCAGTCTAGCTAATGCCACCATGGCTAGCTCTGAGTGGAAAGTTTAAGACTAGCAGTTGCTTAGTCCCACAAGGCTGGGTGTCTCAGCACGTCCTCTGTATATGCTGGAACCCTGAAGAAGTGGGCTCAGTGCCAGTGAAGGGGTGGATGGATGTGCTGGCAAGGCAAGCAGGCAAAGCTTTTGCTTTCGTGTCCTTAAATAGGCTTCCAGCAGGTGTGACCCGGATGAAAGGTGGATCTTCCTATAACAAGATGCACATCAAACGTGTGTCTTCCTATCCCAAAGGTCCAGACTAGAAGTGGATTCATCCACTTCAAACCAAGGAGAAAATCTCTCACAGGTGTGCCCTCCATTTCTGGATTGTAGTTCATACCAGGTATAGCTAAGTTGACAACCAAGAATGACCATCCCAGGGAGGTTTTAGAAATAAGGCCTTATTCGAGGAAGTGTGTCACTGGAGATGGGCTATGAGAGTTTAAAACTTGCACCATTTCTAGTTTCCTCTAGCTGTCTCATAGGAAACGGTGTGAGCTCCCAGCTTCCTGTCCGGGAAACCATGCTGCCTGCTGTCATGCTTCCCTGCTGTGACAGATTCTCACTCTCCAAAACCATAAGCTGAAATGAATTATTCCTTTTATAAATAAATGCTTTTCGTAGTGCTTTATTGCAGCAACAGGAAAGTAACTAGTACAACAACAAACACACATTGAAATCCTCAACCTGTCTCCACCTGGCCTGTAGCAGGGTTACAACTAAGAGAAAAGATGAAACAAACATCAGAGGAAATGCACATGAAGAAAAAGCTTCCAGGCCCATTTACCAGAAGCAGGAGACCATCTTCCACCCATTGCCAGTGTGAAGGCTCTTGAAATGGACCATTTTCACTTCCAGCATCCTATTTTCTATAGGGAGCTGAAGACAAAAGGAGATATATATATATATAGATATATAGATATATATATATATACATATATATATATATATTGTTTTTTAGAGAATTCTCATAATTTTTATGTTGCCTGGACTTCCCATTCTGAATACAGTTTGTACCTTCTCCCAATCTGCCTTGAGGCAGTTTCCAGTTCTCTCCTTCCTCCCAGGTTCTCAAGGTTGTCCTGGGGGCTATTCACTGTGAAATGGAAGAAGGAACTGGAGTTTGAGCATATGAGTCAGAGGAAGTAGCCAGAAGAAGGCATGGCTTGTAGGAGCATGAGTTGTCTGCTGGTTCTGCAGAGGCAGCCACGAAGCAGCAAGCTGTGAATCCTTAATCTGCAGATCTCCCTAGGACCCTAATATTGCCCATATGAATGAGCTGCAAAGACAACACTTCTGTGTGAAACTTGAAGACAAGTATTTTATTTATTTATTTATTTATTTATTTATTACTTAACAACCTCAATCTTCTCTCCCCTAGAAACAGTAAGTTACCAAATGATGACTTATATTTTTCTTTCCATCTCCTGATAGACACTGCCACCGGTCATTGGTCATTGGTATTTTATACTCATTAATTTCTTGTCCCCCTTTAAGGTCTAAGAAATCCACTTTTCTAAATCAGGCAAAGGTCACTAGGTAAACTGAATCTGATGTGGGTGGAGTATCCATTACGTCAGGCGTCTTTCTCCTCGTTTCTTTGTGTTTCTCTGTCCATGAGCACGCATCCAGGAATGACTGCTGAGCCCTGGGGGAAAAAAAAAGTACTTTCTGGTTCAACTTGTGTAGCTTTTTAATCGGCTTCTTTCCCCCCTGCCCCCCAAGCCTGGGAGAACTCGCTGAAGCTATCCAAGCACAGGGTGGTGGGGGAGTCAGCTCCCCAGCGCTGGCGGTTCTCAGCGAGCTGGATCCATGCCTGGTTGCTCCTGGGAATTGTGCTCTGGCCAGTGCAGCTGCGTTCCTCCTTAAGCGGTGGCCAAGAAAAGTCCCTTTCTATGAGCTGGTCTTTTAGCCCATAGACACTGAGGCACCAGGATGCTGGAGGGGGGGGGGGGGTTCGGATGCTCCCTGCCCCATAGATACGACCTGCTGAGAAGGGTTGCCCCTTCTTCTCTTCGCCTTAGGCTGACCCTCAGTACCCACCGATGACAGAAGACTGTAGAGTTAAGTCTTTGCTCCCTTGGGACCAATATCCACTCCTGGGAGGTAAAGAGAAAGCTATCCGCGTAGAAGAATAGAAAAATGGGCCTCATCCGTGTCCTTTCAGGGGCTGGAGAAAGCAAGGCAAGGTGGGAGAGCCTGAGTTGGGCCCAAGGAGATTTACTGCTTTAACCCGTGCCATGCTTTTCGTTTCTCCACGACTCTGAGCTCCACTTGCAGAATGAAGCCCTAACCAGATGATCCCTAAAGCCTTTGGTCACTTTACATTTTGTGTTTTTGTTTGTTTCCCCGGGCCTGAACAAGAATGCACATGCTCCAAATCAATCATTAACGCAATCCCCCAGGAGTATCTAGAGGTCTTTAGTTCACAGATAGATACTTCTCACCTTTTAAAGGACTTTGGAGGAGAATCAGGTACAAGTAAACTCCAGAAGATGGTCCTGGTATGTTTGTGACATTCAGGAAGCCTTTCCCTGAAGCAAGGTATGGGTCATGTGATGGCCAAAACCTAAGCTTGGAGCTGGTGACGTCTAGGCTGAGGGGCCTAGAAGTTTGTTTGATTGTCTACTTTTTAGACAAGGGTCTCCTGCATCCCTGCTGGACTTGAATTTCAGGTTCATCTGCCTGCGCTTCCTCTTGAACCAGCAAGTGCTCCTTACCAGAAAGACAGTGGCACATGCTGGAGGTAAACAAGGAAAAAAAAAAATTTTTTTTTAATAACTACTTTTGGGGGGTGGATAATGTCTCACACCGTGTAGCACATATTGATCTAGTACTCATGACCCTCCTGTCTCCAGACTGCTGGGATTACCATATGAATTCCCCTCCTGACCAACACTGGCTCTTGGTTAGACTGGTCCTTCTCGTCCATCTCCTGACTGTCAGGGATACCCTGCCAGCTACTCTAAGTGGGAGAAGGGGAGTCATGGAGATGCTTGGCAAGGGTTGGCGTCTGGACGGTCATGTGTGCTGTCTGTACTGAAATCCCATAATACCTCCAGGCAGTTTAACTCTGTGGTGGAACCGACTTGGGTAATTAGACAAAGTGAGGATGTGACAACACTGTCGTTGATGCTTGTAGCAGATGACGATTCAGCAGACACCCATCATGTAGAAGAGAGGGTCCGTGGTGTGCCCTGTCAGGAGAGAGTGGGCTGCCATGTTGCCATGGAGCCGATAAAGGAGCTGTTGATCCAGTCATGGTCACGGGCATCTTACAAAGTGAAATTCTGTGCCAAGGTGGGTCACCCACAATGCCTTCTTTCTGATTGGAAATCTGATAGCCTTTGAAATAATCCCTGATAACCTAAAGAGTGGAAAAGGCTGAAGACCATGCATTGGATGTAATGGGAGTTGCACATTTGAAAAGACGCTTCCCCCACCCCCTCCCTTCTCTTCTTCTTGGGAAAGGCATACAAACTAACAAGAGTGTGAAGGAGTAACTGATTTTCTGACGCTAGACTCTGGGATTTCTGTTGCAAAAGGATTCTCTTTTCTTTGATCCGGGATGTGATGGCTTTTTGTTCCCCAGCAGTACAGGGATGCTTTTCAATGGCTGCTTTCCTCCCCAGTGCCATTCAGTCCTGAAGAAGCATTTGCATAGCAAGCATGATCTGCTTAGCCAGTGAGAACCAGAGCAGGTTAAGCCCTGGAATAATCTTGCTGCCAGCAAAAGTGATCACGGGTCTAAATGTTACAGACCTTTGAAGCTGGGGCCTCAGCCACATAAACAAACCCAGATGTAATTCTACACAGCAGTACAACTGATGTCATTTGCATGCTTTGACTTCTAAAGTCTCCAAGAACTGTTAATTTGTACTTTCGTTCTGTGATTTGACGGCAGTTGCAGGATTTTGGAGGTTTTGGGCGGAGGGAGTTTTGTCAGCTTAGGGGCTGAGGGTTTTATCTCAGTGAGACAGTGTTTACTTAGAATGTGCTAGGCCCAGAATAAGAGCTAGCATTTGTGAAAAAAAAAAAAAACAAAAACAAACAAACAAAAAAAAAACGGCAACTGATTGCCTTTCAATTCTACCCCACCCCCAACTTTAGCATGAGCAATTCGTGCAGTTTACATTCATGAACTCCGGGCTGGGCACCAAGTACCCTTAGAAGACTGGACTTGGTGGCTGTGCCAGTGAGCTTTAACTGTCAACTTGACAAAATCTAAAATCGTGCGGGAAGAGGCTTTTAGGGAGGAATTGTCTAGATCAGATTCCCCTGAGGGTACATGGGGGAAGGCATTATCTTGTCAATCGATGTAGATAGACCCAGCCCACTTTGGGCAGCTGTATTCTCTAACAGCATCTGAGAGGAGAAAGCCAGCTGACCGAGCAGGCAAGGATGCATTTAACCTCTTTGCTCTAGACGGTGGGTACGCTGCTTGAGCTCCTGCCTTTCCTTCCCAGAAATGATCGACTGTAACTTTCAGTTGAAAGCCAAATAAACCCGCTCTCCACTGTGTTGCCTTTTGTCAGGGTATTTCTCACAGCAGTAGAAAAAAACCAAACAGTGACACTTGTATGTAGTGTCGGTATTCAGCAGGTAAAGGCAGGAGGATCAAGGTTCTCGGACATTCTTGAGTTCAAGGCTAGCCTGAGCTCCATGAGAGATGTCTCATGATATTTGTCCTGTTTCAGAAGTTTATGATTTTTTTCCCTTTCTTCTTCTGTGAAACATGACAAATATTATGTTAAGTCTTTACCTTTGAAGGTTTGTGTTACTTTTCTGTCTCCTGACTCTCTTTCCCCCTTGTCTACTGAGAAGGGTTTCACTGAGAACTTGTACCTCTTTTGGGCCACGGGCTTCCTCTACAGTCCAGTGTCCACAGATTGGGTTGGTGGTTCACAGTTTATGGGAGTCCATTCCCCAGGTGCCTTCCTCCTCAGACTTTCGTGTCTCTGGAGGCCAGCGAATGCAGGCACAGAGTCCTCTGTCTGAGCCACTCTGCATGGAGTTGTTCTCTGCACTTTCTTCCTCTGCCCATGCCTTCCTCTAAGTCCTGCCCTGTTCTTCCATCCTGGAAATAAGGGCTCTTCGTTCTGGAGTCCCATGGCTCATCTTCACTCTTACTCACCTTGGGCCTGTGTGTTTTTACCTGCTTTCCCGGTCTGAAGAGTCCTGGCTTCAGTAACCACAAAATGTTTTATTTTGAGCAAACATTTCTTGGGTTTCTGTCGTCTTCTTAGATTACTTTACTTCAATTTCTGTCCTCCTATTTTTCGCATCTTTATTTAGTTTCACCTTTTATTTACTCACAAGTAGCATTTAGGGTAAGTCTCTGAGACATTTCCAGAAACCAGCTGCATCTGGGGTAATGGTTTAGGGCAGCGGGTCTCAACCTGTGATTCACGACCTCTTTAGGGGGGTTGAATGACCCTTTCATGGATATTTATATTATGATTCATAACAGTAGCAAAATTACAGTTATTGAAAAGCAACAAAATAATTTTATTGTTGGGGGTCACCACGACATGAGGAATTGTATTAAAGGGTCACAGTATTAGGAAGACTGAGAACTAATGGTTTACAGTGTGATCACTAGGGAGAGAGTGCATGGGCCCAATTCCAGCCCTGATCTATGTTATATGAGCCACATAGGCTCTTGAGGCCTAGATCTCTTGTCTGTAACTCGGGAAGATACTGGCATTGCTTGGCTGGCTGCTGTGTGATGGAATGAGTCAGTCCTCACAGATTTATTACAGTCAGCTCTTGTCATCTACAAACAGCCTAGTGTCTAGCACTGGGAGCTTACAGTTCAAGTTCTTAACTCTGTCCCAACACCCCTCATTCCTGTGAGGTCCAGACACAGGCATCTGCACATACAAGTTGCTCAATAAATATCTGTAGACATAATCTAAACAGTGCTGAGAGCAAGCCTCACCCCATGGATGTGGAACTTGACACTTTGTATTCTTAAAAGATACCAAGGCCCAGCTACATAGCTTCTGCCAATGCTGGTCTCTACCAAAGGGCCTAAATACATGGTAAGTGCCCCAAAAATAAATTGCAAAACTTCTCAAAGTTTAACTTAGAAATCTCCCAAGTACCAATGAAATAGACATAATTTATCTCAGAAATAGCTTCTTTTTTATTAGTAAAACTACATGTAATCCTGCATTGGCTAATGATACGAACATGTTCTGAGGGATTTATCAGGAAAATTTCTCATTGTGTATACAGAGTGTTTGTATACAAACATCACGGGGCTATCCTCTTATGGCAATGTCACCCATGGCCTGTTTTTTTAAGTGAGTGCATAATTGTACGTAGCATGACTAGATGTATAACTCCACACACAAAATACACATGTGTAAAACATAGTAGACCAAGCAAGTGTATACAGTATGCAACTTTATGAATGCACATACATGCACACATCTGAAATTTAAATAAAATAAATTACATGCAATTCCAACACCAAAATATCTTTGATAAGTTTTCAGATTTTTCTATGTATTATGTACATATTTAGAAATAATAAAACGATTGTGTCATAGATGATATTTTATAAACTCTACCGCTTTGGTGTGTGTAACTATGTTGTGAACAAACTGCCCGATTATGAATGAATGTCAAAGACATGTTAAAGGACCACATGCTTTTTGTTACCGCCTTCTTCATGCGTACCTACCAGAAGGCCCTATCTTCTTACATGCATGGCTTCTGATTTGAAACCTTATAATGTAAAATGCAGATTCCAAGAGGAGATAGTCTGTACTCTACCAGAACATATCAGCACCTTGGAAAACATACTTTGCTTTACTTTACTTTTACTATTTTGATTTTGCTTCCTGATAACTATTTCCCATTGCGTGAACTTGGAACTTAAACTCCCGTAAATCTTTAGGGAAAACTGGAGACTTAATAGTAGTGCCTGATGCACCCCGGTAGGTTTGGTTTTCAAGGAATCAAAGCCTTGTTCTGGAGTCAGGGTTGGCTAGCCATACATTTGTATTGGGGCCGCTTCTCTCTCTCCCTTGAAGAATTTCCAGGTGTTAGATCAGCAGAACGGCTCAGCTGGTAAAGTACTTGCCATACAGGCCTGATAGCCCGAGTTTCATTCCTGGATCCCTTGATAGAAAGTGACCTGAATCCCAAAATCTATCCTCTGACTTCTACACAGATACACACAGAGACAGACATAAACACACACACACAGAAACACACAGAACATACACACAGACACATGCCTACCACACACAGAAATACACACAGAGCATACATTACATTATCACTTACACACACCTACACACCACACACAGACATATACACACAGTAATACACACAGGACACATACATGCCTACCACACACAGAAATACACCCAGATACACACATTACTCTGGAAACACACACACAGACCCACACACACCACAAGACATACATAATAGTAAATACAACAGAATAAGAATCACCAGGTCCAGTGATGCCTGCCTGTAATTTCTGTAGTTGGGTAGTTGAAGTAAGGAGGAGGACGAAAGTCTGAGGACAGACTGTATGACAAGATCCTGTCACTTAAAAAATGTTGTTTTTAGTGCCTGAAATGAGTGACAACACTCATTCATTCTAGTTCAGTTCCAGGTTAGGATCACTAACCAAGATGGTAAGAATGGTGGTAAGAATGGTAGCAAAAGAGCTGAGCAAAAACAAGACAGAGTTATTGACAAAAATGACAAGAATTTAACCATGAAGCCACCTCTACCAGTGTAATTAAGACATGGGAAACTGAAAATAATAAATGAGGTTAAATCTCACTGTGGTACCTTCACACTGAACACAACCTTGCCTCAGTACGGTGTCGCTCAGGAAGGACCTACTCTGTGCAGTGAACCAAGAGACTGATGACACAGGAGGACCTATTCTGTGCAGTGAGCTACCAGGAGATCACACATAAACTGTCCCTATACTGTCTTCCTCTTGACACGTATTTGCAAACCACCAACCCTGTTTCCCTACTGCCATAGAAACAGAAAGACAAGAGCAAAAAGAGAACATGAATTTTCAGTTTCAGGATAGTGCTCATAGTGTTATGGATAAGGAATTTACAATGAAGGGATCTTTTTAGGAAAAGCGCAGCAGGATTTGGCTTTGTATTTTGAAGGAGCGTGATGGGAAGTGACTGGTTAATGAAATTTCAAGGTGTTAGTTAAACCCACGTTATTGTGACAAAGCACCTGAAGCAATCAGCTTTATAAAGAAGGAAGCTCTATTTTGGCAGGCCGCTTCCTTCCCCTTGGTCCCACCTCCTGGACGTCTGACCAGTTTCCTGTGTAGGCTGGAGGCACCCTCAACCTTTGGGCCTTTAGGATGTGAGATGGAAACTACAGCAAAGAATAAAGAGTGAGTTTCAGGTTGACCTGTTTGTGAAAGTTGCTTAAACCTCCCATTTATTTATGTTTTTGCTGAGTTCTGAGTCTGGAGCAGGTAGCAGAAAGAGAAAAAGTAATGGTCTTGTTCGGGCTATTGTCTGATTGGGTTGTGTCTGGAGGAGGGACTAACTAGCTAATGAATTTACAGACAAATGTAACCAAGGCTACTTGATTAGCATTTCTAGAAGCCCCTGTACTAAATGATACATTTAAATAAAAACATGGATGCCAGTTGGTGCCCAAGCAGAATTTTGAATAATTGCATGTACCATGCTTTGCCAATGCAATGACTAATATCACACTTAAACCAGAGACAATCCATTATCTCAGCTCGAAGGCTCTGAGCAGAGACTTTTAGCAAAGTGGGTTTGTCACTGTTATTTCCTCAGTCCTGTCTTTGCAGGCACTGACGGGATGAAAAGTACATCGTTGTGGCACTAAATGTTATCTGCGTAGAATTTGTCTTCTAAATGTGTTCTGAAGGACCCACAATCTGAGAGGACAATGACTAGGCAGCCTGTCAGCCTCATTTCTCTCTCCCTTTAAATCTGCCTCTGGCTTATGTAACACCAACAGGAAAGACTTTCTGAGCATTTTCTTTGTAAATGATATTAATTTTCTAAAAGATTTTTCCTATCTCGAAGGTCCTTGGACATCAAGCCTTGTCTTTTCCTTTCTCGCCTCCCTGTTTGATAACACTTGTAAAGAGAATTGTTTTATTGACCTGAACATCTCTTTTACATCCTTGGATGAAAGGCAGGAGTACAAAGCGGTGTTCTTGGAGAAAGAGTGCATACTCATCATTGTTCCAGGCAATACAAATTTTCAGGCTTCCGATTTGGGAATAAGTAGATAACAGAAATATTAAAACTAGGACAAAAAGACTTGTAATGATAACAGCAAAACTTTTGGCTGCATTCATGTAGAAGAGCTTTGAGATGTTATTTAGTTGTTTTTCAAATTCAAGCAAAGAATGATAATCTTTTTATGCTATGAGCATTACATAGATCTTTCGTTCAAAAATTTGGAAAAAATAAAACTGTCAAAACTCATATTCATAGCAAGGAAATAGAACCAGCCTAGATATCCATCAGTAGATAAATGGAAAATGAAAACGTGGCACAGATATGCAGTGGAATTTTATTCAGCTGTAAAGGAAAAAATTAAATTATGAAGTTTGCAGGAAAATAGATTGATCTAGAAAGCATTTTTAAACAAGGTAAACCAAATTCAGGAAGACAAATATTGCATCATCTCTCTTATATGAATATCTTAATCCTATATTTGTGCATAAATGGGCTAAGTGTGGGTATGAGCTATCAAACAAGAACGAGGACCATGAGAGGAGAAACAGAGATTTCAGGGCGATAGGATACGTGTGACACAAATGTGGAAAGGAGGCCGAGAAAATTAAAAGAGGGTGCAGGGGATAGGGAGAAAAGAATAGTAAGACCAAATTTTGTTTGGAAATTTCATAATGATAATTAAAATAAATAAATGATGATGATATGATAATTGTGTATTAACTATAATAAATAAAATAAACAAATCCTTGTATATGGTTGCCCAGTTTAAAATATAAATTGTTATTCTAGTTGGTACACTGTTTACTTTTGTATGTTTTTTGCTTCCATAGAAGTAGAAATAACTGTTTGTTAATATTGTATGTGTAAAGTTAGTCCTTGTTGGTGACATGCTGCCATTTGTCATTTCCATAAGCATTCTGCTGTGAATGTCCATTCTCTTATAACAGAAAGTGCTATTTATTCATCTATCTATCTATCTATCTATCTATCTATCTATCTATCTATCTATCTATCTATTATTATTTATGCTCATGGTGTGGTTGGGTGTGTCACAGTGATCCCATGAAGGCCAGGATACGACTTTGTGGAACTGATACTCTCCTTCCCTATTTTCATCAGCTCCTAGGATTGATCTCAGGCCTCTTGCACAGCAAGCGCCTTTACCATCTTGTGACATCTGAATATGACATTAACGTTTTTTTTTTTGTTTTGTTTTTTTTTTAAGGTTAGTGTCTTGCTAGGTGGCCCCAGGCTGTCCTCCTCTCCGGGCCTCATGATGAGAGTATTCCAAGGGTGTGCCAACACACCCTGAGACCTGTAGATTTTTGCAGTATGAACATTGCTACCCTGAGTAATCTTGAGCGTCTGCTGGGCTGCATCTTCTCCATGCTGGAAGCCTAGAACTTTTCCTTGAGAATACACGTAGAAGCAGAATTTTGGAGTAGAGCACAGTTTGCGTTTCCTGCTCTGCTATGTGTAGCCAGATAGCTCATCGGGGCGGCTGTGCTAACAGCAGCGTGCAGAGCAGTGTGAGAATGCCCAGAAGCTTCCAGTCCTTGTCCACGCATTGTCATTACCATGCTTACCCTTTGAACTTTGGCCCCGCTACGTTAGCTTTGACCTGATACTCTCACTTGTTTTCTTTCAAAAATTTAAAGATTTTATTTATTATTAGTATTAGAATATGTACATGTGTGTGCCTACAGGTGTGCATGTACAAAGGTGTACTTTCAGAAGTCAGAGGACAGCCTTAGGTTGTCGAAGAGGCTCTCCTCTCGCTGTGAGTTTGGGGCTTGAACTCAGGCCACCAGGCTTGCCTGGCAATGGCCTTTTACTCTCTGAACCATCTTCCTGGCCCTGGTTTGGGTTTTCTGAATATCAATGATACTAAGTAACTTTAATCACTGAACAAAGGTCTATTTTATTCTGCTTATTTTCTTGAGCTACTGATACGTGGTGTTTATTGCTATTGTTTCAGATCCCAGTCTCTTGCTTGTCGCATGTAGGAGAATTATCCTCTTCTGTTTTGTAATGTTGTCTTCTTAGAAACAGAGGCGTTAAATTTTTATGAGGTCCGATTTGTAGGATCTTCTGATAGTGTTTGTCTTGCAGGAAGGCTTTGCTCTTTGAGGACCCCATTACCTACTCAGGTGTCATCATGCAAAATCTTGGTGACTCGAATCCTCAGGTCTGTCATCCACCTGGAGTCATTGTATGCTGTACGAAAGGAATCACGTTCAATACTTTCTGTACTAATTGCCAGCTAGTCGTGTCCAGCTGCTGATGGATCACCCTCTCCTACCACCTCGCACTCTGAGACTGGATGTGAGGCTCACTCCTGGGCTTCTCACTGTGCTCTCTGTCTTTACAGACGTTCTGATCAGTAACCGTGAGGAGTAGAGCAAGCCCTTAGCGTGTAAAGTCCTGAGTGAATGTGTGCCATTGATGCGGGCCCATGTCAAGGACTCTAGCCTGAGACCCAGAAAGAAATGGCCAAGCCTTCCTCTGGGCCAAGTGTAAAGGCTGAAAGCATGGGCAGAAAATGTCCCCTGTAACTTTCTCCCTGAAGACTTCCACAGCCTGAAGAGTGCTTGCTTACAGAGACTGTTCTTTCTGAGATAAGTTAAACCTGTCCCCTTGATCCAGCTGTACACCATAAAACCCTGCCTTCTATTTATCTGTAATAACCCTACCTCCTTGTTCATACACATTATCACCTCACCACTCTGCTCAGTTCTTAAGAAACATGCTATGCTTCTGGAGGATGGTAGTTTCTCCAGCAGAGAGCCCAGATTACCCAAATCCAGCTTTTCCATGAATACGTACACATATACATGCGTTTTGTGTATCAGTCTTTCCTTCGTTCCCTCATTCCCTTGAAGCCCCAGTCAGCTCCACACCTGAAGCAGCACCTACAGCAGATAACAGTTCTAAATTTCAATACAGACAAATTTGTTGATCACTTCCTTTGTAGTTTATGAATCGGCTATTGTTCTGTGCATTCTGATGACAAGTTGCCTTGATCCAGCAGGCTTATGAATTTTTCTGTTGTTGTAAATTCTTTTGAAAGACATATTTTTCCTGATATATTGTTACTGGAGCTTAGGAATGAGATTGATTTTGCCTTGCTGGTTTTGTCTATCATTTTGTACTTTCTTCCTAAATGACTAAGATTACACATAAGGACATGTTTGTAATCTCAGGATTGATTAGTCTTTTTAAGACTGGGAGAACTCAATAAATGTCCTGGCTCAGGGTGAGCCTCAGCCTCCTGAGGACCAGGATTATAGGTGAGAGGTACCACATCCATTCATGTGTTCTTCCTTTTAGCCCGCATAAACACTTACTTTCATTTAAAGATACACTATTTGTTTGTTTATTTTGTATGTGTGTCTGTACAGTGCATGTCTGTGCCATGCACATATGTAGAAGTTGAAGGACAACTTGTGGGAGTTGAATTTCTTTCTACCATGTGGTACCTGGGGATGGGATTTAGGTAATCAGGCTTGGTGGGGCAAACACCATTACCTGCTGAGCCATCTTACAGGCCTGAGCTTCATCTTTTAGAATAAGCCACGGTCATTTTATATTAGACTCAAAAGTCTCATATATCCCAGGCTGCCTTCATTGTGCAGACATGGATGACTGAATTCCCAATCCTCTGCCTCAACCTTTCAAATGCTGGGACTCCAGGCATGTGCCATGATACCTAATTTGGATTAGTCTTTCTTTTTCCAAGTGTCAATTCTGTTTTATTAGTCAACTGGAAAACTAGACCATCCTCCAGTCCAGGAAGGTTTTAATTTAATCCTCTTCCTCATCATCACCAGCTCCACCACCACCGTGGCTTTTCTCGGCATTCTTCCTCTTCATCTGGCCTGGGCGGCCACCACCCAGAGCACGAAGCACAGAGAGAGAAGTCCATGTGCTCCTGGGAGTCCAGACGGACAAGGAAGGATGGGATGTTCACCACCTGCCTGCAGACCCTGATATGACGCTGGCGGATAAGCACACGGGCATGGTGAATAGATTTGGCCAGGCCCAGTTTAAAGACCTGGATTTGCAGCTGCTTCTCCAAGAAATGTTTAATCTTCAGGCACAGGATGTAGTCCAGCATCATCCAGCACTCAAATGCAAACAAGTCGCCCCAAAAGAGCATTGACTTCAAAAAGATGCCTCGAGTCCTTTACATCCAGTATCAGCAGCTCCGGGGAAGCCTTGCAGATCTTGGCCAAGGTCAACTTGACCCTCCACACTTCAGGTTTTTTCTGGAGCCCATATGCTCAGATCAACTTCAGTTCCGGGTCAAGGTGCGATTTCTCAAAGGGTCTCTGTGGGGTCACATAGGTTTTACGACAAAACCACCTTCTGGCAAGCAGCATGTTGACTTCTCTAGGCCCATGACCAGATTAGTCTTTCAAAAACTCCAAGTTTCTCTGGCTATGGTGCATATTTCTAGGCCTAGCAGCAGGGTGATCATGAATTTAAGAACAACCTGGGTTACATAGAGAGAGCCTATCAAAAACAAAACAAACAAAAACCAATAGACAAGAGAAAAAAATGTTTAACATCAGTTTTCATCAAATTATGTAAATTTGAACACATATACATAATTGAGTCATAAAATAGTATTAAAAACAATGTCTTCCAACATTTTTTGTGATCTAAGACAAATGTTTTGATGTCTTGATTTTTAATAATACTTATTTTTTTATGTTTCTGATTTTATGTCTGTATTGCAGTTTCTCCATTTACTTTATTTTATATTCCTCTCAGGTCTTACAAAATGATTTGGTTTTTTTCAGACTGTCCTTAAACATCCTCCCCTCCTCCCACATAATTCTACTGATTATGAAATTTTGCCAGGTCAGCATCAGTGTCATATGCAGAAAGTAGACTCCGAAAGAGTGCGGGGTATATCCTGGTTTCATTTCCTTTCCTACACAAGCTCCTCTTCTCTGTTCTGCTGGGGTTTCTGTGTATCCATCATCGATGAAGCTCCGGACTTTCCATCATAACCACATAATTCATTTTAATATGGCCAATAAATACTACTACTGCATTTCTCATTGTTTCTGAGACACCATCTCTGTGCTTCCACCATTGCTGGGTCCATTTGTTGTAAACTTTAGAGCAGGCCCTGCCCGAAAGCGGTTTCTGAATGACTACAATAAATAGCTATCACCTGCCTTCTCCGTTTGTTGTTGTTTTAATTTTGAGAAAGGCAGTCACTGTGTAGCCCAGGATAGTCCAAACCGGCAAATCTCCTGCTTCAGTTTGCTGGGGTTAGATATGTACCACTATGTCTGTTTTTTCATACACTGTGGACTATCCTGTTTGTTTGTATTCTTTGAATTCCTTCCTTCCCTGATAGTGTCCCTTCCTTCCTATCATTGTTTTATTTACATATTATTCTGCTCTCTGCATTTTTCCCTAAGCGCTTACTTATTTTGATCATATGATAGGCTTAGAAGAGATGTCCATGCTCTGTGGCTATTTGTTCTCATTATGAATGTCACATTAAAAACTCTGCAGGGTGAGTTTCTTCCTTTAAATTTTCACTGTAAGATTCTGCAGATCCTCCACAATAGGCTTATTGAAGAACATATCTCCTCGTCACTACCTTGCTGAGAGGGAATTTAAAAGCAAGAAACCAGGAATGAAGTTTTATATGTCAACAAATGATTTCTTGGGACCCACCAAAAGCGTCATAAACTGTTTAACTCTTGTCAATGAGTTTTCTTGTGGCAGGAATTTCTGACAGGAGTATGTTAAAACAGCTAGGTAGCCAGGAAGATATTGATACTTCTACTTTTCTAGAAGGTGTTAGAACTGATCTCTTTCTCTGGGTTCATGGAGAAGTGATAATTTGTTTTGTTTTGTTTTGTTTTCATGACCAAGTCTTGACCTTGAAAGACTGTGACATATTACAAGACCCCAATTAAGTTTGGAGTGACAGACTTTGACCTGTGATATAATGCTTGCTTCGTAAACAGTCCATAAAACCATTAACACAGTATCAGACACATATATCTGCCATACTCTAAGGGTAAGATTTGGGATTTACAGGCCATTTTCCATGAGCGTGTCATCTGTGGATTCGCTGCTTTCCTGCTACAGTGACTCCTTTTCCTTCACTTCATCCTCACATGGTAGTCAAAAAGCCCAGGCCTTTTCTTTTTTTTTTTTCTTTTTCTTTTTCCTGTAGCTCTTTGCCCTTCCCTGTACATTCTTAAAGAAGAGGGGGCCAGCTAGAGACCTCTCTCATCATTAGCACTAGCTATGGTGAGAGTAGCTATAGTGCCTGGAATGCCTAAGGATATACATCCAAGATTATTCCTTACACATGAAACTAAGAACATTCACAAAACATTTCAGAAAGGAGAAAAAGTAGAAGCAGCATAATAGAGCAGTAACGGGAGAGATCAGGACTGGCATGAGCAGGGGTGTCACCTTCAGCTTGGAGTTTACTAGGTCATCTGAGCCTTGGCTTTTTGGTTTGTAGAAGTTCTCTAGATCATCTGCATGGCATTTTGAGGCTCCACCACTCTTTCGTACTTAAAGTAATGTGGTGGGTTGAATAAAAATGGTGTTTATGGACTTATGTATTTGGATGCATAGTCACCAGAAAGTAGTATTATTTGAAAAGGATTAGGAAGTATGGCCTTTGCCAAAGCTTTCTGGCAAAGTCAAAAAGTACCTAAGTGAGGAATGAAATAAAGAAATAAAGCAAGCCACAAGGGATCAGAGTGAGAGGTCTGTCAGTAAAAACGGCAGCCCCGAGTTTATTCCACAGCTCATTTTTATAGGGAAAGCAAAACAAGTCACATTAATACAAGGAAAGGGTTCATGGAACAGCCAAAGTTGTTTTCTTAAACTACTTTCCTGTAGCAGATACGGTCCAAGGTCACACAAACAAGTTAAAGGAACTTGGCAAAACATCTTGTTTATCTCTGTCTCAAGGTAAAGGCCAGGGTGAAAACATATTTTTTTTTTGCTTAATACTCAATAACAAAGCAGTTTGCCAAACATGCCACTCTCCACAGGCCTTGTTGGAGTAAGTGTAGCTTTGTTGGAGAAAGTGTGTCACTGTGGGTGGACTTTGAGATTTCAAAAGCTCAAGGCAGACCCAGTGTCACTCTCTATTCTTGTTGCCTATAGGTCTCTCAATTACTCCTCTAGCACAATGTCTGCTTGTGTTGCCATGTTCCCTACCATGATGATAATGGACTAAAAACTTCTGAAGCTGAGAGTAATTCTCAATTAAATTCTTTCTTTTATAAGGGTTCCCATGATTGTGATTTCTCTTTTCAGCAATAGAACAATGACTAAGACAAGTAATAGCTCTAGATAATCGCCAATAAATAAACCTAGGGACTTTATCCTTAATTATGAATTTTCTCTAATTTTAAAGGGATCTTGCAATTTGTATTATTTCATAATATTCATAATATTTCATAATTAAATCGCTTTATCTCAATATGGTTCTTCGTTTTTTAATGCTATTATTGATTTTTGTTTTATTTGTTTGTTTGTTTGTTTATTGAGGTAGGGTTCCATTATGCAGCTCAGGCCGCTCTCAAAGAGAGATCTGCTTTAGCCTTTTGAGTATTGAGAGATGACAAGTGTATGTTACTATGCTGTGCCTGTTTTTAAGTATATGAAAGAGAATGTGTCTTAGGGTTACTTTTGCTGTGATAAAATACCATGGCTAAAAGCAACTTAGGGAAGAAAGGGTTTATTTCCTTACATCTCCTGAATCACAGTCCATTGAGAGATGCCAAGGCAGCAACTCAAACTAGAAAAGAACCTGGACGCGGGAGCTGATGAAGAGACCATGAAGGAGTATTGCACATTGTCTTGTTCAATCTCCATAGAACTCAGAACTACCAGCCCAAGGTGACACCTCCTATCTTGGGCTGGGCCTTTCCACATCAATCCCTAATTAAAAACAAAAACAAAAACAAAAAAAAACTACAATCTTGCCTAATGCCTTATTTATGAAGGCATTTTCTCATTCCCTTTTTCTCAGATGACTCCAGCTTGTATCAAGTTGATATAAAACTAGCCTGCACAGAAGGCTAACTGGAGACTCCATAGATACTCCTATGACAGTAAGAAGCATACTTCCCCAATGATGCCAGAGGTCTAATTCCCCAAACTTGTAACTTTGTTATCTTCCAAGACAGAAGGATTACACAGATATGGCTCAGTTAAGGGTATAGAGGTGATGTTACCCTGATCTAATCATAGGGGTGTTAATAAGGGAAGAAGGGAGGGCAGAACTAGAGTTAGGTGACGGGAGAAAATGCAGTTAACATTGCTGCTTTGAAGATGAGAAGGGGGCCACCAGTCAAGGCAACTGTGCACCTGCTGAAGCTGGACAGGACAAAGAAACAGATTGGTCCTGGACGTCAGAAAGTGCACCATGCTGGTATGTGATCTTAGCCCTGTGGGACACATTTATATTAATGGTCTCCAGAGCTGGAAAATAATCTGTGTTTTGTTTTTTGGGTTTTTTTTTTTTTTTTTTTTACCACCAGATCTGTGGTAATTTGTTGCAGCAGCAATAGGAAATTCTAACTAGTTCCTTACTTCTGACCTTTATTATGTTGAACAGATTTCTTTGGCTTTATTTTGTTTGTATGTATGTTGCTCACAGCATCGCAAAACTGTTCTGACTTCATGACCAAAAGGTATGCTGCATTGGATTATTATGTATTATGGCTAAAAGAATAATTGAAACCCTGTACACCCTTGAACCAAGGCTGGTTGTTTCCTGCAACCTCTTTTCACTCTTAAAACTCATAAAACATTGTGTCTAGGTAAGTCTGATGTCCTCTAATAAGGTCTAACTTAATATTAATTTTTAAAAATTTATATGTATGTGTGTGTGTGTTTCTAATTTTATGTACACTGTGTGTGTGTGTGTATGTGTGTATGTGTGTATGTGTGTGTATGTGTGTGTAGGGGTGTCCATGGAGATCAGAAGAGGTCATTGGATCCTCTGGAACTGGAGTTATAAGCAGTTGTGAATCACCTGATATGGGCATTGAGAACTGAACCTATGCAAGAGCAGTACTCATTCTAACCACTGAGCCCTGTGTCCAGCTCCCCTGGCAATCTCTTCGTATAAGAGAAGTTCTGACCCTTTGAGATTTAGTCTGAATTTTTCCACAGTCTTTTAGCTGGTTGCTTATGACACTGGATATAATTAATAATCTCTGGTTCCGAAGTGGAACAGAGGTTCTCGCTGAAAGCATTAGGACATAAAATATCTAACGACCTAGGCTCTTGGTGTGAATACAAGATCCAGATGGACCTTGTGTTGCTCAATGCTTTCTCTTCAGAAGCCGTGTAATGTGATGGTTGCTATCTTGCACTCCAACGCCAGATTTCCAACTTGATAGTCTCATCTCTGTTACTTCCAAGCTGATTACCTTGGGCGTTCTTTTCCTATCTCTACAACAGAGATGATGATAACATATAACTCATCATCATTGGTAGAGAGATTTGAATGTCTTAGTAACTATAAAGGTCATACAAAAGGGCCAGGACTGTATTCAATATAAAAACAGTATTACTAACCATTGGCTATATGATAAAGGCAAATCATCTCTGATAAACAGATGCACACTGTTTTGCTCCTTAGTATGACTAGTAATTACTGCTACTGTGGTTATTAACCACCTCCTACACAAAGTCACACTTAATTCTAATTCAGGACCCACATGTTCTGGCAAACTGCCTGTAGACTAGACGGCTTCATACTCTTTAATGTCAGCAGACACTCTGTGGGTAGTTAGCACATGATAGTCATGAGTACCCTTGATGATTAAAGTTACATTAATAGCCCAGAAAAGCACAAGGATGGGTTCTACGCTGCTCTTTCTGCAAGCTGCATTGTTTTCAGCGTGAAGCCTGTGGGGGTACTGTTTCGTTTCTGAAGTAAGGCTGAGCCTGGGCATCCCACAGACTTGCTTAGCTGGCAAACTGTGGAGCAGAAGTGAGGCTCTTGTGTGTGTCTTTGAGAATGGGGCAATGTGAAGTTAAAGTGAGCTAGGGAAGAAACAGGAAGTGAAAAAAGGAGACCAGGAAGACATAGGTAGATAGAGGAAGAGAAAAAGAGGAAGGAGAAAA